>NC_052058.2:25638046-25938046 GCF_903992535.2 Arvicola amphibius | reverse complement strand
CAAGACCTGTTGCAAGCAAATAGTGTGCTCCTATTCAAGAACACGGGGACCACACTGCAGTCCCAGGAGCAAGGAGAGGGTGTTTCTGTCATAGCATGAGTGTGTTTCCTCTTACCTGATGTCAGGAAGGGGAAAGGGAAGCTCACACAGAGTCCTATGTCCATTTCAAATTTCAGAGGACTTTTTTTTAAAAAAAGGAACAAAAATCTAATTCCAACTAGAAATGTGAAGCCAAAGTAGCTCCTGCATGCACTCAAAGCTAAAAGAAAAACTGCAAAAACACATTGGTATGGTAACAGGAAAAATCTGTAGTTAAAAAAAAAAAGTTGAAAGCACTTCACGCATCTCTCCTGTGCCTTCCACAGGAGCGGGCCGCATCACACAGCTGCCTGGCCCGTTACCTTCAAAATGATCTCAAATGCAAAAGTACCAGTGAAGACATAGTCTGCATAGCCTAGCACCTGGAAGGGAAGCGAAGAACGCAACCGTTACTGCGGTGGCTGCATTAGCAGAGGGGGGCAAGGGAAATGCGTTACCTTTAACAGGATTTCAACCGTAAAGATGGCTGTGAAAGCATAGTCAAAGTAACCCAGAATCTGCAAGGCACAACACGTGGCAATCAGAACAAGGCACCCCGGTAAGCTGCGGCAGATCCCTGCCCATGGGCAGAACCCCCAACCTGTGGCCAGAGACCCTTCTCCCAGGCAGGACCATCCTCAGGGGGGCTGAGACACATGAAGGGCCCACCTCACCCATGCAGGGCTCCTCTTTGTGACTGCCAGGGGATGTTGGGGCCTCACTTCCTTTACCTGCTCAGGCCAACTGGCTTCTCCTACCCTGGCCCACAGGGGCCGATTTCTGAAAGTCCTGTGTTCACAGCCTTCCCTCTGGGCGAACTACTAGTGCTTGCAGCCCCTGATAAATGAGAATCCTACACATGTCTGTGCAGCTGTGAATGTGGCTGAGTGAAAGAGGCTGCCATCTAGCTGTGCTCCAGATTAGTGGAGAGAGGCTGGTGTGGCTGAGGGTGCAGCCTAGTGCGAGATGCTCTTGCTACCCAAGAGTAAGGCCTGGAATCTGGTCCCTGCACCATAAAGGTTAACATTTTAAATATTCAAAATATAAATAAAAAGATACTAATGCCATAAAATCGAGTCAAAAAGTTTCATATGTTCCTGTGGGCCCAGGACGATTTAATTATCATGTGATCTGCCCATCCCACCCTCATACGCCAGAATGGTTCAGTTTGAGAGGCAGGGTTTGTATTCAGTGTCTTCCTCCTGCCATACTCCATAACCAACGCTGCCTTCTCCCAAGACTGGTCCCCTTGCCTTTCTGGGCCCATAGAAAGAATAGACTGGCCTTGAGTTTCAATATTTGGTATAGGCCTCTCTACCAGCCTCCCTGAATCCCACATAGTATCTATGAGTCTTGTGAGCTCCTGATCCTTCAAGGTTCAGAGGCAGGGCAAGTGAAGTCTGACCACTCCAACAGAGTTACTCGGTGTGCTGCTGACACTATGACTCTCAACTCGAAAGAGAACAGCCAAGGCTTCCAGTACACAAGGCTGTACTGTGTGCTGATCTCATGGAAATGGCTTTATTGCATGTCTGTCTATCTGTCTGTATCCATCCATCCATCCACCCACCCACCCACCCACCCATGGAGGGCAGAGGACAACTTTTAGCTACCACTTTTCTCCTTTGACTGTGAGTCCCAGGGACTTAGCTCAGGCATGGTGGCCAGCGCCTTCACCTGCTGCTCTATCTCGCCAGTCCATCTGCAGCTTTAAGAACTGAAGATATCAGTGTTGGGAGGACTGGAGAGACCATTTGGGGTTCCTCTTCTCATTATGTCGCCTCTGTTGGAGCCACCACTTGAGCACACACTGCCTCTCCTCCATAGGAGAGGGACCTGTGCCCATCTTCTACGGAAGTCGGGGAGTCCATTTCTGGGCTCCGAGACATCGCTAGAGGAGTTCTGTGTCAAGCTGATTATCAGGCCCCAACCACCTTTCCCTCATTCCCTCCTCTGTTACTGAAAGTACTTGGCCGTCACATGGCTGTGACACCCAGGGCGAATCCAGGGTCTTAGGCTGAAGGACTTTCTTCACGCAGCCTCTCTTTCCCTTTTCACTAAAAACTCAGCTACTGTTCAAATGCGACACTGCAGTAATGTAACAGCAGTGCGCGTGCACACATGCACGCACACCTGTCTAAGAAGATAGGAAAACAAGGCAACAGATGCATAGGAAAAAGACTACGATAAGAAGAAACATAAATCATTCCTTGTGGACACTTAGCCTGGACTGGCTCCTGACCTGTGATGACATGATTTGTCTCCAGACACATTTTCTGCCTCATACTTCATTTTCCTGATGGGGGTGCTCCCTCCATTGGAATGCACAATGAAGCGAGCCTTCAGAATCTCTAAGTCAAAGCCGTGTCTGTCAGGGTGGACTGAGGCGGACTCGGTGCCTTCGTCTTGACACGGACTCCTGAGCCTCAGGGGAAAGTCTTAGTCATTGTCTCCTGACAGGAACTGGAAACCGGGAGCTACAGTACGAGGGTGCGATCATCAAGGCAAAGCCAAATGTGTCTTAATCCTAAAATCTCTCTTGAGCTGATGTGCAGAGGAGACAGGCAGACGTGACAGCCTTAAGCTCCTGCTGCCTCTCCTGGGCAGCACCTTGGCAGTCACTGGAAAGGCCCACAGCTGTCTGAATATGTCTCTGGAGTTTCTTCAGGGCTGAGTTATATAAACTACCAAGAAAGAGAGCCTGAAGCAAACACTAATTTAGAAACAAGTATGCTCTAACGTGGATGCACCAGTGGCCCCATCTGTAAGCTACAACACTGGGTGAAGAATTGAAAATTTAACCCCCGCCTGTTGCCCCGTTCAACCTGCCCCCATCTTCTCCTGACCCATGCTTCTCACCAGCAGAGTAGCTGAGCAACCTCATGTAAATACCCGAGAGAAGGAATTCTTTTCACTAGCTCAAGGGCAGAGGTCCCCGACCTATGGCAGGCTGGGACTCACGTTCACCTTCTCCCCTTAGACTTAAACCTCTAAGGAGTCGTCACTGTGCCTCTGATGGGGAAAGGGGAACCCCAGTGTAAGGAAAATGGAGCAAAGAGGTCCCTGAAGACACTGGCGGTATGGCAGAGGCTTCTAAGTAAGTTGGCATCTCCACCAGCTTCGTCCAGAGAAAGCAAGCCCTCAGCACACGTACTGAGAAGCCCTAGCCCCAGGCTCCCATGCTTGGGCCCCATCCAGGATGGCCCCTGACACAAACAGGCTGGAGCTGACCCCCAGGGCAGTCCCACCCACATCTTTCTCAGAGGCTTACGGTGTTCCGGAATGAGTGGCTGCGGATGGGATCCTCGGCAGCAAGGGCGGCGCTGCTCAGCATGATGAAGACCAGGATAAGGTTGGTGAAGATGTGGTGGTTAATGAGCTTGTGGCAGCCCACACGGATCCTGTCAAGAAAAGCATGGCATGGATGCAGGCCTGTGCCTGCTGGGCTCCTCTGGGCTGCGGGGCTTCTTGGAGGAGAACCAGGAGGGGGCTGGCCCATCATTAGTCCCACAAAGCCTACAGCTAACCTGTGGTGTGAGCAGTTTGGGGCTGGGAGTTCCACAGAGACCATTTCATCAAATCCTTACACATGGGGTTACTGTCCTCCAAAAGATGAAAGGCAGGACTGGGGACAGAGGGGTGGCTCGGTGGTTAAAAGCACTGTCTGCCCTTCCAGAGGACCTGGGTTCAGTTACCAGCACCTACACGGGAACTCACAACCTCTGTAACTCCAGTCCCAGGGAATCCAATGCCCTCTTCTGGCCTCTGTGGGCACTGCATACATGTAGCACACAGACATATATGCAAGCAAAACAATCATACACATAAAAATATGAGAAAATGGAGGTTTATAGATATGAAGGATATGTTAAGGTAATGAAGCTAGTAAGGACCAAGGTAGATTTCAAATCCAGGCATTTCTACCACCAATTTTTTTTCTACCACAGCATAAAGTCTGACTTATGAAAGAAGACTGGGCCAAATTAAGTTCCTTGAATAAACTACACAACAAACTACAACCCAACTTAGTTGCAAACTAACTGGAGGCCTAGCATAGGAAGACATTTCTGCAACAGACTCCGAGTCTCGGCCAATCATGGGCCGCCAAACGATCAGCCCATGCTCAAGTATGGCCCAGGCAGTGCTGTGGCCAGACAAGAGGGGTCTCTCCTTCACTTCGGAGTCTGTCCATGACGTTAACTCCACACTGCAGAACACAGTTCATGGGATGGCTTCTGTCTGACGGCTGCTCCACTAAACTGTCGAATTTAACTGGCCCCAAGTTTTTATTTTAACACAAAGACTAGGACACATTCCCTTCTTTATCCACAAAGGAATTGTCTTGCAAATATGATCTGCAACAAGAGAGAGTTGAAGTCTCTTGCTGTCTGAAAATTTTGTCATAAATGTCCTATTTTGGGAATACTTTATTACTTCTGTCTATTTTCATTCTTTTCCCGCCTCTCTCTTCCCTCCTCGTGTGTGTGTGTGGGGGGGGGCACAGATCCCACAGTATGCATGTGGAGTTCAAAAGACAGTTTTTGGGAGTCAGTTCTCTCCTTTCATATGGATATGAACGGATCAAACTCAGATCCCCGGGACTGGCGGCAAGCACCTTTACCCACTGAGCCCCCTCACTGGCCTGTCAATGTCGTATTTCTAATTCAGTACCGATCCACAGGTACTCCTTAGACGGTGAAGCAGAAGTGCTGTATTGTCTGTTCACACGCAAGGCTCTCTTTGCACTCTGTGATGGACTTCTCACTGAATCCTTCAACCCTGAGAAGTAAGCAGGGCAGCTGGGTCTCTCAACCCAGATCCAGGTCTTTCATGATGGCTCGTGGGGCCCATGAGAACCTCTCCTGTTCTCCTGTGGTGCCATGGGGCCAGGTCAAAACATCCTACTCTCAATATTCATATCTAAAGAGTTACCTTTTCCCTTGGGAAAAATAACTTAATTTTTAAACTGAGTCACCTTTATATGATGGTGGCCCCTCATTTCAAGTTCCCCCATCTTGGGTTACTCAGCATTGTGCACTTCCTGGAAGGTTTGCACACTGTAGTTACTGGGTCTAGAGAAGACGTTCCAAGATAATGAAGACGGGTACTCTTGACTTCTGGGAAAATAAACCCATTCTTTGCACACACGCACGCACGCACGCACGCACGCACTCTATGAACTATGGGCATCACCAAAAGTGCCACAGGATGCTCAGTGAGGAGCTGTATAGAGATCATCAGGGTGGGCCAGATAACTGTGCAGGTGAAGAATTTGCATGCAAGTCTGACAGCCTGAATTTAACCCCAGAACCAACACAAAGTGGAGAGAAAACCATACCTGTAAAGCCTTCCTCCAACTCTACACACGGTGGCACATGTGCCCTTCTGCCATTCACACACAATATCAACAAATTAATTTCGTAAAGATCATGAAACTGTCAATGTTTTAAGGACTTGAGCCTGCCTTGTTTCCCGCCTGAGTCTCGGCAGGTCCTGTGAATCACACAGTGCTCCTTCCTGACAGCCAAGAACTACTGCAATTCTTCTAGAAACCTTCCAGGAGCTACCTATTCCCCTGGCAGCCCGCTTAACCCCAGACACTTTAAACCTAGAAACCAGCTAGTAAACAAGACTTCTTCCTCTCCCAGTCTATGAGTCATCCCCATGTTCCTGGTGAGCACCTTATCATTTTAATATGAGAAATGCTATTTTAAGCATTTTCATAGAGCTGAGTCAAACGCGTACACCCTATAAAGCATTGTGAGCAATACCATAAAACTCAACAGGGGGGAAAATCACCTAGAAGGATCTAAACATGAAGATGCTGTGCAGAACCCGCAGACCAAATTCTTATTCCACAAAGCATATTAAGACAAGATTCGTCCGTGTGGCAGTGGCACACGCCTTTAATCCCAGCACTCGGGAGGCAGAGGCAGGCGGATCTCTGTAAGTTCAAGGCCAGCCTGGTCTACAAGAGCTAGTTCCAGGACAGGCTCCAAAGCTACAGAGAAACCCTGTCTCACAAAAAAAAAGACAAGATCCACTAGTTAAGAAAGGGTGCCAGAGGTGGCCAGTGTACACATCAGGAGAGCTATGGACCCCATCATAACACCTTACTGAGCTAGACACTGCCCTATGGCTCTTCCCATGCAGGGAGGTGGGGGTAGGGCTTCTACAGCAGGCTCCTTCCAGGACTCTGTCACACCCCAAAGGGAACAGGACACTTCCTTGGGTTAAATGCATGTCTAAGGCAAGGAAGAGAGGAGGGGTTGAGGGGAACCTGTGGGGTCCAGGAACACTCAGGATCAGAGGGGGGCGGTAAACCAACCACTTTTCTTTACTCCACCCCCACCACCCTCAAGAGTCACTGTAGAGAGACGGCAGCAATGGAATTAGGAAGAAAGTATTTACGGGTTGGTCTTGCTAAGAATGAAGAAAGCGCTTCCTTCGGGGATGGGTGCGATCTTCTCCTTCATGTTCAACTCTGAGATTCTGCGAGGACGAGGACCTGCAGGAACCTCAGGCTCATCCTCCTCTTCCTCCTCTTCCTCTTCACCTACTTTAAATGGAATGGTTTTTATAGGTGTGAAAGATTACAAATGGGTCTGAACCATTGTTCTCAACGACACATTAAAACGTGGCTTACACATTGACAACATCTACTGCTTCCAGCAACTGAAACCTTCCCTTTCCTTCAGAGTAGGGGCTGCATGCGCATGGGTGGAACACCCATCCACGTCTGGTGCACTGAGCTATGAAACATAGGAAGGAAGCATCCTCCAGGGCGCAGTATGGCTACAGACACCGGTGAGAGCCTCACTGCCATCCTCCCAACATCTGTCTGGTTCCCCACCACCCCTTGCTCAGTTTTCGCTGGAAAAATCTGTGGATTTCCAGTCACAGACATTGACTCCTGACAACCATTTCTCCAGCAAGAGCTGTGCCTATCTGTCCCTCTTCCTCTTCCGCAACCTGGGATTTAAGTCCATCTGTGCTGCCTGTGACTTTGGGGAAAAACAGAGCTAATCTGCTCTCTAAGACAATGGGGCCCCTGGCCTTGGTGGCCTCAGCAGCCCTGTGTGAGGACTCCTCATGCCATATCTCCAAACCTCTGGGCCTCTCTGCCCCACATACCTGGCACATCACAGGGTGGGTAAGGGTCCTTATCTTCAGTCTCCTCCTGATAATCATCAATTGTAACCTAGGACGGGAGAGGGAATGCTGACTTCATGTGCTTCAAAGGGCCAAAGTCAGAGGGCCGGTCTACCATTCGGCAGTATGAGGGTTCTCTCTCTGTGTGTGTGTGTGTGTGTGTGTGTGTGTGAGTATGTGCTCTCATGCACACATAGGTGTGCAGAGATAGTAGCTGGAGATTCTGCTTCAGTCAAAAGGCCCAAGAGCAGGAAAGAGATAGGCCACCGCTCGGGGCCCAGTCAGTGGGCAGTGTCTATAAGTCTCCTTTTGCCATGCCAGTGCAGGCACATCCACCGTGTGAGAGCCATATCTAGATTCCTGTCTCTCAGTTAGACTGTGAATTATATGGAGGTATTCTAGTGTTTGATGTGCACCTGTCCACTCGGGATTTATCAATTCGATGAACAAACCCATCACAGAAATGTCCAGAGCTGTCATCAGTGTGATGGAGCTGATAGTGCAGCCTTCAAGCCTCTCAGCACACCTGGACTCCAAGGTCATGTCTGGGAAGAGTCGTCTACCAAAAACCCTGACTGTATCCCCCACTAAGAAGACACTAACAGAATCACAACCATGGGTTACATCTGACCATGTAGTTGCAATTCAAAACAAAACAAGTCACCCAACTGCTCGAATGTCCACATCCTACCGTGTAATGTTTGCAAATCTGTTCCTTCTCTAAATCAATCAGAAACCTCAGTTCCTATACTGTAGGCTGTATTTTCCACAGCAGAATGCAGATGCTTTCACGGTGTAAGTGGTACAGAATCACTTTGAAACACAGAGAAGTTGTTTTGGAAAAAAATACCTTGTTGTCACTGTTGGCTATCTGGTTAACTTCTGGTTTGTTGTTCTTTTTGTTTTCAAGGCTTTCTTTTCTACAGAGAAAAGAACACAAGAAACCGAATAATCATACTGCTGTGTACTGAAGGGCTAGCCAGGATTCCGAATCAAGAGTGCTGGATGAGGGACCAGAACTCAACTGGAAACACTGATGACAAGACAGTAGGACAACACAAACCCGGGGCTTCCTGTTCATCGAATGCAATGGAGCCATTACACAGCTCATCTTATTAAAATCCTCGGCCGAGAGCTAATCAGCACTGGATGTATATTTAATTCACAACACCAAAACTAACTGCAGGGATTCTTTAAGTGCAGAGATGTGTGACGTCCGTTCTTCACTCTGAGGATAAGAGTCACGCACCTGGCTTCTACCCAAGAGTCCCTTCTCTTCACTTGGTACCACGTGGCCACCCATAATCATCTCAGCTCTTGGGAAGCGTGGCTGAGTCCCTAGCACCCCTTGCAGCATGGCTGGGCGCTCCTAGCACCTCTGGGGAAACGCCTCAGTGCAAACAGGATTACCTGGCAATTTTTTTCCTTTCTTTTTCTTCAGCTTCCTCTTTCTGAGCAGTGTTCAAACTTTCAGCGTCGGCCAAATTGTCCACAGCAATGGCCAAGAACACATTCAGCAGGATGTCTGATTTGAAAATTTTAAGGGTACAACGTGTTTTTAGATGCAGCAGTTGATAATGGCAATGTCACACACGTCTGCTTGTGGAGGCTGGGAGCGGGTGACTGATCCTAAAGTGATACTCAGTACAACTGGAGAACTTGGTAAAATCCCACCTTCAAAAGCACAGATACATATTCTCCTGGATATCCACAGAGACCCACTGAAACACACATTTTACTGTCTTCTTGCTTATATACTGCTTTACCTTCATGGAGCACAGCGTGATTTCTTCTCTTTGAAAGCACATGTTGTAACACACACATTCAAGGGATCCCTTCACAAACCAGAGGCCTTCAAAGGCCACATGTAATTGAAATAATCTCATCGCACAAAATAGCAGGAGGCTTTCTCCTCTAACGCAGGCTCTAGAGCCTGTGGTCAGTTCCTCCACTCTTCAGTCTGCGGATACCCGCTGGGGACGGTAAGCTAGATCTCCTGCCAGGGGTGGCTAGGCTGTGTTCTGAAGGCCCCACTGCAACTAGACTCAGGGTTGAACATAATTTTGCAAATGGTAATATATCAGGCAAATAAGCTTTTAGGTTTTGAAATAATAAAACTGCTTGTGTGTTTAGCAGAGTTTTTAAACAAACAACATTTTTTTCTACTGAGAACCTCAAGTCAGAAGATGCGGTTACATCCTTATTCACTAGTATTTATGAAGTGAGGAGCCTAGGGACTTGAGCATCATCCACGAGAAAGTCTTGTGCTGAGTTGCTGCTTCTTTAAGCCTGATGTTCAGCCTACAGCAGGGACGGGGGGAGGGGAGACAGGAGCAGTAGACTGTGGCCCATGTGCCCTGTGTATTAGAAACTTCCAGATGGGCTGCTGAACACATATGTCAGTGAAAGCTAACAAAGGCCTAATGGTAAGATTGCTTTGAGGAATGCCATGCCTAAGTCTTTCAAGAGGATGGAGACATGCTGAAACTTGGGAAAAGCACCTGCCCTGGGCTGGAGATAGCATGGGAAACATGGAAGCTCCTCAGACAGGCTTTGCAATGGTGGCTTAGACAGGGTCAGCCCTGGGAAGAGCTGTATCAAGCATGTCTCTAAATGGATCTCATGAATAGATAATCCCATTCCTGGCCTTGAAACGACACTAAACTTGTGGGAAGTGGAGCACAAATCTGGATCACTATATCACCTGCATTCGGAGGCATGGCCCAGACTTCCTAAACAGGGGTATGCTGTGGATTCATTCAGAAAGACAGACAGAGCACCTCTGGCAGGCCAGCCCCTGCTGGGCACTAGGGACGAGAGGAAACATGATATAGCAGAGCGTCTGTTCCAGTGGAGACAGACAACATAAGCAGCTCTTTAAGGACCGAGTATGGTGACATACACTCCAAAGAGCTTCAACATGGATCCAGAGAGCAATGGCGGAGACTCCGGAGTGGCTATCATCTGTCTGGAGGAAACCTATCCGTGTCCTCACAGGCCTCTGTGCAGACTCCTGACCCATGAAGCTGTCCTCTGGTTGGGAGGAGGAGGTCTGCCCACCGAAGCTCAGTGGACAGTGGACTCTGCACACCAACAACAGGCATGGACAAAGTCTAGGGTGAATTCAGAGGAGCTCCCTCGAGGATAGGGCACTAGAATTAAGCCCAGAGAACGCAGAGATGTGGTGGACATGCAGAGAAAAGCACTGCCCCTAAGGACAGCAGGGCAGGTGGCACGAGGGTCTCCACCATGAAGAAAGCCCAGTGGAGAGCTAGAGAGCACGGAGAGGGATGGACTCCAGGGATCTGGACCACTAGAGACTCATTCATAGTAGGACTTTTTAAATCAGAAGGGTGGAGAACATGGGGTGTTCGTGTCTGTACATATGCTTATTACATGGGTGTCCATGTCTGTTCACATGCTTATTACATGGGGTTCTCGTGTCTGTACACATGTTTATTACATGTGGTGCTCATGTCTGTACACATGCTTATCAATTACATGGGCTGTTCATGTCTGTAAACATGCTTATTACATGGGTGTTTGTGTCTGTACACATGCTTATTTGCCACAGGTAGGAAGGTTCTTCATGTGGTAGGGCTTGTGCTAGGCAGGGAGAAGCCAGAGAGAAAACAGACACAACAAGCAAACTTCACAAGACCCTGAAGGGGCTGGTGGAGGGGGTAAATGAAGTGACCCAACAGCCAACTGCTGAGGTCTAGGATCCATCTCAGACGGGAAGAGGAACCAACCAAGCCAAAGAATGGTCGCATGCCATGATATAGAAGACAAGTGAGCAAAGCAAGACCATGACAATCCAGCCAGGCAGTGGCGGAGCACGCCTTTAATCCCAGCACTTGGGAGGCAGGTGGATCTCTGTGAGTTCGAGGCCAGTCTGGCCTAGAAGAGCTAGTTCCAGGACAGGCTCCAAAGCTACAGAGAAACCCTGTCTCGAAAAACCAAACCAACCAACCAAACAAACAAAAAGACTGCAACAATCCCCCAGGGGCTCTCACTGCTCATTGGGTGACATGGGTGCAGCCGTGACCTCCCAGTGACATAAACCATCAAACATCAGGCTTCCCTGCTTGTCCTGTGTGGAGACACGACATGAAACCCTTTATCTACCAGCACTTGTGTGGGCACCTGTTCCTGTGTGACTCAGACTATATGGCTCTCATCGGCCATGTGGAGAGAAAGGCAGCATGGAGCTAACAAGGGGAAGGCATTTGTTTTCCTTACCCCTAAAGCTGCTCCCATCATCACAAGCACCAGAAAATTCAGAGAGAACAAGACAGTGCTGGGGATCACACAGCCCCAGTAGTTCCAAAGGATACAGTTGCCGCAGATGAAAAGGATGATGAAGTAGATACAGACAATCATTCCAGAAGAGGATGGGCCTCCATAGGCCATGATGCCATCATACATCACGGCATTCCAGTCTTCGCCTGTCAGGATCTGAGAAGACAAGGCTGGGGTCAGACACGGGCAGATGCCTCAAACCACAGATGCTATGCTGGAGTCCTAGGCCACTGGTAACGCTGGCATCCGGCATTTTTCATAACCCAGTTCACAATGAAATGGATCTATCTGCTATCCTATTGAAGCTTCAACATTCATCATCATCATCATCATCATCATCATCATCATCATCATTTTGGTTTTTCAAGTCAGGGTTTCTCTGAAGCTTTGGAGCCTGTCCTGAAACTCACTCTGTCGACCAGAGTTGAACTCAAAGAGATCTGCCTGCCTCTGCCTCCCAAGTGCTGGGACTAAATGCATGCACCAACACTGCCCAGTTGTTTTTCTCTTGTGATTTTCTTGTGTTGTTTTCAGTGATTGATGTTGGTACTTGTTTTTCTGGTGCCTTTATTTATAGATTAAAATACACATACACACATACACACACACACACACACACACACAGAGAGAGAGAGAGAGAGAGAGAGAGAGAGCTGGGGGAAGGAGGGAGGGAGGAAAAGAATGAGAGAGAGGGGTCACTGGTATCTTTTCTTATGCTTTTAAGCATACCATATTTTTACAACTGGCTTTTCTCCACTCAATGATATTCCTGGAGACCCTGACTATAGGTTCTTCTCATTCATTTTACTCAGTAAGTAATATTCCACATAGCAAATGTCCTTCAGAGACAGGGGACTTTATCCATTTTCAGAATCAGAGAATTCTGTCACATGAATGTGTATAAACTGTCTCGAGTAGAAATAATCAGTTTCAAATGTAATCTTCTCTATTGATGATACGTGGTAATCCAATCCATTCTGAAATCCAATCAGATAAATACAGACTGCAGTTTTTAAAATGCTACCCCACTTGGAAGAGAGTGTATCTTCTGTGCAAACCAAAATCAGACAGCAAATGGGCAGATAATTAGAAAAGAGGCTCCTGACTTCATTCCTGAGAAAATTATAAAGAGACACCATTTCGCCTGTCAGGCTGGCAGCATTTATGAAGGATAAACACCCACCTCAGCAAAGGGAAGGAGGGAGGCACGGGCTGCCTCTATGCTGCTGCCTGAGAGTAAATAAATTCCACTGTAAGCAGAGCATTGTCAGGGGGCCAAATACGAAGAAGGCCATTTGCCCAGAAGTCCCACATGGAAGACTTGTTCTGCACATCCGCTCTCTCACACATGCCTAGTGTATCCTGTGTATTCAGACCCATCCACCAGAGCACTGGGAAGGGACTGGTCACTCAAGCAATGGCAGCTCACACCCATCGTTATGATGGTTTTGGAAGGAGGGTGTCACTTCTATGGGTCAAGTAGGTGGCCCATTTCGTAATGATGAAAGCAAACTAAAACAAGGCTCTGGACAGACTAGGCGACCCCTGTGCCAACTCTCTACAGTGAGCAGGAGGAATGACTGTGAGCGACCGTCTATCTAAGAGTACTCCAGGAACCTGGTGAGGAGTGGTTACCACCCAGGAAGAACTGGTGGCCGGGTGGGAGGATTGCCACTTTGTATCTTTATGTAACACTTAACATTTTGTGCCATATGAATGTAATGCAAGAAGAGGAAACGTGTTTCTTGAAAGAAATGGAGAGAAAAAAATAGTAACTAACCAGCAACCATGATTTTTAAATAATTTAAAGAAAGACTGTAGTCTATCATGGGTTTCAAACTGTGGGGTGTGACTTCCTAGGAGGTCACTTAAGTGGCAGGAGGTCATAAAAGCCCTGGAAAGAGTCAAAGGTTTCTGAACACATGGCAAACAAAGATGAGTTCAAAAATCAAACCTTCAGTGAGCCTGAGATGCTCCTGGAAGCAGTCACCCAAGCTGCACTGCATAACGTCCGTCAGCCTTAGATCTGAACTCACAACATTTCCACTGAGCACTGGGCACGATCTCATCCCACACAGTGTCAAGGAACCCTGCCTGGGCTCCCGCGGCCTGGGCTCCCGCGGCCTGGGCTCCTGCGGCCTGGGCTGCAGATTCCTGCAGGCTGGGAACAGCAGCGTTTCTACTGCACATGCTAGGTTTTCTGCTCTTTCAGAAACACATGTGCTTAATTGCAGAAAACAAAGCCGCGCACTGTTTTCCTAGAACAGCTCCTCTTCAGGCCGCTCTCACAGTAGGGTAACTTTGAACTGGACTGTATTCAAATAGTTGATTTAAAAAACTTCTGTTTCAGTTGATGGTTTGAAATTTGTAAAAACAACAAAACAACTCGTCATATAAAATACGGTAGAATTTGCAGTAGTTTCTGTAAAGGGCTTTAAACATACTTCTGTTGTTTTGTAGTATACATATGTATGCTAACCGACATTCTAGGAGAGGATGATTATAAAATCAAAACATCATTAATTTGAAATTGATGACTATGTTGTACATCTTGCAGTATTCAGTGTGTGTGTGTGTGTGTGTGTGTGTGTGTGTGTGTGTGTGTGTGTGTTGTATGGTATACAAGCAGGTCTAGGTCAGACGTCAATGTCGGGTGTCTTCATCAGTCACTATTTACCATGTGTCTGAGACAGGTTCTCTCACCGAAGCTGGCTGGAACTTACTGATTTGGCTAGGTTGTCTGGCTAATGAGCTCCAGGGACCCTCCTGTCTCTACTGTCCTCCCCCCATACTGGGATTACTAGTAAGAACTGCCATGCCCAGCCTTTTATGTGGGTACTGGGGACCCAAACATAGGTCCTCATATGTGTCAGGTTCTTACCAACTTTACCTAGCCCCAAGACTTCTTTATTATATAGATTAGTATGCAAATTTGTATTTATGTTTAATAAATGTTGAAAACGTATGTTTACCAAAGATATGCTCTTTAAATTTTTTAAAATTTATTTTTAATTTTGTATGTGTGAGTGAGTGTGAGTGTTTATTAGGCATAAAGTTTTTTCATTCTTTATGATTCATTACAAGCAATAGTTTGATTTGTACACACACACACACGAATGCCCGAACACACCAATATATATAGAGTTATTAGAAAAAAAACTTCTTGGGGGTAAAAATGGTTGTGAGAAGCAGAATGTTTACGCTGTGATTCTGTGAATCTCAAATGACCATGTGAGACCTTCCAGATCATTCTCTCTAGACTCTGTGCTCCTTCAGAAAAGAACAAGTGACTTATCCAAGTCACAGATGCGAGCCCAGGGAAAGCCACTATAATACCTGTTTCTTGCCCTTCCCATGACGCTTCCTGTCTCTTCCTCAGGACTAGACATTTAGATGTTTGCTGATATCACAGAGAAATCTGGTGGGGTGGATGGCATGAGGAGCTAACCTGTCAGGTTCTGATCACAGCAGGGGCCCAGCTGAGAGCATAGGAGGAGGGCTCAGTACACCCCAGCTCACAGGTAGTGCTATGTGCTGCTTCTCCAGTGACAGGGCCCCCATGGGACACTGTCAGAGGCTCCACAGCACGATTAGCTTCAGAGCCTCCAAGCCAAGGGCAGAGACTGGCACAGCCCCTACCACCCAGACTCCTCTGACTACACATCGAGACATTCCAGATACGGCTTCCAAATTCACTTCTTGGCTTTAATTTATTATAATGGATTACAAACATGCCTAGTAATATATAAAAAGCAAACAAACTAATGAATGACAAGAGGATTTTAGAGTCTAGGTCCCAGAGATCTCATAAGACCAAACAAAAGTGTTTCAGTTTGTCATATCACACAGGTAGTGGAAGATACTGTAAAATAAGTTACATGACATAAAATTCTGCCCCCAGAGGACCATGGGATGAGAATGACTGATAAAACGGCATCCTTGTGTCTTACTGAGCTGTAGGCAGATCCAAGAAGGCAAAGGTTCTGGCTCTCTGACTTCCACTCACAACAAGAGCTTCCGGGGTGGGGGAGGGGAGAGGGCTCACCTGGAACACAGTCAGGAGTGCCTGGGGAAAGTTGTCAAAGGTGCTTCGCTTGGTCTGGGTCTCATCGAAATTAAACTTGCCACCAAACAGCTGCATGCCCAGCAGGGAGAAGATGATGATGAAGAGGAAGAGCAGCAGCAGCAGCGAAGCAATGGACTTCATGGAGTTCAACAAGGACGCCACCAAGTTGCTCAGGGAAGTCCAGTGCCTACAAGACAAGCAGGGGTCTCTGGGTTCAGAGACCATCCCCTGGGTGGGGGACAGCAACCAAGCACACACCGCCGTGGCGCCCACATCTTTACCTGGTCACCTTGAAGATCCTCAGGAGGCGCACGCACCGGAACACAGAGACCCCCAGAGGAGACATGAGCTCCAGTTCCACGAGGATGGTCTCGGTGATCCCCCCACACACCACAAAGCAGTCGAACCGGTTGAAGAGAGAGACAAAGTAGGCCTGGAGGCCCAAGCTGTACATCTTCACCAGCATCTCACAGGTGAACAGAGCCAAGAGGACTTTGTTTGCAATATCTGGAAAGACAAAGCGCAGGCATGTTCCTCACCTTCCCACCACCTCCTTTCCATCAGTGCTCACAGCAGACACGGCGAGGCCTCACGTCAGCCCCTCTGCCGTGCTGGCCACAACCCAGATGTGAGTCTGGAGAAGTCACTCGCTTTCTCTGGGCCTCCATTTCACTGACTATGAATGGTAGAGACAGTCATCACATGAGTCCCTAAGCCTCCCAACACTAAACCTTTACGACTGTGCATTGAGACCACACGTTAGTTTTTTCTTTAACACCCTCACCCCCCACACATACTTTCCCCCATATAGAGAGAAAATAAATAAAGGAAAATAATAAAACCTGACATCGAGGAGTGACCACTTGCAGAATCCTAGTGTCAGCTTTTATTTTCATTTATTTATATTCTCTCTGTGTATGCGGAAGT
Source organism: Arvicola amphibius (assembly GCF_903992535.2). NCBI lineage: Eukaryota > Metazoa > Chordata > Mammalia > Rodentia > Cricetidae > Arvicola > Arvicola amphibius. The sequence continues at coordinate 25,921,521 of NC_052058.2, read as the reverse complement.
GTGATGTGCATGTCCACGTGTGCATATGTGTGGTTAATCAGCATGTGTGTGTGTGGGGGGGGGTGAACATGTGCAGGGGCCAAATAAAGATGCTGCATGGTTTCCTTGACTACTCCCTGCCTTCTTCCCTTGAGGCAGGGCCTCTCACTGAACCCAGGCCGGTCCCAGTGACCCCCTGGTCTCTGTCCACCACACAGAGCTGGGGTTACAAGCATACATTGCAATGCCTAGCTTTTCACATGGGCGACCAGGTCTGGGGATCTGAACTTAGGTCTTCATGTTCGTACAGCAGACACTTTACTTACAGAGCCATCTCCAAAGTCCCAACGTAATTTGTCAGTAGCAACAAACATTGTAGACTGAGGGCAGCAGAAGCGAATACACAGAAAGACAACTCAAGAGTTCAAAACTGTCCAGTCTAGAAAGGGCTCTTCCAGGGATGACCTCCATGCACCCTAGGTCTGGCCATCCAAAGCTACAGAATCGAAATCACTTACCAAAAATACTAAAGTGGGGATAAAGCTTCCAATGTGCCAGGGAGAGGTACGTATCAGCCCCAAAATTCCTGGGTCCTGGGCTATCTCAAGGTTGTGGTGTAAGTTAGCCGATATTGCATAATGCAGGCAAGACACCTTTTCTGGGGCTCGCTGAGTCTGAATTGTTCTACTATTTCTTAATTCTAACTGGAATGTTCTACTACCCTATTACACTTCACTTGGGTAATACCGAATAGCAATTATCTGTAAGCATCTCTAATTCAGAACAAAAGAAGAGCAGCACCTTCCCGCCATACCTTGAATCTGTGTCAGCCAGTCTGGCTGATTGTAATGCTCGGAGGAGATAGTCAAAGTGTTGAGAAACACCAGGACGATCACCAGCCAGTAAAACGTGACAGATTTCACGGCAGCCCGGCATCTCCTGCGATTGAATCGGTTCCAGCGACGCCAGCGTCGGCTGAAAAACAAGCAAACATTGCTCCCTAGACCACGGACAAAGATGGCATCTCAGAGGCCCACAAACTTTACTGAGCAATAGGAGAGGTTCACATTAGATGTCTTAGGATGGAAAGAACGAGCTACCAGCACAGGTGTGAGCAGACCCCATGACAAAAACTGCTAGTCTTCACATGCAGCTCTCAACAGTATCATCTTGGACGAATTTTGTTATCACTTCCCTGCTGCTATGAATAACTCCAGGATCTGACATATTCAGTGGGTATATAATGTGCATGTAATGCCTGCAAGTGGGTTAAAGAATCTAGACATCCACAGACTCACGTGCAGATTCAAGACTGCACTGGGACACACACATAAAGATCTTGTAGGTGCCATAGGGCACATGATCTGTTAAGGGCAGAGGGGCAGAACCACTCAGCTTATTATATGTATCTGTATAGCAGCTTCTCATTATACAGAACGTATTAGGTGGCAGAGCAATCCATGACCATAACTCTTTTTAGGGAAGTGTTTAGTCCTTTCTCAAATGCCTTTCCTCTGGTACCTTGGTGAGTGTCAAAGCTGAGTGGGACATGTGTCTCAGGCTGAGTCATAAGGTGCCCTTTCTAACTAGCAATGCTCAAAATATACCTTTAGGAGCAGATCCAATATTGAATCATGTTTTCATAAGAATAAAACCAACAGAACCAAACAGACACGTGACATGTCTCCGCCCACCTTCCGTCTCTGTTTGTAATTAGGGAAGACATTTTCTCCTTTTGCCTGTCTCTTTTTGGAAAACACTCCCAGTCTCCTTGTCATGGGGACAGTTAGGCACCAGAGACTGCTGCTTAGCAACCTGGAACGCAGGGAAGTACCAGCCGGGTCTCAAGTCCCTTCTCTTCTGGCCATGCTGTCTTAGTGTCCATCAAGAGGGCATTTCCTCTAGAGGCACGACTCAGGAGGGACATCTAGGCTGCTTCAATATGACCCTGGCTGACTCAACTGTGTGGCAGTGCTAAACACCTGCAACCCAGGAAGCCAGTGAAGAATAGGCACTGGGCAGTTTCACGTAGACCTGGACCCAGCAAGTTGTGCTGTGCTTTCTTCTGCTCTGCAGTTTCCAATGGGACGAAGAGCATCTGGACGCATGATGAGCAGCACAGACAACTCTTCTGAGGACTCTAATGGCTTACAGCTGAGCTCTCCCGGGACACATGACCCTACACACATATGTAAGGTGGTCCCAAAAGGCTATGCATGATGGGTTTATCTTTCACAGCAGTGACAAGGTACAAGCAACTACAACATCTAGAAGACTCAGTGTCATATCCCCTGGAAACATGCAGCACTACTGGCTGGACTCCCCTGTGCTCAGTTCTGTGTGGGTGGTAGGACGCCTGTATTCCTGAACACGGGTTATGTAGGTGCCTGGCGCTGGTAAAATGGGGTTGCAGAGGCACTTTTCCAGGGTTGTTGGCCTTGATATGCATGAAGCATTATGGGTAAATGATAACTGCAAATTCACACATGTCCAGCCCCAGACTGAAGGTGGGGGACAGGGAGAAGTACTTGTCTGCAAAGCAAAGAGCTGGGCTACACCTCAATGACCAAGAGCTCCCCACGGGCAGTGGAAGTCTCCCGAGAGGAGACATCAGGCCAAAGACCCTAGAGGTGAAGGCACCAAGGCAAGACACCTTTGAAAACAGGGCGGTGTGGTATGGTCACTGAGTCATGGCAGAGGGGGTGTGAATCTGGGAAGGGATTTCAAAAGCTGAGGCAGAAGATGAGAAGTAGGGACAGATTCGAAAGCATCTATGGTCTGGTAACAGAGACCAACAAAACAACTCTAAAATCTGACTCAAAGTCAGGCTGAAATACAATTTACATGCGGCAAGTTTATTCCTTTTATGTCCACACTTGGTCAGATTGTAGGACACTTCCATCACTCTGCGCTCGCTCATGGCCCGCATCCCACAGCAACACTCCTGGTCTGCCTTCTATGCCCATTGTTCTGTTTCAGAATCGTGATAGGTATCCTTTTAAGGCTTTTTTTTTCTCACCCAAATGCTTCTGAGATTCACCAATGTTGCTATATTATCAGTAGTGTTTAAAAACCTAATGTTATTGTGTGTGTATACACGCACAGGAGGAACGTTGTGTGGTGTGGTGGGTACAGGGGCCGTGCCATGTGTGGTGGTTAAATAACTCTGCTGGGCTGGTTCTCCTCCACTTAGGTGTGCCCTGGGGTAGAACTCGGGTCACAGCAGGCACCTTCAACACGCAGCCATCTCAGCGACCTTCTCAGTATTGTTTCCCCTTCTTCCTATCACTGAGAGGTCCTGCACTTTATGGATAAATCACAACTGCTCTGCTCAAACCACTACAAACACGTATAATTGTTACATATGTCTTTCTCTTACATCAACACCTTAGAGTTGGAATTGCTATGCCGTATCATGAATGTAATTTTGTGAGAAATTAATAAATGCTTTCCCAAAATAATTATGTCATTTAACGTGCCTGCTAGCGCTGCACAAAAATACCCGTCGGCATCCCTGTCAGAACTTGGCATCACTGGACACTTGAGTCTGATCTGCTTGTACCAGTATGCAGCAGTATTGTTGAACTTGCATTTTCCTAGTAAACCGTGTTCACATGCTTCTATAGCATGCTTTTCTCTTCTTTCTGACCTGCATGCTGGAACCTCTTTCCCACTTTTACATGGCTGTTCTGCCACTGACACTATCTTTACATAGTATTCTCTCTATATTAGATACTAGTCTTTTATCAAATATGGTTTGCAAATATTTTTATCAGGTTTGTAACTTATCTTTTTATTTTATAATAAAACAAAGTCAAAAAGTTTTAATTCTTCTTTCTTTCTTTCTTTCTTTCTTTCTTTCTTTCTTTCTTTCTTTCTTTCTTTCTTTTGGTTTTTTGAGTCAGGGTTTCTCTGTAGCTTTGGAGCCTGTCCTGGAGCTAGATCTTGTAGACCAAGCTGGCCTTGAACTCACAGAGATCTGCCTGCCTCTGCCTCTGAGTGCTGGGATTAAAGGCATGTGCCACCACTGCCTGGCTAAAAGCTTTAATTCTTATGGGGAACCAATCTATCATTTTTTTCTAACATGGATCAATGAATTTTAAGAAATCTTTACCTAACCCATGGTCACAATGCCTTTTTCCTGTTTTCTTCTAGAGTTTCTACAGGTTTGAGTGTTATATTTAGGCTTGGTCACTGCTGTGTGCAGCAGGAAAATGCTGTAATTGATAAAGTACACATAGAAGAATGTATACAAAATGCAGGCCCAGGGTTCATGGGATTATAAAGTGGACACACAGTCTGCATCCAGGTCAAGGAACGGAATACTACCAGGTGCCTTAGATGTCTTCCCGAAGTGTAGGGAAAACCTCTATGAGCAGTGGCGCGAGGGTGGGTAAGGGCAAAATGTTGCTCGTGTGTTGCGCTCTGCCAGCTTATACACTCTGACTCCCCTGTCCTGCTTCCCCCAAGGCAGAATGGTAATACTTAGACTGACTGGAATTTGGGGGTACACGGTTAAACTCAAGTCTAGACCAATTAACTCTATGTAAAAGTTAGAATTTAAAACATAACATAGAAAGTCCAACACAAGCTCTCAGGGGGTAAAGGATAAAAATGGAAAGACGATACTGACCTGAGTTTGGATTTCGAGATGGCTTGACTGAAAGGGAAGAAAACAACCTTCAGACTCCCGTTCGCAAGGCTTAAGCATATGCTCCCATTGCCGAAGCAGAGATGGCTAAAGCCATGCACAGAAGCCAGAACTCTGGTCCCCCGTGCTACAGCCGGCCAGCTGGTTAAGGGCAGAGCAGATGTCCAAGTGCTACTAGTATTGCCAAGAGGGGGTGGAGCAGCACCCATGAGAGCCCAGGCAACAGAAAACTCTGGTTTCCTTCCAGAGTGGCCCTGGAACAGCCCAGATGTGGGGTTCTTCTCCTGTCACCTCAGAGGAAGCCAGGAGGGCCTCTGTCGCCTGCAGCCCCCAACTCAACAATAGCAAGACTGCTCCTGTTTGAACTGCATCCCGGCTCCCCTGATCACCGAATGGGTGAGGATGGGGACATAGCACGCCCTAAAAGCCCAGTGTTCTCATCTGTAAAATGGGGATGGCAAATCCATTCCCAGCCTACTTCACCTCATTGGGAGGGCAGAGCAGGAAGAGAACAGAGGCGAAATCACTCCATGAGCCATTATGACACATAACATAGTGTGTCATTTTTATAAAACTCTGCCCCAAATGAGGTTGAGTTCTCTTAAAAATGACACCTGAACTTTACAAGAATGAGATGGAAAGGACACAGGTGGGAAGCAAACAAATCCAAACAGCATGGGGCTCCCCAAAGCAGGCAGTTCTTAGCACATTTGGCATTGCTGCCCGCCACCCCCAACCTCTGCTACTGCAGCCCAATCATCTAGAGAAAGCCTGGAAGCCTAATAGGATGGTGCCCCTCGTGGTCAGGAAAGGGTAGTGCAGGCATGGCTCCAGAACAAGGGGCTGTGAACAGGGGAGGGCGGGGCCTCCAGATCCAGCTCCTGGAGAAGAGGTTGGAAGGCCCCACGGATGAAAGAAAACTTGAGTATGTGGCACATTCTAGTCAGCAACTCGGCCATTCAAGCTCTTCCTTCAAAGCACAGATGCCAAACCCAACCGGAAGGAGAATTCGGCCTTTACCCCCACCGCCGACACCCAGAGGGCCCAGTCTTGGCAGCGCCTCTTCTTTTCCACCAGCACCTAATGAACACAGCAGGTGGCTGGGTTAAGGAGCACACTCCCCAGGCTCTATCTTAGCAGGACAACTTCCTAGGCAGAGGTATGTGAGATGCTGGGATGCCCCCAAGAGGCCTGGTACAGGGGAGGGGTACCAAAGGGATGGAGGCAGCCTGATGGAGCCCAGCTACTTTCCTACCAGAGACCAAGACTCCTATGCCCTCTGGGGTGTCTCCTCAGCATTAGCATCTCTAATCTACGGGGCAAGGAGGACAGGCAGCCTCCACACTCACCAGAGACTTCCACAGCAGCCCTGGCTCTCGCCTTCACCACTTACGTTCTCCGTGTTCACAGATTCCGTCTCACTGGTGGGCATGCTAGCTGTGGGGAGAAGAAAAGACTTGAGACAGCGTGCTGTGGCGTGACATGCCTTCGGGTGGGCCAGGTGCAGAGTCTCAGGAACCAGGAACGAGGGCAAAGAGGCCCATCAGGAGCACAAGGCTGAGCAGCCAGGTCTCTCTACTGCACAGGAGCCTTTGCTTCCTGTAGATGCAGAGAAAGCCAGTAGGTGACTTTAAGAGACAAGTCTGACAGCCCAGATGCTTCCAAGAAAAGAAGGTGCCACACTGAGCCCAGCCACCAGGCCCGGGACAGGTTTAAACTCTCCACCTCAGCACTTCCATAGAAACCACCTGAACCCCTCAGTGTGGAACGGTTCCTGCTGCCTTCCTTGTGAATCAAGGGTTAGTGTCACAGCTCACACTCAAGTTTTTACAACACACGGAAGAGAAGCTATTATGGCCGGGGTGCACGATGAGGTCATGCACAGGACCCTTTTCAAACTCTAGGAGCGTCACTCAGTCTAAGGCAGTTGACCTGATACCTAAGTTTCACCGAAGTCAACGTGCAGAAGGTAAATCCCAAATAAGCCAGCAAAAGGAAGTAGGAAGAAATGGTCTTGGAGCTAGGAGCAGGTGAGGGTTCTTGCCAGCTACTGAGCAGGGCAGGGCTGACTGCAGTCCTAGGTCTGAGATCTCTGAACCCTGTGTCCAAATCAGGATCCTCAGAAGTAGCAGAATGTAAAAATTGACCTGGTAGTGCCTGGAGGCTCAGGGATTTCCCCAGAGCCAATGTCTGACATGTGGCACCTGGAGGGTGAGGGACAGGCAGCCCTGAATGGAGCTACCTCGGGGCTCTGTGCAAGATGCTCTCAGATAAGAGATAACTGATTTTACTGGGGGAGGGGCTGCAAATGGGGAAGCCCCCTAAAAACATGTACATCTTTTTCCTGGGGCAGAATCACAGTGGTAACTCCACCCACAGGAAAGCCTTGCTCCTGTGGGCAGGCAGTATCCTGAACAAGGACACCTCAAATCTCAGTCCCTGCTTAGGAGACAGAAAAAGCTCACCACAAGGATGGAGGTGGGACCCGACTCAGACCCAGAGGTCAGAGAGCCATGTTTCCCAAGGGCACAAAGGGAAATCCCCAAGCCCTTTCCTTTTGCAGACCCTCAAGAAACTGAGGAAAGCTTAGAAGCTAAGCCCAGGCACACCAGGTACAGGTGTCCGAAGCAGAGGCCAGATGAGCAGAATCCGGGATGCGGATTACACTCTTTAACCCAGTACTGGGCCTGGCTACCGTTGTGAACTGCACTCCATAAAATAAATGAAGGACCAACATTCCTCAGGCTGGGTCAACACTGAGCATCTTTAACCAGTGTACAGAGATTTCCCCATCAGCTTTCACTCTATAGATAAGATGTTTCTCAGCCAAATATGTGAGATGTATGAATTAAGAGGCAGGCACACACACGCGCATGCGCACACGCTGATAAACGAGTCTATGAGCGGGTTCAAGCAGGCAGCACTTGGGAATGGCATTCCCTGCTAATGTCGGATCATTTCTTTCGGTGAGCTCAAAGACTCCAGAAGAGAGGTCAAGAAAGCCTAGGGCTCAACTTGGGTCACGTGTTTGTTGTGTCTATGCTTAGTTACCTGAGCGGTAAGACAGTATCTCCTCCCGGATCCATTTACCTCTGACCTGCTATCAGCAAGAAAATCAACAGCCACAAGTTGTCTGGTTTCAGTACCAGCAGCTGAGTGGAGTTTCTTGCTACTTCCCCAAGCTCTTCATGGAGACCAGGGCCCAAGCAGCACCCCACTGTCCGCCACCCTCCTGGGTAGTCAGGGGTCCTGCTGTCTGCACAGAAGGACTTGACTCTGAGTCCCCTCTCCAGGCCTAATGTTCAGGAAATAGAACACAACATAGAGCGGTTCCTGAAGACCTTAAGCCAGCCCAGGAGACCTGAATCCTCTGGCCACAGCAGTCCCCAAAGGCAGCTTTTTACAAGTCACAGTGAGCGCCCCCTCTTCTTCTGGAACCCACAACAGCAGCTTGCACGTGTGTGTGTGTGTGTGTGTGTGTGTGTGTGTGTGTGTTTAAGTGCAAATGTAAGCCTTGTGTATGCAAGTGGCCAGAAGAGGGCATGAGATGCCCTGGAGCTGGGGCTACATGTGGGTATGAGCTATACTATGTCAGTGCAGGGGACCCCGAACTCCAGACCTCTGAAAGAGCCATCGTATGTGCACTTAGCTTAGCACTGAGCCGCCTCTCCAGTCCCCTTTTCTTCCACACTTGGGAATTCCTTTCAGCATTCCCTCTGTGATGGTAAAGCTTCTCAAGTAATTGGGGGTTGGGGTAGAGCAAGAGGTGAGGCACACAACTGGTCAGTGGTAGAACTGGGTTCCCTTCCCAAGGAGCAAGGGAGCTGACCTCAAGTTCTTCTGTTTTCGTATCATTTTCGTGACAAGAATGAGCAGTGCCGTGCAGTGACAAGCCTGATAAATTCCAGAGGCCCCGGGTGGCCCTTGAAGGCACTGGAACACGCTTGTGCTAATACATGTTGTTGACACAGGCAGCCATGCCCATTTTGGGAAATGTGGGTCAAGGTCAGACCAAGGTCTCCGGGTCTAAAGCAAGAACTGGGCCTAGAAAACTACTCTTCCTTTGTAACAGTGGAAAAGGTGGTGCAACCATCCTCGCAAGGTTCCTGCCCCACTGTCACCGGCAGAGCTGGTCCTTGTTCCTGTCAATATGAGGCCATTTCTCATGCAAGGAAGCCAGTTTCCTTTCTCTGTTTATCACAGAAAACAGACGTTCACAAGCATCTGTGGTATGTCATGGAGCCCAAGCTGCTATTGAGGTGTGGGGCCAAGGAAGGGATCACCCCTCTTGCCGGTATCTCCCCTCAGAACAGCACCAAAGCTCTCACTATAAAGACTAAAGCCAAACAGGTCAGATCCATCATTGGCTCAACTTGATGTCCAAGCATTATAGAGTTTGTCCTTTTCATCCTCTTTTGGGGCCCTGTGGGCCAAGTGCTTTCCATGCGACACTCCCATGATTCCTGCCCTCCTTCAGGTCCCTAACACAGCCTCCATCAGACCGCCCCACTTCCCCTAACCTCCGAGCTCATCATTCTTGCAGAAGGTGGTAACCACGCCGAGAAAACCATGCACTGTGACCCTCTTCTGTCCTAGCATCTGGCTGTTTGTCCCCCAATCCATATCTTCTCAAGCTTCTTCCTCTTCCTGACTGGGGTCCGTTTTGGTGTTAGCACCAGGCTGGCAAAGCTGGTCGGTATATCCAGGCAAAACCAGTGCTGTTGTCTAACTACAGCAGTGACTCACAGGTAGCTGGGCAAGGACCCAACTTGTGCCATAAAAATCTATATGATAATGGCTCTAACTGCTTTGCCAAGGGGTTGGGGGATTGGGTGAGGGGAGCAATCAACATTATTTAAGACATAACTTTATATTTAACTGCTTCCCAAATAAGACTATTCTCACTGAACAGATGCGTGTCTCCCCAGATTTTTTTTTTTTCTTTTTGATCTCAGTCTTTTTGATCTGCAACTACTAGCTTTAGCACGGCCTGGGGTAGATGAGCCAGAGACTAGAGAAATTTGAAACATGCATCCTGGGGAAAAAAAAAACAGTCAAATAACATTATTAGAATTTCTTTTTCTTCATTATTAACGTTTCTAAACAATTTAAATTTAAGAACATCGTTTAAGGGATGACATTCTGAAGTGTGTCTTCCAGGCTAAGAATATTCATAGTGAATCAAATGAACTGCCTCACTTGCTTCAGCTGTTTCTTAATAGGGACAGGCCAGACAAAAGGATACCATCTTGGCAATGCCACACACTTGAGGGGAAAGAAAGAGGAACGCAGCATGGTCAAGCATCAGAGAACTCAAGTTCATAACAACATAGGCATCTTCTGAAAGTACCACACCAAACATGCAGCTCACGCCTATGCGAAAGGAGAGAACACCAGAAACGTCAGGCAAGGAGCTTCCAAACAGCAAGTCCACCTCAGCAAGTTACCGTGATCTTTAGCCCTGCGTCGTCGAAAGCAGCAGAACTTCCTTCTCTTCTTATCGTCCTTTAACAAGTCAGCCACCGTGACCCCTTCAGGTTGAACACAGGCAATTCCATTACCACACAGCAGAGGGCAGCAAGAGCAACGCAAACAAGATGGCCAAACAGGCAGGCAGGCAGGGCAGGGCAGGAGCAGCTGGTCCCAGTGTACCACAGAGGAGGCCTGAGACTGGACTCCACACCTGCCAACCCTCCTCTCCTGGATACTTGTCTACAGCTCAGGATCGGAAGAAATGGGGACATTTGTCATAGCTACTACACAATCTGTCCTTAAGAACCTGTTCTAAATAAACAATCAACTAGCCTAAGACACAGGTTTCCTATGGTTGGCCCGAGGCAGGGAGCGGTAGTGTGGTGCCAACCAGGACTGCTCTCTGGGTTGGGGCAGATGGGAGTGAAGAGAACAGACTCTGATTCTGACAGCCCAGGCCTCCCTCCAACTACACTTTCACACTGGCTGCAGGAGCATGGGCAACTGCTGCTTGCTTGAGAGATGCCAGCAATGGCTGGGTCTGAATACACTTCCACAGCAAGATGGGCAACGTGCTTGGCTCCAGCAGGGCATAGCCACCCATAGCTGTTGGCATCCCCATTACTACAGATCTCCTTATGGTCACAAGGAGAACAGTCCTAGAGTCTCCAACCTCCTGCAGTATTGTGTCCCTACCATCACGCTAAGCTGGCTACCCTTTAAATTAGACTCTCCATGCTCAGAGACAGGAGTGTGGAGGCACAGAGGGTCACGGGGGCACTGCCGGAGCAGGCAAGAGCAAGGATACATGGGCCCTAGCACATTCCTATAAAGGGCATGCGTTCTCAATACCGCAAGCTTCCTCCTCCTAATCTACCCCAGAAGAACATGATGCAAATGTTCAAATACTCGTGTGTGGGGACATGGCCCATGAATGAAGATGTGTGAGGAGACTGCTGGGACCTTGTGAGAAAGCTCCGAGTGAGGAAGACCAGAGTCTGGTGACCTCTGCTCCTCCATAATATGCTTGTTCTTGGAAGGCGCCTTCGCGCCCCTTCCAGGCGGGGGACAGGAGTGAGCTTACCTCTGATTTATCACAGCTGGCTAGTGTTACTTGTTTCTGTGTCTCTGTGGAAAGCCAGGTTTTTGTCCCTATGACTGCACCCTTTACTCAGGTGACTCTTCTTAACCCTCAGAGTATAAATTGACTGGTGTTCTGAATAAAGTTGGCTAGTGCATGAGCTTTTATTTTGTCTGCCTTATCTTGAGGCCCCAGCCTCCCAACTTCATGCGGCTGCCCACTAGAGCGGCACACTCATGGAGGTGTAGAGCTTCTGTTCAAACCCCAGCTTAGCCACTTTACAACCATGCAGCTGGAGAGGCTATGCAACTTCCATGTGCTCTGGTGTCCTCATCCATCACGCTCCTGTCTCATCCAGCAGGGTGAAGAATACGAACTCATGCGCCCCAGCCCCAGGAACAGCGCCCAGTGATGCACACCAAGTGCCTGATAAATGTGAGCCGTTACTCTGTGACCGCTGAGCAAATAAATAAGAGAATGCTTAAACGCGTGACGAATGCCACACTCCACCCGTCACGCAGTGCTGACTTAACCATCCCAGAGGATAGAGGGCCAGGGCTGATGAGTGCGCCCAAGGCTAACCAGTGGACACTTCATCAGACCTCTGACGCCAAGGGGTGACCCCTTCCATCAGTCTCCCCAGTCCAGAGAGGGCAGATGACCAGGACACACATTTATCATGGGCCACCCATTGCTGCTGTTTGCTTTGCAGCTTTTAGTAGACTATTTGCAATTCTGAATTTCTTCCCTGGGATACTTTGTGATTATAAAAAGCAATCTTATAAATAAATAAAAAAAAACCCTCAATCTTTGTTTGGTTGCTTGATTTGCGACAGGTCTAGAAGGATGGATAACCTTGAACTCCTTACCCCCCTTGAACTCCAGTGCTGAGAATACAGAACACAATGTCAGGTTTATGAGTCGCTAGGGATCAAACCCAGGGCTTTGTGCCTGTCAGGCAAACACTTACCCACTGAGCTACATCCCTCAGATACAGTCTTTCCGAAGAGGCCAGCAAAGCCCGAGAGTTTTATCTGCTAACAGTTATGCTACCCCTCACTCTCTGCCGACCTTTGACGCAAACAATTCTGGGGGAAATCAATCAGGTAGCACAGGCTAAAGGCAACCGGGTGACCTCGTGTACTGAGGTCCATGGCAGAAGCAGTGATAGGCAGTGGGGATGTGGCCACCACTCTAGGAGTGGCAGGGGCTGCAGGTACCCCTCTTTCTTTCTTTGGGTATCAATTATCACTACTTTGATGGATTCCTGGTCCCTAAGAGTCCCCACAAAGAGGCTGCCCTGTTTCATCTGGTCAGAATTTTAGAATGAGCTCCCTTTAAAATGGTTTCCTTATTTTTAATGTTTTTTTTTAAACTAATCACTGACAATGAGAAGAGATTAAAATAGAATTTCAGGCTTCCAGATTTTAATAGCCCTAGAATAACACCATTGTTCATGAAGAAGCAGCTGCACATGTCCAAAAAATCACACACACACATGCACACACACACACACACACACACACACACAACCGCGCGCACACACAAAGACTTGGCATGGTTTCTTAAAGAAATTTGAAGCTCAGCAAAAAGTTAAATAAATTACCCTTGAAAATTCCCCAAATGCTCAGGGACTAACTTCTGAGATAATTTTGTCTATTCAATTAATTGCGGAGCAGCCGCTCTCTAACGAATCTACACTGCCAGTATCTTAAATAGTCCAAGGATGCTCACATGAGACTCCCGTCAGCAGCACCAGACAGCCAGGTGAGAGAGCAGCCCTGCACAGCCCTCCAGGGAATTCTTAGACCAGTGGGAGATCCAGCCACAGACACAGGACAAGACTCTCCCAGGAGCATGCAAAGAGAGAGGTTCCCACACAAAGAGAGGTGGTCCCACATAAAGAGAGGCCCTCATACAAAGAGAGGTCCCTCCCATTTGCTTAAAGAATCAGAGCCTTTGAGCCAGGGAGTGCAAGCTAGTACACTCAGAGACCAGACTCAGCCCACTCAGCTGCGACCTATGTAGATCTGAGAGCAGATAAAGCAAGAGTGTCCCCAAATACCTGATGTCACACCTACTCCCTGACAGCAAGCCCAAGAATCCAGAAACGAACCTCCAGAGCCAGGAAAGAGTTCCGCTGGATCTCAGAAGGCACTGGGGTAGAAAGTTTGTTCGCCATCCCTTCGGGGAACGCTACAGTTTCTGAACAAAAGTGTAGATCAAGGGTCCTCAGTCTGAGATTGGCTGGAGATCTGATAGAATCTTCAGAAATCCGCTACGCAGGTCAAGTTTTACCAGAGTCAGACAGCAGCAAAAAACAGCTTTGGTTCCTGATGCAGGACTTCCCAGCCCCTGCATCTACACCCAGACACCCAGTAAAGAATGAGCATCAGTCTGTGACCACTCAACATCTCAGGAGACTGCCAATTTGCACCCAAGATCCAGCTGAAGACAGACGCCAGTCAAATCAACATCCTAAGCCAGCAGTGTGTGTGGGGGGGGGGGGGGGGGGGGGGATAAAGTCAGGAGTCCAGCACCATGCTGTCCCCTCCCCCAGAGACATTCCAGGAGCAGGGCTGAGGTGTGAAGCCTAGAGGAGGGCCATCTTGAATACCCAGGTATAATGCTGACACCACAGTGAGACCACACACCTTCACTTCTCCACCTGTGAGTCAGATGCACAGGGACAGTCCCAGGCCTGGCACATGCAGGTCTGGTAGTCAGGGACAATTGAGCCTGACTGAAATCCTTTTCCCCTAGTGGTTGGTTTTCTGGCCATAACAGAAAGAAAGCAGCTGGCAGCCAGGGCCACCTTAGCAGGACAGCGTCTCCAGGATATTCAGGGAGACTCCCTCCATCCTCACCAGGAGGAAACTTGGAGGCTCTCCTCCCAAGTCACATGACTCTCATCATGACCCTCACAGTCGAGGATTGAGTCCTTTGGTTAAAGCCTTAATCACAGAGGCTCTGGCAATCTGATGAGAAGCAGCCCGGCCTCATGCCAAGGAAACTCCAGCACCTGGCTAAAAAACAAGGGACTGCCTCGGAAGGACTGCTCTTTCCAGCAAACTGTAAGAGGCTCGTCACTACGCACTGGAGAATCCATGCCCACACCCAAAAGGTGCAGTGCAGGTATGGGCTCAGGAGTGTGATGCTCGGTTAATTAATTCTGAAGGTCTGAATCTCAGAGAGGGTTTTGTTTCTTTCCACAAGAGTATTTCTAAAGAATGCATTTGAGCGCTCTTTCTGCTTCTTTCCCATGCCATTTCTTCAGTCTGACTCTCCTCTGCCTTACCTTTGTAGCTATGGGATGCTCCTCTCTCAGAGCCCAGCAAGGATGCTGCCTCTTCTACTCCAGCATCACAGTGGCATTCTGGGCTCTAAGAGCAGACTGTTGGTCTTTCATTACAGTGACGGCCTCCACATTCTGCCTATATAAGCTACTGCCGTCTCCTTTTCTCCATGGCAACCCCTCTGAAAGGCGGAGGCTTCATAGATCGGTCATCTCATAGTCAGCGTCTTTATAGAAGGTGGCAGGACATAGGAGATGCAAACCTCACACAGAACAGTGATCCCTTTAGGACTATCAGAGGACATCAAGCCCAGGAAAACCCATGCTTCACAGCACAGGTCATTTAAAAAAATGAAAATAAAATCCTCTACCACAAGGGACCATAGCAACCCAAGAAGTTGCATCCCTGCCTATCTCTAGATGTGGATCAACAAGGATGCAGCAAGCCGATGGCATGCACGGCACATTTAAACCAGAAAAGAAGGCTCTTGCCTCAGAAGAAGAGACAATACTTTCTCTTGTTCATACATAACACACTGCGTTTCAAGCTTTGAAGGGTAAAGCAGAGGCAGGTGGGCTTTCACAGGTCTGGCTAGGCTCTGTGTGGCTAGTTTTAGTCAACTTGACTCAAGCTAGAACCTCAGGTAGGAATTGCCTCCATCAGATAGCCCTATGAGTCTGTGGGACATTTTCTTGACTGATGATTGATGTGGAAGGGCCCAGCCCACAGTACCATTCCCTGGACATGTGGTCCTGGGGTAGTAGAAACAAGTGAGCCAGGAGGAAGAAATTAGCCACCAGTGTTCCTCCTTGTTCTTTGCTTCAGTTCCTGCGTTGGGGTTCCTACTTGAAGTTCTTGCCCTGACTTTTCTCTCTGATGGACTATAAACATTAAGCTGAAATAAACCCTTTCCTTCCCAAGCTGCTTTCTGTCATGGGATTTTGTAGTGGGAATTCATTCAGCCAATAGCCTTTGGGGATTCTGGACTTCGGGCCTTGGTCTTCTGTCTGAGGATGTGATGGTTTTTAAGAGAAATAAGGGCTCTCCTCTCTCTCTCTCTCTCTCTCTCTCTCTCTCTCTCTCTCTCTCTCTCTCTCTCTCTCTCTCTCTCCCTCGAGCAGAGGACCGTGACAGCTCTCTAGCTTTATGTGTTCCTCTACCTTATGCGGTCTTTGCCCACAGCGTGCTAGTTCTAGGTCAAAAGCCTTCTCCTGCCACTCAGCTGCTCTATCTTAGGCACCAACCTTCCAGGCCACGTCAAGTACCCTCACCTGTCCTAGATCTTCATCACAGCTCCTGAGGTACCACTGTCCCTTGTATGACCTGAGGTCATTTGTAAGTGGGTCAAAAAAGGAACCAATCATGACCCCAAAGCAAGAGCTTACTTAACACATTCTACATAGAAGGACCAGTCTTGGCTTCCCAGGCCTCTCAATGGACATCATTATCCAAATATGTTCTTGGTCTTTACTATCACCTATTCCAGAATGGAAACAAAGCAAAAACATCACAGTCAAATGCACTGTTAGAGTTCAATTTCTACCCTTTCTAAGGCCCAAACGCTCCCAGGATGACTAAGAGCACGTCTGTGGGGCAGGAATGTGCTAAGAGAGACACTGGCATCGACAAAAGCAATTACTTCCAGTGGCTGACTGATTATCGGGCCTGGCCTCCTGCTGAAAGCACTTAAGGGCGCCCAGTGTCACAGTGTGGAGCCCAGGCAGGTGGGCTGCAAAGCAGTCAGCACCGACTTGCTCACCAGCCTCCTAACAACTGTCCAGCACCACCAGCTGGTTTCTTCCCTGCCCTGATGACCTAAGCTTGGTGGGCAGAACACTGGAGGGGGCCATTTCACATGGCAGAGATGGAGGAGCCTGCTCCTCAAGTCCTTGTGCAGGCGAGCTACTCACTGAAGTGAGGGAAGGCACACGCCCTCCCCCTAGCTCTGCCCTCTACCCTCTCCCCACATGGCCTTACTGAGTCTCCAAGGCCCACAATGCCAACGGCTGCTCTCTCAGCTAGGAAGCCTTCTTCATATGAACCTAAACCCCATCTGCGCCTCATTGGAGACCCAGAGTGTGCACAGATGCACTGTTCTCTCTCTGATGTGAACGGGCGCAGGGGAGAGGGAGGCTGGGAGAGTGTTTTACTTACAGCCCAGGGACAGAGGCACAGGGGATGGGGGCACATTGCAGGATCTCTCAATCACACACAGGTCTGTGTGATCAAGAGCAGGAAGGGCAGCACCTACTGTTTCGTTTGCCTTCTTCTCCACCCTCCTCTTCATTCTCAGGATCTATGTCTTCTGCTTGGGTTATCCAATCCAAGTAGCCCTTAAGATCCTCTTCCAACTGCTGCTTCTCTCGAAGCTTCTGGAAGTCTCCGCGTGCTTTAGCCTTCTCTCTTTCCTTTGAGAATTCTCTGAGAGATGGACAGAGAAACAGGGCACCTGTCAGAGCCTCTGTGGGGACCAGAACACGAGCCATCTGCCCTGCTGTGCAGTGGTCTCACAACAGGACACAACCACAGAACACAGCGGTGGAGCTACACACGCGACAGAACAGAAGACCGTGCCTCCCTAAGCAGAACCGTGGGCGTCAGAGTTGCGAAGACCACACTGACATACATGCATGGTTTATTAGGAAGTAAACTCCCTGCAGGACGATTTCTAAAGCAGCCCAGCCCCAAACACCCTGGGCTGTCACTCTGTCCACCCTCTTCCTAAAGAAGGGTAACCTGTGACCCAAGCTGAGGTCCAAGAGAGCACCCAGAACAGCAGGCAGGGACACACTGGACCCATCTTACAGCCCAGGTCTCCCCTCCTGGGCAGGACCTCCAGTACTGGAGACACACTCCCATTTGTCTCAACCTCTGCCCCTGGCCATGATCTCTCCCAGGCTGCCCCGTAGGAAGAGGAGAGGTAGAACAGCCTGCTGCCAGATGCACTAACTGTTGGCCATTTTCTCTGCCTCCCGTGGCTGCAACCCCATAACTTGTATCTCAACACATAGACAAAATCCCACACCTGTGCAGGCAATTCTGACAGTTGGGTGCATGACTGGTCAGGTTTTACATCCAAGGAACCATCTGCCCACCCAACTGTTAACAGGAACATATGTGAACATATGTGAAGATACGTGAACGATAGTCTGGAGCACATTAACGCTGTTAGGGAGTGGGTGAGGTTACAGGAAGAGCGGCTTCTGCACACAGGCTTCTGCCAGCACTCCAATACAGCTACTGCCCTCTCCCACCTACCTGCTAACCAACTCAGAGTCAGCATGGCTCCCTTTCATGACCTCACTAACCCTGGCAGTAGGGCTAGGACCTGCTTTCATCAAGCCAGCTCCCTACTCTCTCCCCCTCAGGCCCCTCCCTCACTCCAGGCCTTTGGGGAGCTAAATGGGCACCTAAGCAGGCAGCAAAACTGGAATCTTTGCTCAGGGGTTTCTCTCTGCTCCCCCTCACTACCTGATTCTCATCACCACTCGGACCCTAGGACCCATTCTTGGCCCAGGAAGGATGCTCCAGCTCCATTTTGTCCTTTAAAGAGGTAGGTCTGTGGGAGCTCCCAGTACAGTGCACAGACTTGGCAGGAGAAGAGGGAGGGTGTACAGGACCTGTGCCCTGCCCTCCAGCCAAAGCACTCTCGGGGATGATAATATCTTCCAGTCTCAACACAAGGGGACTTGAAGGGCTGCATCCTGCTGCTCACACAACAGGATGCAGAGCACAGATGAGGTTTCTAGTCCACCAGAGCGTCCCAGAGCATGCACAACGCACAGCTCAGCTGGGGACATTCGCTAAGTTGTCCTCAACTCCAATAGTTCCACTCCATCCAGAGCTACATCCTTGAGCAGAGCCCAGAATACCTATGTGAAATGCATCCATGGGAAGCTGCATGAGACAATGTTCTCTTAAAACCCGCGAAGATCAGTGGGCCTCCAATCCTATTACTTACGTTATTATTATTTATACTGTAGACCTCTGTCATGTTTTGATTCTGATCTTAGCACACTAAATGTAGATTATTACATACTAAGTTCTTATTGAGGATTCATACATGATCTGAGCTCTCTAAAAAGGATGATAGAAGTCAGTAAAATGTTACCCTGTGCAGCTAAGAATGTCAGAAAGTGAAATTTTGCTTTACCATTGTCTTTACTGGTTTACACTAGAACTATAAAATCCCTCTTATGTCTCTTGCCCATAGCGGTGGGATAGAGTTTAGCAGGCGTATGTAAAACCCTGCTGGAAGTAGCATTTCTCAAAATGGAAACTTTGTCAGTACCTGTACCACTGTCTTCTCACAGGAAAGGAACCCTCCCACCACCACAACTTCCTGACCCAGAAGGTCTCACCTCCCGTCCACTGCATCTGGTATTAACCTCACTGGGTGATGAGAAACATAACTCCATTTTTAATAGAATTTCATCATCTTATACTAAGAGGTTAAATGGTAAGTCATTGTTGCAAAGGTTTACTGGAATGAAGTTACTGGTAGAAATGATTAAGATTTCTGCAAGTGACCAGGAAATCGGAAAAACAACAACATTCTAGGAGCCTACTTGTCTGGGTCCAGAATTTTGTGGTACGTGTAGCCAAGAGAAAATAAAACAGTGTCTATACAGAAAATACACAATAATACATTGACTTCTGCACATGAAGGAGGGGGGAATAAGAAAATAGACATACTTCTACATGATGTAGCTGAAATAGCAGAGAACAAGGCTGGAAGCGTCTGAAGGGATGGCTCCATGGGCCAAGGGCTCGCATGATGACCCAAGTTTGGATGCTAGGCACTCGAGGGGCAAAGTCAGGTATGGTTATACGCCTGTAACCCCAGCACTGGTGAAACAGAGACAAATGGGCTCTAGGTACTCACTAACCAGCCAGCCTAGCCAAACTGGCAAGCTCTGGGTATAGCAGGAGACTGTCTCAGAGAAACAGGATGGAGACATACAGAGGGGGCAACTGACATTGACCTCTGGCCCTTGCGTGCACACACATGGCTCCTGCCTATGCAATGAATCATACAACTCCCTTCCCAGCCCTTTCTTGAACACGCACCTAGAACAAGAAGAAAACATAGAAAGGGATGAGTGGGGAAGAAGTAACTCCTAAGTATATCGTTTTGTCCAGTTTTGACTTTTGGAACTAGATGGCTTTTACATTATAGATTTTTTAAGAAAGCAAATCAAGTATAGGATAAAGCAAGAATGCCTCCACAATGAAAGCCAAAACCAGTTCATCTGAATGTACTGTAAATAAATATCATAACCACCCTGAAGGAGGAGGACAGAGGTAACAAACACAACTCATAAACACACAACAGTCAGTCCTGGGCAGGACTGGAACAAGGGGAAGGAATGCAGAAATGCCTGGGGTTTGTGTAGTTTTGTTTGCTGGGTTTGGTTGTGTGTGTATGTACGGCTGTGTGTGTGTGTGTGTGTGTGTGTGTGTGGTGTCTGTACGGCTATGCGCATGTGTGTGTGTGTGTGTGTGTGTTTGTATGGGTGTGTCTGTGTGATTGTGTTCACGTGTGAATGAGATGATTCTGGAACGGCTTTGGAAGCAGGGCAGGATCTGGCATGAACAGTGCTGATGTTTAGGGCTCTCACAGTGGGAAACAGTGAAGCTGGGGCTGCAGAAGACTGGAGAGAAGCCTCTGAGAGACCGGATGTTCTGGTCTGGGGAATCTGCATAGGTTCAGAGCGCCGAGGAGCTGGGACAAGTGATCTTGTGAGTGCTGAGATTACAGGAGCATACCCTGTAACTGGAACTGGTACACCCGTGAACTCAGGATTTCTAAAACATTTTGTCGATATTGATGCCTAAGAACATGTTTCTGTGTGTATGTACATATGTGTATAGAAATGCGTGTGTCCTTGTTCTATCTGTTGCAAGGGTCTAGAGACAGTCTTCCTAGTCAGTATAAGAACACTGGGTGACCAGATCTACTTTCTCAGAATATTCTTCACTCAAAGGCATAAAAAAGCCGAATGTGGCAACACAAATTTGTAATCCCATCCCCGGGGAAGCACTGAGACACAGGGCTGTATGTGTTAAAAGTCAGCCTGGGCTATAGTGTGAGAGCCTGACCAAAAAAAAATCAAACCAACAAAGACCCTGTAATTGTTCTAATCAATTGCAAATTTATGCCACTGCCAGTCCATTCCAGAGCATTTTTTCGGGTCTCTCTCCCAAGATGTCCACTTCAAACAGGAATGCTGGAAGACAGAGTATAAACCCACACACTCCTTCTCAAGAGTCCAGAGCCCATCCCTATGGGACAGAAAGCCTGTGACTGCTGAGATCATGTGTCCAAATCCAGACATGCCATCTGGAGTGGCTTCCACCGGCAGCCTGCCACTCCTGTATGAACACAAGCCTTGTGTGTGTGTGTGTGGGGGGGGGAGTTTACATGGCTGGCTGGTTTAAAAGCCATCCATTTTACTTCCTCTTTAAGGAGCCATCACTCAACAATCCCTCCCCGGCACAGCCTAGGGACTACTGTGAGTCTTGTATAGTCCAGTCTGTGTGCAACTTACTGGCCATGGCGGCTGCTACAGGAGTTGGTGAATGGGTGCCTCTCTTTCCCCAGGAGACCACCACAAACCTGGCTTCATTTTGGTGGGCTCTCATTCAGAATGCCAACTGGCTCTTACCACCTCCCAGAGTCAAGGCCCTCTCCCCGCTGCTACTTCATCTTTATGTGTCTAGCCTACAAGTGTGCACCTTGTACCCCGATCAATTGACTCAATCCCTCAACCCGCTGGGCCACTGCAAAATTCTGGGGACCAGAGCAGACTTCTTTTCTCATCCTCGAATTCCAGTGCAAGCTTCACATTTGGGGGGAACGATCCCTAGTTACTTCCTCCAAATAAGATCTGCAAGCCTCTGAGTCATTAGGGCACTCTCTCATTGAGAATCAAGACCCAGATATGTTCCTGTCCCCTCCCCTAGATAGATTCTTTCAACAGGGCCTTTGCCATCTCACTGACACATGCTTACTGTGAGGAAGGGGCGGCTATAACCTCACTATATGGGTCCTGAGGCTCTGCGAGGCCAGGCACACAGCCTATCCAGCTGCTGAATACCACTCTTCAGTACATCACAGACACACAGGGAACAAGGCAGAGAGCAGGCACATGGAGGGAGGAGAATCAAGACATGTCAGAGGGATGGGAACAGAGCTCAACAGAGAGTAGCTGCCTAGGATGCCCAGGTCCTAGGTTTAATCCCCAGCACAAAGAGGGAAAGTTTGAGGCAGTCTAGAAAGGCCTTCAGATTCTAAACAAGGGGCTTAGACTGCTTCCTTTTCGTAGGGCAGAACATTAAGACAGTGTCTTGCTATGAAGCTCAGGCTGGCCTTTAACTTGTGAGTGCTGGGTTTACAGAAAAGCAACCTGCCCCGGTTCTGAATTGCTTCCTGATAGGCAATAGGGACTGCAGAAATCTGAAAGCCACTAACTTGGCTTTATAGGAATCATCTGTGAAGCAGAGAACAAAGTAGGGAGAAAATGATGGTGGCGAGGCCAGGGGCATTCTGCAAACACAGATGACGAGTTACACTGAGCACCAACAAAAACGTGACAGTTTCTAAGGCCTTGATTTTCTTACACTATGGTTTGAAAACAGGCTCACAGGACTTGTCATTGCTGATCCAGCCCCCACCCTGAGGTCACTGTCACTTCAGCCTTGTTTATGCTAATCTGTTAGGTCTGGTACACCAGTGTGATCATTTAGCCACTATGAACCCTGTGAGCCGGGTGATGCACTCCCAACTGTCACGCACATATTCCTTGCCTTCGGGAAGCAATGGTGGGGTGGGCTGGATGGAGAGGCTGTCATGGGAAAGAGGAGGCAGATGTGCTAGGGTCCCCAGGTGCCAATGAGTTTGAAAACTGTGGATTTTAGTACAGTTCCTAATAGCCCAGGTTCTCCAGTGAAGAAATCGGTGCCTTTGGAAGCAACGACATCTCAGGAGGGGTGCAGACAGGATGAACCAATGCCTAACATGGGTCTGTAATAACAGTTTGCCTTCTCCAACAGACACTCCCCGTCCACCCGAGCCAGCACGCCTACATACTATCTTGAACTATAGCTCCCATCTCCCTGGACTCGCCTGCTGTGGACCGGTCTCTGCCATTCTGCTCTTTTTCCAGGGCAGCAGTCTGACTCCCTCCTAGACCTGCCTGGAAGACAGGATGTTATGTAGCACCAACACTAGAGAGCGTGAAGGGCTGGGTGGATTTAGTGACGGGGCCCTCTGACTGCAGTCAGTCACTCCCCCATACTCAAAAGGCCCCAAAGACCAGAGCAACAGAACACAGCAGCGACTTCAGCCAAAGCAGAGTGTACACTGTGAGGGAAAGTGGCCTGGGTTTCTGCAGGAGAGGCCGAGTCTGTGCACTGTGTGTCCCCAACAGAAATAAACCTCACCATTGCTGCCATTTGTATTTAGAATCTCTGCTGTGTCTTTATAGTCACTGTCCCATCCCAGAGTGGCACAGGCAGGACGCACGTGTTCCTGTTCATCTCACAAAGGCCAACACAGAGGATCAACAAGGTCCTGTCACACGCCCAGTTCACAACTGGGCTACCAACAAGGCTTTGAACCAAGCATCCTTTCCATGACCCTCCTGACCTCACTTTGGTGGAGGAGACACCAAAGACACTCAATGAGCCAAGGAAGGACCAGCAAGGTAGAAACTGTAGCTCTTTTTCCCACATGTTCTGGTTTTCTTCCAGAGTCCCTAACTCAGGACTAGTGATAACCCTTCATTCCTATCTCCCTGTGGCTGTCTCTCATGTCTCCTTAGAGGGCACCACTTCAGAGAGACCTCTGCTTCCTATCCAGGAACCTGGAAGGAGTCTTAGGCAGAGAGCCCTGATATCCTAGGACTTCCAGATCCTGACATAGTGAATTATGGAACCCCTTGATTAGCTAGAAATCCTATAGAGAGAACAGTCAGCCTGCAGTAGGCCACTGCACACAAACACAGGAGCAGATTAAACGTGACTGCTCCAAATGCAGTTTGCTCTGGGAAGTTTCGTTTCTCAAACGCCCTCTAAAATAAATAAAATAAATGGGCCACTGGGAATCATCTTAATTTAGACATGGGGCTTGTTCTTGCTTTTTTTAAATAACCAGACTTGAATAAATGAAAGGCAAGCAAATGAAAGCCCTTTATACCCACACTTACATTCATTCACCAGCCCTAAGACAAGAAAGGCCAAAAGAACCATTAGGATGCTGATTTCTAGTAAAACGAAGGACTTAGAAACTCACCAAAAATGAACAAGGCATTTTAAAAAGCAAAGACAAGGGGGAAGTTGAAGGTTCCCCCAGTAGAAAACAACTTTCCTTAGTCCTAAATCACATCCATATACAGACATAAAGGGAAAGACAGAATGAGAAGGCAGTCTGGCTGGAGCGGAAACACACCTGTAGCCTAGCACTTAGGAGGATCAGGAGTTCAAGGCCAACCTTAGCTGCGTACCAAATTCAAGGGCAGCCTGGGCCACATAAGAACCTGTCTAAAACAGGAAGAAGGAAAGGAATAGAAGTAATGAAGACAGGAAGGGAGCAAGAGAAGGAAGATGAGGTGAAACATTCAAAGGATATTCTTGTGCCTGCAACTTTCTGGAGAACACAAAAGTTCAGAAACAGTTTTGCCAAGATTTAGCAGGAATATGTGATGTTTCGCAGAGGGCAAAGGAATTTCAATCATTCATACCTGTTCAGGTCAAAGTTCACCCAAAGCAATTATTTTATTATCCTTATCCTAGGAGTTCCTTTATCATGAGATCCCGCTCCCCTCAGAGGCATGGTCTCTATGCATCTGGGCTGGGTGGGGACTCAGCCCCTGCACTTTTCCAGGGGGAACTGCTCCTTTGTGGATGGTATCAGTGAAGGGGGCTAAAGCTTGCCTGTAAGAGAACACTACAGCGGCCACTGCTAGATGTCAAGAGTGCATCAGGAATTCTGCCAGGCCAAAGGCACTAGAAAGCCAAAGGGCCCTGTGGATGGGGTGACTGTGTAGAGGAGGGTTAATCATTAATCACAGCTCCCCTGGGAGGATTCTCAACTGAAATCAACTCCACGATGACACATAGGGATTTTAGTGCTTCCTAGAACTGTGTTTTCTAGCATTTCCCTGGGTATCCGGTGCGAGATTATCTCAGTATGGTCTCTTCTTATCAAGTCAGTCATGCTTCCACTGACGTAGAAGGCTGTGAAGATGCTCTAAACAGAAGTTTCTATCATGGGAGAGGACAGCCCGCTCTGAAAAGTGTCCCCTGCTTCGGATGACTAGGCTGCATTAGCTGCAGTACAGAAAACCCAGGACTCAAGAGTCTACGCCACCAGGAGGGCTCAGGGACTCTTCCCATGTAGTGCTCCCCCTGGCCAGAGCATTGCGGGAGAAAGTGTGTGTGCCTATGTTCCAGCTGCCTGAACCTGTATCTCTTGCCTCATCTCTAGCCCTATTTCTCTTCGGCCATCATAGAATCACTCTCCCCCGACATCTGTCCCTCACCAAGCCTCGGTGCTCTTCTCTGGCTGCGGATGCCTCCCCTGACATCCACCCCCCAACCTCCGCACCCCAAGCCTCGGTGCTCTTCTTTGGCTGCGAGTCCCTCGGCAGCTTCTTTGAGCCCATGCCCTGGGCTGAGGCAGAAGTGAGGCCATTTCCCCCTGTGAATCCCCAGGATTAGAGGGTCCTGCATTTGTGGGATTCGATTCACAGCCATGCAGTTGGTTATTGAACAATCTTTCCCACACACTAGCCTGTAAACGCTGTGAAAGAGGGGCTAGATCTTATCACAAGCCCTGACCAGTCAATAAGAATCAGATCAATAAGTGGGTGCTTGTATAAGTACAGGTATTGTCTTAATGGCACTGATAGCCAGATGTGGACCCAGACTCTGTGCTGGACCATCCAGGTTTAAGTACTCATGAAAGTTTAACCACTTGAAACCCATACCCTACAGCATCATTAAAAAATGTTAAACAAGAATCCTCTTTAAGTCTGAAATATATAGACATTGCAGCAAAGTCTCACATACACCTTAGAATGAAACTACTACATTTACTTGTCTGAGGGTGCAAGAACGTCTCCCTTCAAAGAGTTAGACTCCACAGCCATCAAAGACATCAAAATCCTGGGAAAATTGTTGTTTCTCAAGAGAGCTGATGAAATCTCTGTAGGATTCAAGCTAAAAGCTACAGACATCTTTCAGCCTTTCAAAGGCGGGCTCTAAAAGGTATTTATAAAACAACACAAGCTCCCTATCGGATGTGGCTTTCTCTGAATGAACGCCATCACGTGACCAGGCGAACCAGACTAGCATTAACCATATATTTTGTGATACCTTTTAAATATTTCTACTTAAGAAATAATTTAAGAAATATACTTCACTAAGTGTATCAGATAGTTTTGTTTTTTATTGAAAACCATGGTAAATGTATTTACCTGAAGAGATTTGGGAGGGTGGTAGAACTGGAAAATATAAACATGTTCAAAGGTACCAGTATCCAAGGACACATCTTTCTTATATCCAAAACAGGATATTTCATAAAAGGCCTAATCAGACTGCCTGCCATAGACTGAAGACCAGATAAGCAACATGTGGCGGGGAGGGGGGTGGGCAACCCAATACAGATGAACAACAAAGACCCATGGAGGCTAGAATAGGACCAACCCATCAGGAGGCACCCAGAGAAATATCTAGGAACTCAAATCTTACCTTCTGTGTAGAAGGCAAACCACCTGGTGAGCTACACTGAGGGGACCAGGCATCCCTTTCAGGAGGAATCCCCCAACAAAAAGCACAGTGGTAAGAAAATACAGGCAAGAGTACCTATTGCAGAGAACAGGGACTCCAAAACGTACTCCCCATCTAACAGCTCTCAAAAGACTACTGGAACCACAGAGACTTATTCACAAGATCTATGAGGCACATGGGAAAGGGACCCAAGTTCTCAGAAGCTATTATGACTTTCAATCTGCTTTGTGTAATTAGACCTGGGAAGAGAAACAACCGACAGAGCGTGAAGAAGCAAGCCATTCAGGAGGTAGCAGCTGAGCCTCTGGGTGGGCGACCTCCCAGGCAGGCGCAGGCTTTTCCCTTGCCAGACAGGAAGAGCTCCTGGTCAATGGGAAAGGGGCTTGTGTTCTGGCCACTCCAAGGTCTCCATTTAATCATTAGCCCCGCCTCTTCTAGCTGTGTCTCCTTGAGGAAACTGAGGGACCTCCCTGAGTCTTGATTCACTGATAGGAATCTTATGAGCCCTATTCATCTATAAAACAGGCAGGGACTTCTAACCTTCCCAAAGCAGTACAGAGGCCCCAAGGGCACAAACCAAATGAAGCATGCGGTTGGTGGCAGGATATAATTCCAGCGGCCATATTAACAATGATATGAACAACAGTTCAATGTCAGTTCTCACACAATTCCACCCAAACTGGACAGCTGAACCCCACAGATCCTGCTTCCCAGGTCTGCACCTTCATCTCCATACTGTACCCAACGCCATCCCCCGCCCCCCAATTCTCCTCCCTGCAATCTTCGTTTTATAGTTCTGAACCACTGAACGCTTGCACAGCACCCACACTTCCTCAGCAGGAGCCTCCAGCCACAAACCCACTCTCCTGCCCCGCTGCTGGGCGGCCAGCTTGGAGCTCCCTGAAGGGCTCCCACAGGCCCGAGGCACCAGTTCCTGCTCACCTCCTGCAAGGAGGTGGGAAGCGCTTCCTTTCCCAGACAATCTTATCAACTGTCCATGTTTCAACATTCACTCAGCCCCATCTCCTTAGGGGAGCCCTCTCCGGCTTGGCAACCCCCACCACACTCCTAGGCACAAACCCTAGGCTGGATCATTGCAGCTGGAATTCCCTGGCATGTCTGCTGTCCTGTTCACAAATGGCAGCTAATAATTCTTGACAGAGGCTCTTCTGGGAAGAGGTGGCAGGTGGAGTTTGCCTCCTTCTGCATTAAAGTCCGTTAGATGACACAAAAGTCCCCAAGGGTCAAGGATGGGAAACCCCAAATCTCTACAGGCTCTGAAGATGCCGGTAGACAACTTAAACCAAGATTTATTTTATGGCAGAATTATAAGGGAATGAAGAAGTTCAGAGTGGATCAGTTTTTAGCCTGGAATCCAAACCAGTGTCTTATAATGGCGAGAAAGATGTGGAACCCTGCAGAGAAACACTAGCAAGTGAACATTCAAAACCTGAACTAGAGGGGTTTCCTCTCCCAGAGAGCATAGCCAGACACAAGTGACATCTTTACATGTTTCAGGGCTTTCGGACTTTCAAGTCCCTTCCATTTGTCTCCTCACTTCTCAGGACATTCAGGAAATGGGGTTGTCCCATTTAGACAAGAAAGCCTTGGTATGGGGAAGTGAATTGTGATGATCCAAAACACCTATCTAGGAAGTGGGACAGGAGTGGAGCCAGGACTTTTGACTTCTGATATCCCACCTTCCCCATACACTAGGGGATCTCAGCATAGATAGAGACCCAGCATCCCAGGGTGTGCATGCCAAGACAGCAGCTTCTGAAACCTCCACACCCTGAGCTAGGTGAAGCCAAGCCAGGCTGCAGGACGGCTTCCATGTGAAGTCCTCAGTCAGCTGCACGTCTTCCTCAGTCTCTGGCACTCTGATGCCTTTGCTCCCTGGTCGCCACATGCACCCTCATCCTTGCTGAGCTGGCTTGTCACTAACTCAGCCTTCTCTTCAACTTTCTAGCCCCTTCTGCACCCTCTGGGATGCTGCCCCAGAGTGGCAAACTCTTCTGAACCCTTAATCTGTTTCTAGAGGAACCCAAACACACCTTAATGCCTCCTGCTCAGCCCTGTGTACCCTCCTTACAGTTTACGTGTAGGGATAAGATTAACTTTTGTGTGCTGACATGGTTTCCTCTTTATCTAGTCCATGTCAACAATAATGCGGTCTATGAATAGAAACGCATTCTTCTTCTCCCAAATCTTACTGCATTTTATTTCCTTTTGCTTTAACGCACTGCCCAATATTATCAGTTCACTGCTGAACAGATGGGCTGATAGACTCAGCCACACCTTGCTTTGTCTTAGGAATAAAGTCGTTTAGTCCTTAAACATTAACCATGATGTCAGCTACGGGTTTCTGTAGAGGATGATTTCCAGGCTGTAAATGTTCTTGCGTAGTTGTCCCCGTTTGCTGAGAATTAACAATGCTGCTGGAATAAACAGTCAGTGGTGCTTTCTGTGCTCAGCATGAGGGTCACACAAACGCTCCTTCCCCTTATTAATGGGGTAAAACACACTGGGAATTTTTCCAAGAATGGACTCACTTTGCGTCTCTGTTTCACTTAGTCTAAGATCTACTGACAAAAGAAATGCTGCTTGCTAATGCTTGGGGCCATTTGTGTCTGGAGCCTGGAAGGCTCCTGCTCTCGCGGCTTTGTAAGTTTGGGTGTTTGGCATTATTATCAGATAGGCATTCTTCTAGGAATGACAAAACTTCTCCTAAGCAGACAGAGTCTGATGTAGGCTGCTGGGGTTCTTTGAAAGCTTTCATTCCTGTATTCTCTTTAAAAAGCAGATACGGTTGGTAGGGGATGTGCACACCTTTAATCCCAGTATTCAGATGGACTCTGTGAGTTCGAAGCCAGCCTGGTCTACATAATGAGTTCCAGGACAACCACGAGTACATAGTTAGAGCCTATCTCAAAAGAACGGAACAAATATATGGCTAACCAGTTATAAAAATGCTTAGTAAACAGTTTTCAAAGAATTTGCTCCCCTGCAAATTATTGAATACGTTGTCATAAAATGTTTGTTCTGTTCTCTTATCAGCATAGGAATGTCTATATTTTCTGTGGTGAGGTCTCTTATTACTACTGGTGAGCTACTCTTTTTTTTATTAAAATTATTTTTAGTTGGGCTTATTGCTCTCGAGCTTTTCAGAGTTCACGTTGTCTCCATCTGTTCTCGGGCTTGATGCTTTTGCCATCCTTCCTCCCCTTCTGCACTGGAAGGCACAAGGGGCAGGGGCTACACAATTGACACTTGCCTCCGAGGGATGCGCGGGGGGGGGGGGCAAACCTCCCCAGAATACAACCTTAGATGGATGTGCAAATGCTGGCACACAGAATTCAGTGTTAAAGTATTTTTCAAATGCTTCTGGTAGTTTGGATCATATTAGAGATGGATACATTCCATACTTAAGAGATTTTAGACAGGTTGTCATTGATTTCTCTTTTAAAGCCACAAGAGTTAGGAAAATATACTTTTTAACTGTTGTTTAAAATTTTAATTTCTGAAAATTACATCTATTTGTTTATTGTTTATGTTGGAGTACATCCCATCCCGGGCATGTGGAGGTCAGAGGACAACTTGTGGGTGTCAGTTCTTTCTCTCTACCTCAGGGATCCTGGGGAATCAAACTCAGGTTGTCAGGTTTGGTGACAAGTACCTGCTGTGTTATCTTCAGATCCTAGAGAAACCTACTTTATTAAGAGTCAATCTCTAGAGGTTTATTAAAAAAAAACATGCATTCTGCCCCCATGTACGTGTGGGCACCACATGTATCCCTGTAGCCTCAGACGCCAGAAGAAGGCATCAGATCCCCTTCGTCAGGGGTGCAAACAGTTATGAGCTGCCATGCTGGGACCGAACTCAGGTCCTCCGGGAGAGCACCACATGCTCTTAATCACAGAGCCATCTATCCAGCTCTGTTTTGCAATTCGGTGAAATCTGTTTTATAGCCATGACGTGGCTGTTCTGTTTGTTCTGGAAAAGAACAGTACATGGCGTTCTGATAAAGTCAGTCAGGTAATTAGTTGATAGTTATTGACCTAATTGTAATCTGGATACTAACTGCACTTGCTGCTTGTTTTTATCCCCTTACCCTATCAGTTATGGGTAAGAGATTCTGACCAGCTCCACCCACACCTGTAGGCTCACCGATGTTTCTACTTAATTCTGACAGGTTGGCTTTCAGAACATTGTATCTGTTACTACAAACAAGCAGAACTACTGCATCTTGTGAGCCGACCTGGTCATCACAGGATCTCTTCTTCCTCTCCATCCCTGTCCCTTCATCCTTTCGTCCCTCCCTTCCTCCCTTTCTGTCTCCTTCTTCTCTCTTCCCTATTGCTAGAAATACTCCTTGTCATGAAGTCCTATTGTCATGACATTTAATATTAACCTCACTCCTTTGGAGTTCGTATCAAATTTTATGACGCTTTGCATTTTCACTCAGCCTAGCAGTCTTTAATTAATGTCTTTAATTAATGTCTTTAATGAATGGCATGGTCACTTTCGCAGCACTGGGTTACTGATGAAGCAAGCTGTCCACCGTCTTGCTGCTTCATCTGTTTTGTTTGCTTTTTGTAAGTTCTCACTATATAGCTCCGATGAGCCCTGAGCTTACAATCTTCTTGCCTCAGCCTAGAACTTCCAGCATGAGCCACCGTGCCTAGTGCTGCCTGCTTTTTGCATGTACTGCACTTGCTTCGTTCCATTTCCTCCTCTCCTGACAGACTCGGGACAACTGACAGCTGCTTAGTACCCTGCCTCATCTCCTCTACCGCTTGTGATCTTTTTATTTTTAAAATATCAAGACTCATAGGCATCCTTACATTAGCATGACAATCCCTAATTAAGGATTTCACAACAAGATTCCCCTTGAGCCCTGCCCCCTGCTGCTCTGCAGTTCCCTGTAAAGCCCATTATGCTCTCCACAGTAGCATGATGCTACTTTTTACATTACATGACGTCACTTCAAGAGATTTAGAAATGAGAAGAAACCCTTTCGTCTTTCCATTTCTCATTTTGGGTGCTTATTTCTAAAGTACAGGTTTCTACTTAAAATTGTTTTTCTTTTAGCGTGAGAGCTTCCTTTAACATTTCTTATAGTCTAGGTATGATTTGTTGATCCATTTTCTTTGCTTGTATTTAGAATCTTTTTTGCTTCATTTTACTTTTTTTTGATGAGTAGTTTTGCTCCACATTTTTTTTTTCAGCTCCTTAACCATTTTTCCTTGTTTTGCAATATTGGGGCTTGAACCTTGGGGCCTTGCGCATGCCAAGCAAGCCCTCTTCCACTGACCTATACCTCCAAATCTTTTTCAGTTCCTTAAAGATGCCATTCCATTGAACAGTGGACTGTTTTTTACTATGTCTGGGAGAGGAGTCAATAGATTTTATCCTATTCTAGCATGCAATGTACTTCTCCCTACCTAATTTCATCTGTGTGTGCATGTATGTGGTAGTATGTATGTGTACATAAGGGTGGGGACCAGAGGGCATCCTTGGGGTCAATGCTCTCCACCTATCCTTCCTTTAAAGTATTATCTTTAACCTTTGGCCACCTGAATTTGATGTGCCTAGAACTGGTTTTCTGTCCCACTTAGTAAATGCATTTTATTTGCACGCACTGACTTCCCCGTCCTCTCTGTTAATGTCACACCCACCAGTTTGCCTTTTCTTGCCCTGCATGTCTCTAAGTCTTCACTCGACTTTTCCCCCCAGTTCGCAGTCATTCCCAGACCTGGGATGATTCCTGTGCTGATGCGTGCGATCCGTTTCTCTGGGATATGCACCTTTCCCTTCAGTTCTTGGATGGCTTTAAAGCAGTGACTTCAGAATCCATTACCTACTGATTGGATAAGTATTAGCTATCACCTATAGCCGTGCTGCTGTCATCTCCTGATGCGTTTCTCTTGTCTCCCCTTGATTATGGGGTCTTCCCTGTTGCTTTTCACAATTTTTGACCATGAGACAAAATAGCTGGGGGAATTTTAATGAGTACAAATTTTTGTTTTGGCAAGGGTCTAATTTATTGGCCATTTGGCCTGGTTCTATAGAAGCTTGATGTTTTATAGTGAAAAGTGGCTTCCTGTCAATGCCTACCTTTCCTGAAACCTCGTCTCAAACACCACACATGCTCTTTAGGGTTTACTCAGTACAGCTGGTCAGAGGCCAGCTCTGAACTCTCGGTAGCTGTTTTCTGACAGGCTTCTGCGTATAATCGGCACACGATTGGCTAAGCACATGGCCACGGACGTCAGAGGAGCTCTCTTCAGACTGCTGGAGCCCTTTCTCTGAAGATGACCCCTCACTACCCTGCCCTACGAATTCCAGCTGTCCCAGCAGCCCTGAACTACTCTTTGCCTCCTCAGCAAACGGACTGACAGGCTCTGCTGAGCTTTGCCGCCCTCCACAGCAATTTTCCCAGTGTTTGTAGGCATGAAGCCAGGAAATTCTGGAGCAATGGATCCCAATCCTGGGATGTTCATTTCCATTTTCTGAAAACAGCCATGTTGTATTTTGTCCTGTTTAATACTTCTTTATGGTGAGTTATCCGCACTGGTACCATTACACCTGGTGGCTGGAGGTGGCTTCCAGCAGCCTCAGGTTGGCCTCTTCATGTCCCCTTTGCAATAAGTCCATTCAGATCACTGCAGCAATGATGTCTTTTATATGGAGATTTCCAGCATTCAACTAAGAAAATTTTCAAACATTCATAAAAGATTATAGAATGAATACCCCCTGTATGCCTACCAGCTGAATTCCACAAATAATATCTGCTGAATTTCCACTATCATCAATCTATGCCTCTCTCTAGATGATTGCCAAGTCATCCTCTCTCCTGGTACATTTTTAAAGGTATTCTGAAGACATTCAAATATCACAATTTTTATAAAATTTAAATATCAATTCTACTTTTTAAATTTTTTTTGAAACAGGATTTCTCTGTGTAGCCCTGGATACTCTGTGTAGTTCCCTAGCTGTCCTGGAACTCACTCTGTAGACCAGGCTGGCCTTAAACTCACAGAGATCCGCCTGCCTCTGCCTCCCAAGTGCTGGGATTAAAGGCAGGTGCCACCACTGCCCAGTTAAATCTCATCAATTCTTAAAATGAAAAAAATTATTTTTTTTCTGTGATTTCTCTACACTTTAGCCATGACTGAAGCTTACTACAGGCTCCATCTACAAGGACGCGTGCGAGCTGAGCTCTGCAGGCCAGCATGCCCTCCCTGGTCCCCCCCTTCCCCAAGCCCTCAGGTCCTCAGTCCCTGTCATCCAGCTTTGTTTAGTTTCTCCAATGTCTTCTGCTTCTTCCTATTGTCTAGCCTTGATGGACAGCTCAGGCTCAACTGCCTCTCCCTCCTTGCTTGCCTAAGGGGTTATTACTCTTCTGCAGTTCCTCAGGACTGTTTCCACATGCCTCGGCCATGCACCAGTTATGCCACGGCATCATTTGTTCTTCTTTCAAAGCATTTCTAAGGTTTTTTTCTTTTATCATATTTGCCTTCTCAATTAAACATGCTTCATAAAGACAAAAACTTCTTTTAAAAAAATCACCCCACTCAATAGAGAAGGGTTGGCCTTGAACTTGTGATTCTCCTGCCTCAGCCCCTATACTAGAATTCCAGGCATGCAATATGATGCTCAGGTCTCTACTTTGAACTCAAGATAGTAACCCCAGTGGCTGGTGCAAGACTTGGCAAATACGTCTTCCTCTGTGTAGACATTTACAAATTACTCATGAGATAAACAGAAAAGCCATTCTTCTTAAGTAGAAGGAGAGGAGAGGGGATTAATGTGACCCCAACAAGACTGTCACTTCTACTCATCTGTTGTGTGAACCTAACTAGATGGTACAGAAGTACCTCAGGGCCGGCCTCCGCACAGCCTCCAGGCACAGTCTCTCCATTCCAGAGAACTGAAGAAAAGTTATTCAGAGACCTACACAGCTTCTCATGATTCTTCTGGGTGCTCAAATCCATATTCTGCCAATATTATACATCCATATCTCATTTGGTTCTCAAAGATATAGCTGTGAATTACAGGGCTTTTAACTAATTATTTATTCTTTTCAGGGAAAAATATCTTTTTAAAGCAAATGTATCTTTGTGGAGTTTAGGGCAAACAACTTACCTGGATGATCTCCTCACAAGCCCCATTCCACACATCAAGCAACAAGGCTCTCTCTTGTGCTGTGGGACCTACAGATGCTGTCTCGTGCAGGCAGGGGTGACTCACGCTTTGGAAGTACACATACACAGAGATAAAATGAAAATCCAAGAAGAAACAACTGATGGACAGAAACGGTGAAAAGCTCCAGATATGTAGACTACTATTTTTGTATATACACCAAGTTCTACAATATCTGAGCTCCTAAAGCAAGTTTACCAGCCTGCATAAGAACAATGAAGAGGAGAAAAAAATCTGGCCGAACCTGGAAGTAACGTCTCAGAAACAAACGTCAACATGTTTCTCACAAGAAGCCAAATTATTAAACTCATAAACATCCTTTTCATTGTAGGAGACTGTGAATGCCATCAACAGAATAAGGAACACATGAAAATTATGGCTTTAATTTCAACTACGAAGGTATCACCAGTTTTGTGAGGAGCTGAGCCTGTGCATAAAATCACAGCAATGAATTCTACTCCCCCAAGACTTTTGAGATCAACAGACTCAACAGTCTGCGCCGCAATACCGTCGCCCTCGAAAACCTTTTCCCGTCTCCTAAGCTGTATAAACAAGATGATCCCAAGTGGAGAGGAGATTGCTGACGGTCTGCTTTGGACACAGCTTGCCATGGGCAAGACGGATGCCCAGGAGGTCACATGAGGCCAGCAGTGCCTCCCAGGTCCTCAGAGGCCTTTGCTAGGTGTTATCGAAGACAATGTGGTCAGGAGCAGATGACAGCCACAGCTGACAAGCAAATGCACTCTACTCAGTCTGTTTCTAGAGCCTGGCTGCTGTCCACTGCTGTTGCCAGGGAGACAGACGTCAGCTTGATGGAACAAGCATCAGTGAAAACTTTCTCTTACCTCGTTTCCACTGATCCAACAGCCATTTCTATGGAAACAGCAGCTGCCTGCCAGCGGCAGAGAGGTTGCATTTACTTGTTAATGTCAGGTGTGGCTACCAGCCTGTACACTTACTTCCGGGGACCATGGTGCTCATGGTACTAGGATTCATTTGTCAACTATGTAACAAGGAAGTTCAGGGTCCAGAGAAGATATGAATGTTTAGCTCTGTTCTTTACTAAAAATAGAGAAATTTCCATTGAAAGCCAAATTGGGACTTAATTTCTTACTTTACCAAAGCCAAACCAAGGAGGCTCCGAAAGGACTGTGGCTTTTTCTGGTACCCCAACCTCAGTGTAAGTTCCACTCACACAACCTCAAGGAAGAGGAGAAGGACACCCCGCTAAAAGGATGTGGCTTTTTCTGGTACCCCAACCTTAGTTCTACTCACATGACGTCAGGGAGGAGGAGGAGGACACCCCACTAAGAGGATGAGTTTTCCAGATAGCCTCAACCAACCAAAGTGAAACTATGCAAATTTTCAGAGTCTTTTCCTTCAAGTGGCCCTCAGGGATTACCCTGGCATTCTGGAAGCCTGGAGAGTACTAATCACACTGAGAAGGGAAACATACGTAAGAGGTCTCAGTGAGGCATTCTCCACACCCCGTTCTAAGACAAGCTCTCGCTCTACAGCCCTGGTTGCATGCAACACACTATGTAGGTCAGGTTGGCCTTGAATCTTCATAGAGATCTTTCTGCCTCTGCCTCCTGAGTTCTGAGATTAAAGGCGTGCGCCACCATTCGTGGTCAAGACTAGGCTTCCATGTGCCTTGTCAGTCATTTGCCAGAAGGGTTTTGCTGTCCGAGACATGGATTCTTACCAACTCGGTACATTGCATTTCTCCTCTCCAGGATGGGATAACGGTTATCTCAGGACCCTGGTGCTCTCCCTCTTTAATAAGATGCAGCTATACCAGAGGTGGAGATGCCTGAGGGAATTCCGCTGCTCACTCTCCATCAGTACATCCCGGTAGGGAAAGTGAAGTTGTCATGGAAAATATGCAGCACGACTATTCCCAGAGCATATGTCTTCGCTCAGAAAATAGCTGCAAGTGATACCTCCTCCTCCTGGTGCGCTCTGCCCCGCGAGCCAGTATTCGAGAGACACCAGAGATTTCCTAGTTCCCAATGCCATGAATATAAATGGACCAGCCTGCCTCACCATGCTGCAAGCCTGACTCTATTCTGCCATAGCACAGCCTGCATATTCTCCCCTGTAGCATGCACCCCCCACTTGCTCTGTAATCCATCAGTCTTTATCTGGGGAAGCCAAGGCTTCATGAAAGCAGCCAAGCTTTCCCTTCCTAGGCCTGATGGTTTGTGTGTTCAGAATAGAGTCTAGGAAGTGACTTTCAAAAAGATGAACTGTTTTGAAAATTGCCCTTGCTTTTTTTTTTCTTTCTCAATGTTTACTTTACCCAGTTTGCCCTCAACCTCCTCAAATTGAGATAAACAGGCCTGGTGATGGCTAATCTCCATTGTCAACTTGACTGGGCTTGGACTGTTCAACAGGTCTGTCTCTGGCCAGTCTGTGAGGGTATTCCCAGAAAGACTTAATGGAAGAGGAAAGACGTACCCTGAGTGAAGATGGCACCGTCCACAGGCTGGAGTCACAGACTGAATACAATGGAAAAAAAGCAAGCCAAGTGCAGCATTCAAATCTCTCTGCCTCCTGACACAGCTGCCTCACGCTCACTGCCAACCCGTCCCCATCACTGAGGACTGTATCCTCTCGAGCCACAGGCCCAAACAGACCCTTCCTGCTCACGGTGCTTCTACCAGGCAATTTGTCACAACTACCAGGAAAGGAACCAGTATCGGCCTCTAT
The DNA here is from genome assembly GCF_903992535.2 of Arvicola amphibius. NCBI lineage: Eukaryota > Metazoa > Chordata > Mammalia > Rodentia > Cricetidae > Arvicola > Arvicola amphibius. Next base: position 25,884,332 of record NC_052058.2, on the reverse strand, counting down.
TAGCAGCTAGTTTGGTGTCTGATTTTGAGGGAAGGGTGGGACTTGGTAGATTTAGGTCTTACCAGGACAAAAGACACACACACACACACACACGCACACTTAATTTAGAGCCAAATGGTTTTGAAGTTACAGACACACAGGCTCAGTTTACTTTCAGTTTTATGTGCTGAAAGCGGGTTTATGAAGAACGTTTATTGCCTGACAACATACAAGGCCCGCTTCAGAAAAAAATATTTCAAATATTTTTGTGAGATGTTAGCAAAAGCCTTGAATTCCCAGAACCAGTGACAAATGACTTTAACCTATTATTTCAAGCAGGCCCGGGAGGGAGCTTACTTAGTAATATATTTTAGACGACTGCCTTACAACATTTACATACTTATAGAATAAAACATTTAAACAGATTGTATAGCTTTGATTTCTCACTAATACAAACCGGTCTTGGCCAACCGCTATTACTAGCTGGCTTAGAAAGGCTGTCTTATTCCAGCTCGCCTGTGCCTTCTTCCCAGAGCCCAACAGCTGCCCCAATGGGGTCTGCGTTCTGCAGTTCTCCAAAGGCTCCCTCCACAAAGTCGGGGACAGCACTGGCTCCATGTGCGGACACCGTAATGAGGAAAGTCAGCTCAAAGAGGGAACGATTTGGCCCAAATCACACAAATGGCAAAAGGCAGAAAGACTCAAACCGCAGCTCCGTAAGCTGGGGTGCTTGCGCACTGCCTTTGGAAGTGTCCGTCCCCGCCACGGATGTGGAGGAAAAGGAGCCCTCATCACATTTAATACCAGTAACAATGACTTTAGTCTGCACACAACTGACAAAGAACTCCTATGTCCCACGGTCATCTGCTGGTGCGGAGTGTGGGGTATGTGTTGATGATAAATATTCTCTTAGGTTACTTCCTGGGAAATGCACAAACTCTCCTCTTAAGAATTTCCACAGATCCCCCTGGGCTGCCTCCACTTTACCAGGGATGGGGTAGGGGTGGCAGAAGATCTGTGAACTGAAGGCAGAGGCAGGAGAATAACCACCAGTGTGAGGTAAGGATGAACTGAACAATGAGATGCTGTTTCAAACACACGCATGCGCCCGCACACACACACACACACATACACACACCACACACTAAAACAAACAAGTAAACAAACAAAAGGGTTTAATGTCAGACACATCCGGTGTCACTGTCACAGTGAGGCCACATTAGAATGGCATAATGCACCAGGTCTTGACTGACCTATGATGGGATGCTTAGAACCCAGTGCTTTTGAGATCACATGCTAGTCTGAAAGTCCTTTAAGGGTTGTGCCACAGAAATGTCTTCTGGCCTTTAGTGTCCTTCTGGCTCTATAACCCCTCTAATATTAAAGTAACAATTCTAAATTTGCTTTAACAATAGCAACAAAAAATACAAATGGCTAACAAGAGGGCACAGGCAGGCAGATTAGTACAGAAACCCTCGGAGGTGGTGAGGTGGGGGAGGTCGGAGGGCCCAGGGAGTTTCTATTTGAAGGCCCCCGGCTCTCCCAGCTGTAGCGCTTGCTGTACATACAGCTGGGGCTACAGCCTGGGCCCGAGGCTGGAGCCTGCATCTTAGACACCTTGGCACCCCAGGCCTCGGGCCCAGAGCCAGGCCCTCATCAGGAATGGGGAGGATGCTAGCCAAAGAGCTTTGCAGACGCAGCTCTGACGCCACCCAGAGCCTGCCTCAGCATTTCTTACCCAAGTGGCTTGGGGGGTACAGAGGTAGGGGAGGGAGTGTGCATCCCCTGGGGGTCTGAGCACAGTTCGAGCCGACAGCTAAAAGCACCAGGAAGTCTTAGGCTTGCTTTTTAACACCGAAACATCATCTGGTCTCTCCTTCCTTGTTTTCATTTAATATAAAAATAATGCCTTTCAAAAACTTGCTATTTTCCTTCAAGATATGTTCCAGTAAACTATTTGTTTGGTGGGGATGTGTGCTTTTCTAAACCCTCTAGTTTGGGGATCCTCCCACAAGGCTTCATGTTGAACCCATGTCATGATAATGGGAAGCCCCAGCCCCCATCTTCTGTTCTTAGCTTTTTTAAAACACCTCACGATTTGGCTGGCTTGTATCTCTGCTCCATCATGCCGGGGCAACAGTTCCTGCCCAGAGAGGGGGAGCTAAAGATAAGGCACGTCACTGGCACTGTTAAAATTAGTGGTTTCCATGGCCTCCGTCAGTTGAGTTGGGTTCAGGAGACATGGGGCGCCAAGGAACTCACGACACAGCTGCAGTTGATGGCCTTGTATGGGGAGTTCCTGTGGCAACGCTTCTGCAACTAGAACCGCCACTCTCACCACACTGACCCCAACTTCAGGCCACCAGAGGCTCCAAAGGAAGAAGGTCTTGCAGCTGGACATGGAGGCTCATGTTTTTAATCCCAGTATTCAGAAGGGCTTAAGAGTGAGTTCTACACTAACCTGGGCTACAGAGTTAAGACCTTGTTTCAAAAATGGAAAAAAAAAGAAAATAAAAAGAAAACCAAAATGAATGATAAAGTCAGGGAGGAAGGCCTTTTAAAGTTCACAGTCTTAGAAGGGAGCTGAGGTGGGTGCTGGGTGTTGTTCTCCCAGTCAGTCCCCACCTCCTGCTCCTCTCACAGGTGGAGGGAGGCACTGCTTCTGAGCCTCTTCTAGATAAGGGACTTTCATGACTGTGTTTCATGACGCAGAACTGACCACACTCAATTCATGGCAAGGCAGGTCTGGAGGAACACAAAGAAACGGGTCCAGACGGATAAGCAGGCTCTGCCTTCTGCTCTGAAAAAGACAGTATCTCCAAAAATCGAGATAAAGTTCACTCTACTAACTCAGCAACATGATGACATCGTGTCCCGAGATACAGCCTCTGAGAGAGCAAGATAAAGCAAGCAAGTAGATAAACTCACTTGGGATGAAGTCCATCAGTGTGATTTCCTGAGAACTTCTGGGCTCAATGCAGTGGCTAGGGCCGGGGTGGGGGGGATATGGGTGCCTTCTGGGCTGCTCAGGGCAATGGCTGTATGCTGGAACTGGTTGTGTGTGTACTGTTGGGGGTGTTGTTGTTTTTGAGTTAAAAGTTGGCTATTTTAAAAAAATTAATCCTTAAAATTTCAAACTGTACAGACTATAAATATTATATGTCTAATTCTTAAGACAAAGCATTTTTAAAATGCTTGTTTAAAACTGAATACAATTCTTAATTAGATATTTTACCTAAGTTATATTTTAAGTATAAGGCAACAATACAGATAGAATTAAATAAGTAAGACTCTAATGATGAGGAACCCACAGTATTTTCCATGCCAAAATCCATCTCCCAATATCCAGATGCTTTTGAGAGAGCCCCCAGCCCACTTTGATGGCAGTGCTCCACTTTCTGGGGTACCTCAGAGATGTTGAGATTCACATCTGCTCACGGGAGCTTTGGAATATCATCTCCCACCCCAGTGGGGCACAGCCCATGGCCCAAGGGCTCTTCCCAAGCCCATCTTCCCTGAATGGAGGGTAAGTACAGAGATGGGCATTAAACAAAATGAAGTTTTAAAATGGTGACCAAATGATGGGGACAATAAGGGCATAGGGAGCATGTGTGTAAAAGCTGAACATCATTCTGTATTAAGGAAAGATGAAAGCTGAATCAGACGCATAACTCACATGGTACCAGCAGTGACAAGTCAAGCCAATAAAGGGTCCCAACCCCAGGAAGTTGGGCTTTTTATGTACTAACACTGGGTATTTATGTACTAATCTAGGCTTGCACACAAGCTCTGAAACTGCACTCTTCACAATACAGTGACTAGAGAAGGCCAGGCCATGTACTCGGGAGTGAAACCCATGAAAGACCGCACTCCCTCCCTGGGGGAGGCCAAGGCTAGGACACCTTTCTCTTGCTGTAATTCACCTCTAAGGGAAACTATTTTCCTAAGTTAATAGGGCTTGGCAAGCATCAGAAACACAGAATCTCACAGACAGATACAGGCAGGAAGAATCACAGTTCAACCCAGAAGCAGCACACAGAGGGAACACCAGAGTCAAAAGGCATGCAGAGAAGCCAGCAGGGAGCAGCTGGGAGACAGGCAGGGCTGCCCCCCTTGTGGCAGCGGGAGGATGTGCAACACGGATCCAACTGCTTACCCACTAAGGACACCAAGAACCAGGTTAAGGACGAAGAATGAGCCAAGGATGATCAGACTAACAAAATACACCCAAGGCCATTCCCATCCTATCGCATCATTTACCTGTAAAATGTAAGGAGATCAGTTATCAGTTATCCATTTACTAAAAGAACAGAGCCTTGGTTGCAGCTGCAGGACCACTCAGGGCTTTGGCTGAAGGTCAGTGTTGTAAGGAAAGGGCTTGGAGGAGCTGGGGTGGGGTGGGGCTCCTTGCACAATTTTCCTCAGGGCAGGGAGGCTGAAGTCTTCAGGAAGGGACTTTCCAAAGTCAGCCTAGACCACTCAGTTAGCTAGTTTTGTGCCAATTAATGGGCACTGTTTTTGGATCCAGACCAAGAAAGCAATTATAAATGTATCTCATTTTAGGACAGACAAAAGGCCAAGCAAGGGAAATTATTTAAATCCCAAGCAACAATACTGATTAATTAATTTCTGGTCAATAATCTCTCCATGGCTTTCTTTCATGACAGCTGGTGAAGTTCCAGAAAAGAGCTTGGTCTGGGTGCCCCGCCAGAAGAGAAAGCAATACAAAGGGACTGGTATGCACCCACTGACCCCTCCAGCAAAGGCTGTGTCGTCTTGGCAGCTGTCCCCAGGACTCTGCTTTCAAGATGAAAGAGATGTGGCTTACCCGCTCAATACACCAAGTACAAGATTTAGTACGAAAAATGACCCAAAGATGACGAGACTGACAAAATATACCCAGGGCAATTCAAATCCCATAGCATCATTCATCTGTAAGAAACAAGATGGGCTCACAGGAGCGGGTTAACGGAGCAATCTAATAAGGAGAGAGGGTCACGTTAGAGAGAACATTCTATACATGCAACTAAACATTTCCTTAAGACTGAACTCAGACACAACAACAGTCAGCAGACATTCATCACACATTCCCAGCATACACAGGCACACAAGCATGCCTGCACACACCAGACAAGACTCATGGAGGCTTCAGGCCACACAGCAGGGCCTGGTCCCAGGTAGGGAAATGAGCTGAGATTCGGCTCCATCTCAGGACCCTGTCCTGCTAAGAAGCTTACAGGGGAAGTCTCAGTAGAAGGGAGAGCTAGTGCTATCCCAGATCCTCGTGGCTATTCCACCCCAGGAGTTAGCCTTAACGGCTTTTAAAATTTGGTGGAAAAATCTTAATTGTAGAGTCAAACCTGTAACATGTGACTCTATAAACTCCTAGAGAAACCAAAAACCAAAAAACAAGAAAACAAAAAACTAGCCGGGCATGGTGGCACATGCCTTTGATCCAACACCTGGGAGACAGATGGATCCCTGTAGTTCAAGGTCAGCCTCGTCTGCACTGAGAGTTCCAACCAGTCACCTATACAGGGAGACCTGCTCTCAAAATAAATAAATGTATCTCCAATAACTACTGTCTATTCGAAAGTAATCATCCTGTCCATCTAACCAAGGACGCCTGGCCCCCCTCACCTTTGGATTATCTGCAGCCTGTGAACACGGGACCACTAAATAAACATGGAACCAAGAAAGCGTTTCCAGAGTCAATAGTTGTCAGTGTTCGGGATGCTCTGGGACCGGGCTTCTTTCTCAGCTGCACCCAGTAAAAGAACCTGGCTTTAATTGCAATCTGCCCCACCCCGACTCTGTGACCTAACAGGTGTTCTAAAAGGCAGAACCCGGCCAGAGAAGCCGCTGACTACTTGGAAGAATTCAACTGCCCACTCAGGCACAGCCTCCTTGTCAGGAATGGTTTGGAAGTGAGCAGCCTGCACAGAGCTGTGTGAGGGGTCACAGCTGGATGGAACTTTCCAGCAGTACAGGCCAGGGTTCCACGGGACAAACGCCTCGCTGAGAAAGGAGATGCTCCGATGTTACCGATCAGGTAACAGGCCCTGCTCTGCAGAAGCACCCTGAATCTTCAGCCAGTGGATAATCCAGACAGGCCGAGTGTTCTTCCTGTCAGGGGCAAACCTTAGGGTTTTTAAGCTCCGTGCCCTTTTGCCCATGATCTGCTTCCAGGTTTCAGCTTTACAGAAAGAGGTTCGTGCATCTCACAGTGTTTGCCTCACGCAGAAGCCAAACAGGAAAAGGGAACAGAAAAAACAGAAAAACATAACATCTGTTGTTGAAATCTAGGGAGAGGGCATTAACTCCCTTATGAAACACCTGTTTGGCCACATGAAAACCGATGTGTTTAATAGAACCCCTATCCATCTGCACATCGGCAATTAGAGGAATGAATGAGCCAGGGCTATGGCTCCAATTGTTGATCTAATTAAGTTGGATAAACTAATTTCAGCAGGAAGGCAGAGGGTAATTCTTCCAAAGCAACTACACCACCAAACTTATTTAAAAACCCACATGCGGGGGGGGGGGGGGGGGGGTAAGGCTGCCTGGTGTGGCCTTAATCTTCTAGCCTCTACCAGAGCAGGGTGTGTATGAGGCAGCGGAGAGCGAGCCAGTGCAGGGCTCTCATTAGACACCTTACTCTTGAGACTGGCAAAGTCTGCTGGTCAGGCCATTTCCTACCTGCCCTCCTCGGGCCTCGGTGGCATCTGAGTAAAGCTTTGGTGACAGCTGCAAAGGGAACATCTCATTTAAGAAAATTAAGATGCCTTTGAATGTCTTGGGAGTAGGGACTTTGCAGACTTGCGTCCTCTCAAATCAATGTCACCGAGGACAGCTGAGAAGGACTGAGGGAGGCAGGAGCTAACCACAGCCAACAGGAGCATCTTCTCTCTCTGTCAGGAGAAATGAAACTGAGGCTCCCAGGCCAGGCCTTTCTCCCACACACCTGCTGCACAACTGAGTCCTTAAAGCTCATCATACACAGAAGGGGGGAGGAAAATCACAACTTCTGGGCTGGTCCCCACATCACAGACACACTATCTGCCCCAGGCTTTGTCTGCATCTTCCTCATCCACAATGGAGACACCACCACGAGGGAAAGAACTTGGATTTATATTAATTTCTAAAGTGTTCATGTCAGTCTCATCCTAGAGGGCCACCAGCCACCCAAGCCAATTTTCTATTTCGCTTCAGTTTTCTCTTATTTTAAAGGCTTAAGTGCCCATGGATGCCTCAAGTTAAAGGAAAGCAAGAAGGCTTTTTGGTTTATCCAACTCTCAGAAACAGCTGGAGAGCCTTAGAGCACAGATTGTGGGGAAGGCAAGTCTTGGCTGCTTGGGCATAGAAGAATTTCCCAGGTGCTTTGCCGGACAGGTGCTGTCAGGTGATCAAGTACTGCTAACTAAGGTCTGTCAGCCAGCACGTCCACAGTCCACAGCCCTGTGCACCCCTGAAGAAAAAGCTTGGTGCTAACACAAAAGGCCATGGGGTCTCATACAGCGCTCTCTGAAAACCAATGCTTTGCCATTAATTTCCCACATTTCAAACATCTCCTTTGAAGTAAACAAACAAAATCCTCGAAGTTGAAGGAAAAAGATCATGTCTACAAGATGCTAATTGTGCAGCTGTAAACAAGGGCACCAAACGCGAGGGATCCAGAGCCTGCCTTGTCCAGCACTTTCTCTGTGCTGCACCACTGTCTCTATGGACATCTGTGTGAACTGAACAGCACTTTAAATACGTTTGTGGGGCTCAGTTTATGGAGAGTCTACAATACACTTCCCCGGCAGCAGCTCATGATCCCAACTCTGCACATCTCCAAATAGCTCTGCTCCAGGTGTGCCTCTGTGCACGTCCCTTTCCATCCCTGCCAGACATTTGCCAGATACTCTTGAGAATTAGGACCTTAGTGCACCGGAGAACACAGACTAGATAGAACCTTGTCTAGATACGAAGACTTGGTCCACCATACACAAAATCCTAAACTTTGAGAAGTTTGTTTGCAATTGATATTTAAAACTGAATCTTCTTTCTCTTCCCTGCCCATCTATGCCAGTGAAGCAATGGGCTCAGTCCGGTGGGTTCAGGGTGGCAACTGTCATGTGTATTTTTTGAGCATTCACTTTTGGCCAGGCTTTGTGCTGAACAGAGATGTTCTATTCTAGGACACAGCTGTGTGGCTTCCAGCTGACTGTGGCCCATAAAATACTGGGAAAGTTTAGTTCCTCGGCTCCTGCCTATCTTTATGATGAGCTAATAAATGCCATCAACAAGTGATTAAAAATAATCCTGACGTGTTTCAGACAGTAAGGTCTTAAAGAACACTCTGGAAGACATTACTCAGCTGCCCCCTAGTGTTACAGAAGGGTCCATAAACCACTGGTAAGTGGAAGAATAATAAGGAAAGTCTACTGGGTTCCAGTCAAGGCCAACTGCCCCTCATCTGTGATCTGAAGGCTGAATCCACCTTTCTTTTTATATGATTCTCAAAAGCTAAAAATTGGCTTCATGTTTTTACATGGTTGTGTCCACGGGGTAAAGTGAAAAGGCATAGGGAATTCAGGTTTCAGGGCCCATAAGTGAAGTCCAACCAAGAAAGAGCCATAGCCATTCAATTATGCTTATCCCATGGTTGGCTCCAAGCTCAATGGCAAAGTTGATGGCTGGGATAGGGATCACATGCCTGCAAGGCCAAACATATTTACTCGTAAGCTACTTATTAAAATATTCACAGATTCCTGCCACTAATCAAGGACTCCAAACACTTGCTGGAGGACCCTGAGGATGCTCAGGGGTCTCTTTCTACAGCACGGTCTCCATCTTCAGGACCTCAGATCTGCTAGGACGTGCTAGAGACAGAGAGATGTTGAGGGGCTCCATGTGCTCCTCCATCATAATAAAGGTGTTGGGTAATTTACAGAGCATGTAACTAAATTGTCAAGTTATTCACTATTTATTGTCATAGCAACAATAAAGATCATTTCATCATCGCAGATGAAACTTAGACAGTCTTAAAAGAGCAAGAGGAAACTGGTGCTTCTGGGTGCAGGGTGTTTTCTCTTCCTCCACCACACGCTCCTGAAAGTGTCTCTGATGGCAGCATGATCGCTGTGAGAGAATCGACGTGCAAAAACGTAAGATAAACTGCAAAACTGTCCATTAGTCAAGGCATGTTGGATCGGCAGCTAGCAATTCACCATGACAACAGAGAGAAGCCATGACCGAGGCAGTCACAGACTTTTACTTTAAAAAAAATGAAAAAAAAAAATTCTTTCCTGTTTGGGGGAGGGAAAGGCAGAGCTTGGGGCTTTTGCGGATGATGTGTTCTACTTATCAGCCATTGCAGGGGACACTGGGACTGAGGTTTTGCTTTGCTTGGGAGTTACAGTTTAGGAGACAGGAGTGAAAATCAACACTTCATCCAACCCTGGAGCTCAGTGGCTGGCAATGCCTGGCCTTCCTCTCCATGAGAAGGTACTGCCTGTGGCTATAACTAACATTTGTGTCTATAGATACATGTACACATGCACGCACACACACACACACACCACACACACTCCTATAACAATCAGGACAATGGGTGAAGGACAAACAAGATACAAGTTGGTGACTCTTATTCCCCACTTAGCAGAATACACAGTCGACCCGGAGTATCTGCAGGAAGCAGCCACAGCCAAAGCTGCTCAAGCCCTTTAGATAAAACAGCACAGTATTTGCATATGGCCTGTATCCATATACCCCTATATACATATTATTTAGGGAATAAATACAAAATAAGTCTGGACACATTCAATGAGGATTTTTTTTTTCCCTGAATTATTTTCCATCGGCATTTGGTTCAATCTTCAATCAGACGTGGATGGAACCTACAGACGGAGGATCTGCAGATACGAGGGCCAGCTGTACAGGGCTGCCTATAACCCCACAAGCATAGTGGTCACCGGTGAAGGGAAGCAAACCTACGGCTATGCATCAGATGGTGCGTTCTCTGACAGGAGAGAGCAATAGGAAACGTGCCAAGTTCAGGATTTAGGAACTCACAGAAGCTGCTTGCTTCTCCTCTTCTAAGCCTTTTAACCAAGAAGCTGCCTATTCAAGAAATACTATTAATTTTCTCTAAACCAATGGTTCTCAACCTTCCCAATTGGTCCCCAGCCTTCCTAACGCTGCGAATTGTAATTTATATATCTGATATTCAACCCCTCCAAAGGGGTTGTGATCCACAGGTTGAGAACCACTTCTCCAATTAACTATTGGGGTATTAGTTTGACAAATTTAGATTAGGGCTTAAAAATCTACATGCTTTTCTGTTTTCCAGAAACTCGTCTACTATGCAGTAAAAAAATATTTCTAAATTTCTGTGAGCTTTAAAAGCTCTGCCTATACACAGTCACTGGGGGAAATGGCTGCTGTACTTTATTTATAGCCAACCCTCCTGGCTCTGCCAGGAATGAGAGAAATCAGACCCTCGTCACCAAGAGGTTAGTCACCTGTTGGCGGGTCAACCAGCCCTTTGTCTTGCCTACCATCTCTACCAGGGGTCTTTGGCTCAGAAAGAGCACAGTGGAGGCAGGACTTGTGCTGGCCTGGCTGACATTGATGCTGGGGATACGAGAAGCAAGTGTTTCCACTTTTCAGGAGAACAACTGATGGTGTGCCATGATCACATAAAGCTATGGATGCATGAGAGGGGCCTGGCTGCCTTCCCTTTAGGATCTGGTTCAATAACTGCCTTTATGTGTGGACTGGGAATCCAGGCACTGCTTCATCGGGAAATGTTGCTCTAGCTCGCTGAGTTGTGTCAGGACAAGCCCTGGCCTCCAGAGTTCCCAGAGGGCTTAGCGGGCAGGAGCAACTACAGTTAATAATAAGACCCCAAGCGGTGCTGGGGAGGTGGAGAAGGTGTTAGCCAGGAGCTAACACTATGCAGTAGCCTTCTAGGGATGGGGAATTCCCAGGAGCAGGCAGAGGGGGCTCACCAAGTGAAGAGCGGGCCTAGGTCTGCTTCCCTTCCCAAAGAACTGACCCCCAGGGCTCTGACCTCAGCCAGCTGCTCTCACAAGGGAACAGCATGCTGTGAACGCCCCTGAGCTACTTACCCAGTAGAGCACATCTGTCCAGCCCTCCATGGTGATACACTGGAACACAGTGAGCATGGCAAAGGCAAAGTTATCAAAGTTAGTGATGCCTCCATTGGGGCCAACCCAGCCACTCCTACATTCCGTGCCATTGGCGGTACACTGGCGTCCATTCCCTGAGAACGCACATGGAGCTGGGTCCTCTTCAGCTACGATATCTACAGGGAAGGAAGGAAGCAGAGGACAGTTCAGAAGACGAGCACCGGGACTCCGCTCAAGCCAGAACACCAGACACTGGCACCTTTGCGGCCTCACTCGGAACATTCCCTTACCAGTGGAACTCAGCTTCTTCTAGACACCTACCACTCCCTGCCCTGCCCACACATTCATGGGCATTTCCTGGGCTGACAGGATAGAGTTACCTGCTTTACCCTGAGCAAGTCCCCATCTTTATCTGCAATCGGGATGGAAAAGGAGAACAGATTCCCTCAACACAAATCACACACACGGAGAGAAGAGATGGGAATAAAAGGACCAGCACCTCCCCCAAACAAAAAAGGTTTTCATGTTTGGGTAATAATTACTGCCACTACTCACCTGAGTCAGCAAAAAAACATGTTTTGTGCATTTTTCCAATAAAAAGTTCCAATCCTATAATAGCATAGATGATAATTACAAATAATACCAAAAGGGCTATGTGAAGGAGGGGGACCATGGCTTTTATAATGGAGTTCAGAACAACTTGTAAACCTAGGAGAGAGGAAAATCCATTTGTGAGTTTAGGGAGACACTTCAAATGTATCACAAATATAATCCCCAATGATGTTTGCTCTATTTATGGCATAGAGTAATAAAATGTAGAGATATTTCAAAGTGGTTATTAATAATACTAAGCCTGGATATGAGATGAGATAAAAAGGGACTCTTAAAGATCATTTAATCCAACTCCTTCACTAGACAGATGTGAAAAATGAATGCCCAGAGAGGAGTAGCCAGTAATAAAATCATTTATTCACTTACGTACTTTTTAAAATTCCATTTAACAGACCACCCAAATATGCAAAATACGGAGGCTAGGGCTTTGGATAATATAAAGATGAATTACACAAACCTCCCTCAAGGAGGTTATAGTCTAGAAGGAAGTAAAAGGATCTAACACAAACCACTCTCAGGTAGTATGCAAACACTGTATGAGAAACAGCAAACAGAAAATCAAAGAGGAATAAAAGGTACTGCCTCTGAGCAGGATGAGGGCAGAGGATCTGAAGAAAGTTCCCACTGGTCTGGGCCTGAAGACAGATTGTCAAAGGCAGGCCTTGGCAGAAAACCCAACACAAGTAAGCAGTGTACAGTGTGAGCTGGGGTGGGTTTGTCATCACAGCTAGTCATAAAGGCCATCAGCAACGTGGTCACAGCATGCGGTTCTGGGTTTGGAATTTGGGTTTGGAATCAGACCTGACTCCACTAGCAGAAGCTGCCTCAGAGAGAACAAATGGACAGCAATAAGCTCAGAAGGCAGAGAAATGGCTCGAGAGAGGTGGGAACACAGGGAAGGAGGGGGCCTGACTCCAACTGCAGGCTAGAATGAAGAGAGGGAGCCTCAGGGGCGCTCCCGTGATCTCGTGCAGGCTTGGGGGCAAATTACAGTTGCCCTCCAGCACCCCAAAGAGAAGAAATCCCTTTAAGTGTTTTCAAGGCACTCCCTCTAGAATGGAGGGTGTAAGCAGGGGCAGTAGGAGGCCGAGAGTGGGTTTGGGAAGGTCGGGGTTCAATATTCGGTATAACATTAGGGTACAGGTGTCCTGCATCTAGAAGGCGGGCTTGAGAGATGAGAGCCTCAATAGAGCTGCGGTGCAGGGACAGATACCAAGGAAGACATGACTGGGAACAGACAGAGGGAAGAGAAGGAGGACCCAGAGCCTGCACTAGCACCGGGCTTCCTGGCTCATTGCTCAGCATCTTGCACTCTTCCCACCGCCCAAGCATCAGCTTCTATATGGGTGACTCGTTCCTTTTCTTTTCTTCCCCTTCTTATTCTTCCAACATTTATTCAAAGACAGAAATAAGAACAGACGAAGCTGAGCTCCTTAGAGTTAAAACAAAGCAGCAGCCACAATAAGCCAAAAAAAGAAGCAACCCTAGCAGTTACAGCCACCTGTCTCCTCTGGTAAGTGCACATGAAAAGAAGGGGGGGGGGCAGAAGAAGAGGCGGACAAGGGGCCTTCAAGACCAGCAAGACCAGGTTTCCCCAAAACCTTCTTTGCTGCTAAAATTCTAGGCTCATCCTTAAATGTTCAAATGGGTTCTTTTGAAAATAAGACTAACAGGATGATTCTTAAATTTTTTGTTTATTGCAGGCAATAAATGGAGTGGGGGAGCATTGGCTCCCATATACATGAACAGAATTTCTTGGCTGCTATTCTGATATTTTCTTTTCTGCTTTTCTGTTTTGAGACATGGATAAGGCCATTTTAAAGCACCTAAGAGTTAGTTATCTCTTAAACCCTACTGCAGTGAGCCACTTGTCTCAGGAATGTAGTTATATTTAGTATAACTACTGTATTTCAGATTGGCCAAACTTAGGAGCTAATATCAAGTTGTATCACAAACTGAGCACGCATGCTTTCATTACATCCAGCTCCCTGGGACATAATCAACATACTCAGTGTGAGGGCCTGGGAAGGCTGCCATGCCAGGGCAAGGAACCCAGGACTGTCCCCTCATGGCTTCTCATTAGCTATAAGAGTTCAAAAGTCACTGCCTCCTAATTAGTTTCACTGAGTTTCTCCAAAAGATGGAGAGAACTGGCCGGAGTGTCTCCAGTGTGCTTTCCCATCTTTATGGTGTTGGATTCTAGTTTTGTTCTTTCTTTTGTTTAGGATAGGGTCTCACTATAATGCATTGGCTGTCCTGGAACTCACTCTGTAGACCAGGGTGGCCTCAAACTCACTGCGATCTGCCTTCCTCTGCCTCTGGAGTGTTGGGGTTAGTGTATGTACCACACACCTCATCCTTCCTCTGCCTCCCGAGTGTTGGGGTTAGTGTTAGCACCACACACCTCGTGCTCTTAGATTCTGATAAACATTTTGAATGTAGGTGTGCAAAAGTCCATAGATCTCGATCTCTCTCTCTCTCTCTCTCTCTCTCTCTCTCTCTCTCTCTCTCTCACACACACACACACACACACACACACACACACACACACAAATATAATTTTAAATAATTTTTAATGTGCTAGTGAGATGGCTCCACAGGTAAAAGAGTTTGCTGCCAACCCTGATAACCTGAGTCAGAGTAAAAGGAAAGAAATATCCTACAAGGTCTCTTCCAACCTTCATAATGTGTGCCATGGCACACATGTATGAGCGTGTGTGTGCGTGTGCGTGTGTGTGTGTGTGTGTGTGTGTACACAAAAAATGTAATAAAATTTAAAAAGTAATTCCACATGACTCAACTATGCAACTATGAAACACGGTTATCTTTCCCTTAATGATTATCTACTTGTGTGCACACAAAAATTAAATTCTGTGCAACAGCCTCAGTCTTCAGGAGGGCAAAGGCAATGCTTGCTTTGAAAGGACAGCTTAACATTCCTGGGCATCTTCAATGATTTCAGGAGCTGGAGAAGAAATCACCAAGTCCAGAGCTGAAAACAACATGGCCTGTGAGTCCCAATTCCTCTCCCCAAACCCATTCGGATCTGAGGAAAATGTCCCCTGACACAGTCAGCTAAAATATGGGCTGAAGGTTGGGCCTCAATTCTCTCTAGTGACCCATGGAAGAGCAAGACACAGGCCACCACAAACCTCACATAGTCTTGTGTCTTGCAGGAAGGAAGAACAGAAACTGTTTTGTGGTGTTTGTGAAACACTAACCCTTCTGTAGAAACCTCCTTAGCCAAGGAGCCAAGGCCAGGCCAGGCCAGTTCCGAGAGTTTTCCCTGGCCGGGGCCGCTCATGTACACACAAGCCACAGTTCCGTCTCTGCACACAGCACACGCTGCAACCAGGCTGTCCTGTCGTTTGCTCTTTAGGGGAAAAGGGCTGTCATGGTTACTTTGAAATTAGATTAAGCTGTGACAACTAAATCAGAAAGAGCATATTTGCTCGCTGAGCCCTTCACTTCATCACGTTACACTTAACAGTGCCAGCCACTGCCAAGGTATTTCTGTTTCTCTCAATTGCTTCCAGGCAGCTCTGTGGTTTTTGACTTGCACTGATCTTTTTCAATGAAAATAAATGAGCCATCTGGAAAAATAAGTACACTTAAAACACCACTTCCTACATTTTAAATGTTAAATTTGGAAATGTAGCATTTTTTTTCCAGAGGTGTTTGGTGCGTTCTGAGTGCCTAAGGTTTAATAAAACTTCCTGAAGACAGGCTGGGAGGAGAAGAGCCAGTGTTCCGATGGTGCTGTGAGCTGTGGAAAGCAGCTGTACTCAGCAGCCCCATATCCTTGGTTCCCGCTGAGTAGTCCACCTCCTCAGAAGCACCAATGCCAGGACAGGTATGAGGGAGGGTGTCGACATTCCCCAGGAAATGCACTCTTACCAAGTGGGAAGCTAATGAGGCAAAGGCTAGGCAGGCTTCTTAAGGAGGGAGCTTCCCTTTGCAGCCCAGGTTAGCCTCAACTTGCCCACAGGTCAGAAGGCAAGCGGGAGCCAGGCACTGACTGATGTGGTAGGTCTACTGGAAGGCACCAATCCACCTCACACTCCTGCTAGGGTCTTCCTTTAGGGTCTGGTGGGGTTCTTATGCCACCATCACGCAGGGTAGCGCTGTGCTTTCCATCCAGGTATGGAGACTGCCACACTCATCCCTCTTCTCGGAGAGGGACAGGTGTCATTGCTAGTGGGGCCAACTGGAGTTCCAGGAGGCCAGCCCTGCCTGTTTCTTCCACTCAGAGTGGAACTTCAATACTGATACTTCTAGGTGACAGACTTGGGAGTAAGGAAGAAAAGCCCAGGATACTATTGGAGTGCAGAACTAGACAGGACACCAGAGGTCAGAAGCCCACTGCTACCCAGCCTCTCTTCGTGAAAAGACTCTGAAAAGCAGATGACAATAAACACCACCTGTCCCTCTTTCAGGAATGTCCCAGAGAGCCACCGTGATGGTGTGCAAGTCCTCCAGCACCAAGGAAGGGCCACTGCTGCTGAGCCCCTACCTCAGAGCACACTCTCCTGATCCTGAGACCCACCCCAGAGGGAAGAAGCAGTACTTCTGGGGGGTAGGAAGCAAAATGTGCTTACTGGGTACTCCTGATACAAGTCGAAGTGGTCTTAACACTCGGAAGGCACGGAGGGCTTTGACATCAAAGCCTCCTGATTTGCCACTAGAGTGGTTCCCGCCTTCTGTTTCTTTGGTTAATTGTTCCAAAATGACACTAAACAATCTGAAAGAGGAAGAGAGAAACATGCATTAGTAAAACAGGATGATATTAGTGGTTATTTTAACAACAGCTAATTCTGGGCCACAGTTAACTAAATAAAAGGCAGCTAAACAAAGGGGAGAAGCTGGCCATGGGACTCTGGCCTGCTCTGCTTACCTGAAGGGTCTCTGATGGATGCCACCAAAGCAACCAGAAGCAGGGACTCATTGAGAACAAAGGGCATTGCAACAATGGCAATGGTCTTGGTAGTCATGGCTTGTGAGCCTGAATTGTATGCTAATCACTTCACATCTGCCACCATGCTCCCCTCACAAAAGCCTTCTGTAGCATTCTGTCCTTTACATACACATTGACAGGAAAGGCTCATCTGCCTATGGTCGGGCCACCAGTGGCAGGCTAACATTTGAATCCAGATACTGTGGCTGATGAGGATAAGATGTAGGTTTCATGAGGGCAGTGAGTTTTTATCTGTTCATTTTGTCTGTTTCAGGCTTGGTTCCTAAAACAGTTCCTGACACATACAAAGCACCCAAGAAATGTCCGGAGGAGGAAATAGATGGATAACGTCAAAGTCCCACATCTTAATGTGCTACACCGCTCCCTGCGCAGACACTGACACGTGCCACCTGCAGCCTCCCTGGGGTGTTTGTCAAAACAATATGGACCACAGATAGATGCCAAGGAGCTGTGGTGTGCAAAGGCTAAAAGAGGTATCTAAGGGAAGGCATCAATACCACCATTTTCTCTTCTGGAACATGAGTAATGTTACATCTGGCAGCAATGATAAGTTTTTTCCCCGACTCTCAGAAGGTTTTCTGGATATCACTATTTTTGGACAATCTCGTTTGACAGTTACTTTTGCTTTTTTAGAATAAATATTTTTTCTTTGGAATGGCTGGTCATTTTTTTTTTCAGAGTAAATATAAATTTGCTCATTGCAAACAGCATTACCTCTTGCCCATCAGATTGTGGGAATGATTGGCCCAGCAACAAAGAAAAGGTTTTTAAAGTTTAATTAGCAGCCAAAACAGAAATCCTGCCCCCTCCTTGACAGGCCTCAGGGTCACTAAGACACTAGGTCCATAAAACACAGGGTGGTCTGATTGCTGGCCTGATTGGGCACAGCTCTGTCACTCCAGGGCAAATGTTTTAATAACAGAACAGCAATTAGCAAGGGCCCAGGAGAGGAAACCAGCCAGGCTGATGGGGCCCTAGCTTGAGTTGCAACTGGGGAAACTGATCAAGGTAGGACAGGATTCTTAGTATGTTGGCTTTTAAAAATGACTGTAAACTGCAGCAAGGCTAATGCTTAAAAGAATCTCTCTTCCAAAAACCAAGTTCACAGCTTCAGAGAAAACAAGTAACAGGAAGAAGGGCAAACTTCAAACCCTGCAAATGTGGAAAGCAGAAATGTTCAACCCAAAGGGTTAGAAAAACAACTTCTGCAGGTGGTGCCTGAGGCCTGCTCCCCAGCACAGGGTGACTGAGACATGCTCCCTGCACGGGTGGCTGAGGAATGCTCCCAGCATGAGGTGACTGAGGAGTGCTCCCCACACAGGGTGACAGAGGAGTGCTCCCAGAATGGGGTGACTGAGGAGTGCTCCCCAGCACGGGGTGACTGAAGAGTGCTCCCCAGCATGGAGTGGCTGAGGAGTGCTCCCCACATGGGGTGACTGAAGACTGATCCCATGCACTGGAGTTTTGCAATATGAGCCTCAGAGTCATTACACCCCGTTCTTCAACAGTGTTCATGAAAACAGGTGACTAGTGTCTCTGCTACTACAAAAGAGGCGGAGTCAGAGAGGAGGCCCCTGCCACTTGTGGCTGGCATGAGCTACGAAGCTCTCTTCTCCAGGGCTGTTTCCCTCTCAGTAAAATGAGAAAACCTCAAAATCTCAGAGCTCTGCCCTCCCTGATCTCAGGTTCTACAGTCTGTTTCTTTCCTACTCCTACCAATAACAACACAAAGCGCCATGCATGTCAGCACCTGAACAAAAGGAGGAGGAAGCAGCAATGTGGGAAATTTGATTCAAAGACATCATCATTGATCCTTTTCTTTTCTATAATTTTTCTTCTCTTGTCACAACCAATCAAGAATTTTACTTTGTGTTTTTTTTTTTCATTGTGGTAGGAACTGGATTACTATTTTACAGAAAAACAATCCATGAGTTTTATACTAACAAAATAACATTGAGTCTAGCTGTACCTTAAGTTACTTTATCATTACAATCAACTTCACCACAGCTTAGTTTACATGAGAAATGCACCTGCTTACGGCCTAAATTAGCTGAGTTATGACAACCGTGTAAGGAGACTTAAGACAAGACAGAGGACTCCGGCCTCTCAAGTCCTCCCCCTCCCTGGGCATGGCTCCCACTGAAGGGCCACTCACCTACAGAGGGACACATGGCACACTTTTTTGCTTATCATATTTTTTGAGATTCACCCAAGCTATTACATTTATAAGTCTCTTTTACTGTTAAATAAAATATTCAATTAAGTAAACACACCATGATGATTTTATCAATTTACCTGTTCTGTGGTATTAAGCTATTTTCAGTTTTCTTCTATTTTGAATAAAGTCTTCCTGTGGCCACATTTTTTTTTATTTCCTTGGATAAATACCAGAAAGCTAGTAATAGGGTCACGTGGTAAATGTTTATAATACTGGAAGGAAGTGGGTGGGGGGGAATCTTTCTAAGTGGTTTTACTGTTTCCATTTTTAGAAGTGGTAAACAAGAGTTTCAATTATCCCACGTGTTGGCTACCATTTGGTCTCTTTACACCCAGTTGTCTCAGTAGGAACACAGTGCTGTTACTGTGGTTTTAATTAGCATTTCTTTAATTACTAACAATATTCAAGGGCTACTTGGCCAATCACATTATTTTTTAATGAAGATCCATTCAGATATTTTGTCTATTATGTAGTGTGCTATCTTCTTGAATAGGCCTTTATTCATGCTAAATGTATACATCTGATCAAGTCCTGGGTATACACTTTTTTACCCTCTGTGAATATACATTATATACATTTTATCCTCTGTGAATATACATTATATACATTTTCACCCTCTGTGAGTATACACTATATACATTTTTACCCTCTGTGGGATACATTATATACACATTCACCCTCTGTGTGTATACATTACATACATTTTAACCCTCTGTGAGTATGCATTATATACATTTTGCCCTCTGTGAATATACATTATATACATTTTAACCCTCTGTGAGTATACATTATATGCATTTTTTGTCCTCCATGGACTGCTTTTTAAAAAAATTTTCTTCACACTGGCTTTTGAAGAAAAGTTTTAAACTTTGGTAAAGTTGAATCTTTTCACCGTCTCTTCAATGGGTGCTGCTTTTGGCCTGTTTCTCTTTTGAGATAGGATCTCATGTGTCCCAGGCTGGCCTCAGACGCACTACATAGCTGAGGAAGACCTTGACTGAATTCCTCAGCCTTCTCCACTTGCGCAGGTATTTAAGGAGTTCACTATCAGCGTCTATGCCTTAGAATTTTTATTATTTTTTTATTTCATTTTATTTTTGCCTTAGAAATCTTTGCCTGCCTTGGAATCACAGAAGTTTTCTGCAGCATTTTCTCCTTGGAATTTTATAGCTTTAAATATGTCTGTCTCTGGTCCACGTGAAGCAGCATTCAGGCATGGTCGGAGGCAAGACTGGTCTTTCACGCTGGCAACGAGCTGTCCCTGCACTGTTTACTGGAAACCGACTTGTCACGTCATTGCTTTATTAAGGCATCTTTTTCTAAAATCAATTGATGGCTTACGCACGTCTATTTCTAGAAGCCCCTTTGACTCCATTGATCTTCCTGTCAACTCCTAACATCAATACTGCACTATCTTGACTCCAATAACGTTAGAGCGAACTGGAAGACCAGCCTCCATCTTTTCCTTTAAAGATTGCTTTGGCCAGTTTAGAGTCTGTCTAATGTCCACACAGATGCTCCAAAAATCTTGCCAATTAGTAATGAATACTAATTAGGTTAGTATTCATTCCATACCTTGATTCGGAAAGCAGCGGAAACCCTACAATCACCAACTCCTCCAACACATGAGCGTGGCACCACACTCAATTTCTTCAGCTCATCTTTGGCTCCTCCCACAAAGACTTTGCCATTTTAGTGAGCTATCCATACCTAAATGTTTCATTTTAGTGCCACTGTAAATAGGAACATTTAATACTTTTGTTTTCTGATTGCCCATGGCTAATATCCAGAAGTTCCTATGCTTTTTATAGTGACTTTTAAATCCAGAAACATTGCTATATTCATTCAGAAAACTTGATTCTCTACGATTTTATTTTAAGTCTTAAATTTGCTGAGATTTTTTTTTGTGGTTCTTCTCTTGGGGAAGATGTCATATGCATGTGAAAAGAGTATGTATTCTACTTTTATTGGTGGAGAGTTCTTTGAAAGAAAGGGTCAGGTGGTTAGTGGTAATGTTCATGTCTGCCTGTCTACAGGTCCTCGCCACACTCCAGTACAGAGATCTGGGATACACAATGGGACTCACACCTTTCCGCTCCTTCTTCAGCTCT
This sequence comes from Arvicola amphibius, assembly GCF_903992535.2. Lineage (NCBI taxonomy): Eukaryota > Metazoa > Chordata > Mammalia > Rodentia > Cricetidae > Arvicola > Arvicola amphibius. The sequence continues at coordinate 25,863,299 of NC_052058.2, read as the reverse complement.
AACAGCTACTTGCTCCGTTTCAGGCACGTTAAAGCTCTGTTACCAGACATTTGAGTGATGAGGATTCTTACATCATCTTGATAAATACCTTTCATTATTATGAAATCTCTCTGTGTGCCCAATAACCCTTTTCTAAAGTCTACTTTGTTAGATATTGATATAGACCCTCTTGATGCCTTTTCTGTCCTGTTGTTCACAAATTATTTGTCTTTGCATTTAAGAATGTCAAAGATATACATTAGAAAGTTGTCTTGTTTTTACATATGGCAATATGATAAACACATGGTGTTAACTGGGCCACTGCTGTGTTAAACCTTCCATATTTGCTTTCTGTTTTTTCTTTCTTCTCTACTTTTTTTCTGAATTGAATTTTTTGCTGTTGTGTTGCCTTCCTGTTTAGTCTTTCCTGTTGCCTTACTATTAATAATTCAAGCTGTGTTTCTCATGGCTCATCTACAGAAACTGTCAACAGAAGATCTGCAGACTGCAGCATCTTTGAGGTAATGAATCAAGTAGACCAAACAGACACACATACAGAATAGTTGGGTTACAATAAAACCTTATTTGCCAAAAGTAGGTAGCAAGATGCCTAACTCATGTGGAGAAGCAGACTTAATGTAGAGATGTCTGTCTCTAGATCCTAGGGTAGAGGGCTGGTAGTTTGCCAATCTAGGCTCCAAGGTTTACTATCTACACTTGCAGTGCTCATGATCTGTCTTTAAACAGCATCTTCTCAGCATCAAATATTCCTGAATGATGAATCATCTCTCCAGCCTCTTGTTTCACTTTTTAAATTATATCTACCTATATACATACAGAATATAAACATAGATATATTTTGTATGTGTATGTACATAATATGTATGTGTGTTTGTATATAAATACATATACAATATATGGTTGGGACAGCCAGGTAGGTTCTGGGAATTGAACCTAAGTTCTCTGGAAGAGCAGACAATGCAATGAGCTATTGTACCATCTCTGTAGCCCCTGTTTTACTCTTTTTGAGAGGAAATCTTGTTATATTGCCCAGATTGGACTGGAACTTCTGGGTTCAGGTGATTCTCTTGCCTCCGCCTCCTAAGTAGTAGCTGGGGCTTCAGGTATATGACATCATCATGTCTGCCACTCAGGAAATATTTATTAAGTGCCTTTTTAACTAACACAACTGAAGAGATGCCAATAAGTCATACATTTCAAGGAGTTTTTGTTGTGTTTTCTTGGAGTTTTATTGTGATTGAATAATAACCAGTGGTAGCCATTTTTTTGACAGTTCACATCAGAAAATACAATGTTACGAATTTGTGCCAGGTTAATAATATATTTTGTTTGAACTTTTTGTTGTTGTTATTGTTAAATAAAAAACCTGAAATTAAAAAAATAAAAAATAAAAACCTGGAGTTCCAAAAAAACAAAACAAAACAAAAAACAAAAACAAAAAAGAAACACAGACAAAAAAAAAAAACAGCAACAACAAAACAGCATCTTCTCCTTCTAGGTACTGTCTACACACTTGACAACAGCCCACAGTGATCCTTCTGCCCCCGGTGCTACTGTCAGATTCCAGAGCTACCAAAGGTATAAGTGGCACAGTATGCTGTTACTGGATCTCTTTAGACAGCCACCTTTAAAGAGGTTTTAAAATGAAAATGAGTGTTTTTATATTCGCGCTATCTGAAACTCCTCATTTTTTCATGTAGATCTTCATTTCTATCTGATGTCATTTTTTTTCCAGCCTGAAAAGCTGTCTGTCAGCATTTTTGGAGGTTTAAGTCTGTCAGTCATGAAGTCTCAGCTTTGGTTTGTCTTGAAAGGTTTCTATTTTGACTTGGGATCTGGTGGAAGTTTACTGGATGAGAACCCTAAGTTGACATTTCCCCCAGAACTCTGAGGATGAATCTATTGTCTTCTGGCTTGGACTTGAGATGTCTTTTCTTCTGTTTTCAGATTCTCTTTTCCTTTTATTTCTTAGCATTTTGACTGTTGTTAGGATGTGCTTTCCTCTGTGGCTTTTTAATCAAGTTTTGCAGAGTATCTTCAACATCTGAGTTCATCTGATATTTAGAACATTTAGAATTATTACCTCAAGGATTTTCTTTTTTCTCTCTCTCCCTTTTAAAATGATTTACTGATGTATTTATTATGTGTATGTACCTGTATGAATTTTATGTACACTATATGCATGTAGGTTTCCACAGACACCAGAAGAGGGCATTGGATCCCCTAGATCTGGGACTACAGAGCAGGCATGTGGGCTCTAGCAAAAGCTCTTAATTGTTGAGCCATGTCTCCAGTCTTTCTCTTCTTCTGAGATTCCAAATACAACATGTTAGAATATGTGATAATTCACAAGTTAGTAAGGTAGTGTTCATTTTTCCTTAATTATTATTGTTAGTGCTATATCTTTAAGTTTCCTGATTTTTTTTTTTTTTTGTCTCTGATATTGCCTAATACACTCATGAGCCAATCTTGGGAACTTTTCATTTCAGACATACTTTTCACAACTTGAAGTTTCATGTTTTCTTTCTTTTATTGTTCATCTTTCTCCACTGTAGCCATGTATAACCTTAAGTCCATAAACACAATCATGGTTGCTGCTTTTATACCCTTATAAAGTCCCTTGCCATCATCATGTCTGTAGTTTCTGGGTCTGTTTTTGGTCACAGACTCTCCTCCTGTTAGTGGTCACACTATATGAAAATATATCTAGTATTACCTGACTGCAGGTGAGACAATTAGAATGATTATCTAAGTATTTAGATTTTATTTGTCCTTTGAAAAGTCTTGTTTTGTTTTTCAGGTAATTAAGTTACATGCTTATCAGTTCTCTCCCCTTCAGGCTCCTCAAACACTGCCATCCAAGCTTCAAGGAGTCTTTATTCTAGAGCAGGGGTAACAGAGTTTTTCTGTAAAGGACTAGACAGTAAATATTTTAAGGCTTTATAGACCTCAACTCAATGACGCCAACAAAGGAGCTGACTATGTTACAATAAAACTTTATTTATAAAAGCAGGCTGGATACACGAGGATTTGATCCCATGGCCACAGTTTGCCAAACTCGACCCTAGATCTAGGCTAACTCCATTACTAATGGTTCTTCTGGGGTGTCTACTGACAACCCAGGATGCTCAATGCAGTAATTTATTCAGGGTATTTGGATGACAAGCATCTTTCAATCTTAGGCAAGCTATGGCTATTACTTATTTTATAGTTTCTGCTCCCTGTCTTTCCCTTTTCCATAACCACCTTCTTTGCTTGACTTTGTGGAATGCAGCCCAAGCTTCAGAAGACCCCAAGGTGCAGGCGCAGAGCTCGCTCTCTCCAGAGCTCCCTGACTAGCTGTCACCCTCCCCACTTCATGTCTCTCCAGTGCTCTCTGACTAGCTGTCGCCCTCCCCACTTTAGGTTTCTCGGGGCTCCTGAAGCTTTATATCCTAAACTTGATTCCTTGTTCCTGTGGAGTGCTGCTGTGGGAAATTGTTCCATCAGAAAAATAAATAATAAATAAAAAGCCAAGGTGATCGTAGGATGGGGACACAAGAAATGAAGCTTAGTATATCCATTCTCTAGTTGAATAACAGTTCAGTGGCAGGAAAGGCACACGATTCTTACTCAACCAAGAGACCTCCCAGGCTCCCTTATGACTCCCTGACAGGTGTACCAAGTGAGAGGAGTTATTTGCCTTCATGCCTATCTGCCACCTGCTCATTTTAGGTGCATTATCTCTGCAATGCGGCTTAGATGCCAATGTACAATGGGAGGTTTTGCAAATGGTAACTTTCTTGGCGATAAGTTTAACCATCCAATGGGCTACCACTTTGGGTCCCATCTTCACTTTCTAGTGTAAAAGGACATCTCCAAACTTAAGTTGCTCTCCAAAGAGGCAGAAAAAGTCATCTCCAATAAAAAACCAGAGGAATCATGATACAGATAATCCAAAAGATAACTCAGCTTGTTCAACTGCAAAAGAGAGCTGAATAAAGTCCCTGACAGGAAAGCAGAGGGAAGATTTTAAAAGCTCTCTCATAACAGAAAGAGGGCTCAGCAGTTAAGAGTAGCTTTTGCTCTCACGGAGGACCTGTGTTTGGTTCCCAGCGCCCACAAAGTGGCTCAACGCCATCTGTTACTCCACTTTGAGGGACACAAGGCCCTCTTCTAGCTCTCGTGGGCACTAGACATGCATGTGGTACACAGACATACATACAGGTGAGAGACTCATACATATAAAGTAGAAATAAGTACATCTTTAAAAGCACTCTTGGTGGACACCAGTATAATTCTAGGAGTAACTCATAGAACAGTGAGGGAGCACAGCCCCAGAGCAGGGCTGTGCCATGTCCTTCGTGGTGGGGACTTGCTGCAGAGACCTGACTCGTGTCTCCTCTGCTGGCAACATTTCCAGGTGCGGAAGGAACAGAACAACACAGACCTCTATTTTTCTCCCCAACATTCTCCTTTAACTAAACCTTCCAGCATCTTCCTCAACAGGGTTTGAACGAACACCTGGTTCTCTGCATTGCCTAGTTTTCTATTTTATGGCAGCCAGGTGACAGTATTCAGACACTTGTTTTGTTATTTAAAATGGGAAAGTGGCATGCCAGAGTTGTTTCTTCCACAAGTCAGCATAAAAGCATAATAGCTTAGTTCAAGGGATATTAAACAGCCAAGGGCCTCGCTGCCAGGAAGCTTTATCATATGATGCCCGTGGTTTTAACTAGGAGGGCGCAGTTTCAGGAGCTGTGTTCACTTGCCTCCAACCACCCACAGGGAGGGTCTATTTGTGGAGATTCAAGGCCCTGGGAGGTGAATCATCCCTCATTAGCATTAGACTTCCTCAGCCATGCCACCAGTCAGGAGAGATCTTCACACCTGACTCTGCCTAGGGATTGACAGCAGCTCCTTCAGCATTAAAACATCCAGCCAACCAAAGAAACTCCAGACAGGACTGGTGCCATCACTGGGCCTAAGAACAATCATCTTCCCTAAGAAGGCTGCATACCCTTTACCACCCAGTCCCCACCAACATTTCCCCAAAGCAAGAGGGACTTACCCTACTATTACTATAACAAAATCCAGTAAATTCCATCCATTCCTAACGTAAGCGTTAGGGTGCAGCAACAATCCATACGCTATAATCTTCAGAAATGTCTCCACTGTAAAAATAATCAGGAAGGCATATTCTACTTTTTCCTGTAAAGAGAAACAAATGCACCAAGGGTGAAACGGGGAATGAAAGAGAGACTGCTAAGAGACGATAATTCTATTATGAGAACCAAATCCACTGCCCTGCACCTGGGCTGGGAAAGCATTTTCATTTTAATGCTGAATTTCTCATGAGCAGCTACATGTTAAACCCTATCATTACAGGCTGCATTATTGCATTTTGCCGCCTGTCCTGATGCATGTGCAATGAGTCTGCCTAGGCTATAATGAGCACGTTTTCTATTTGCACACATTTGCACAACACAGTATGTTTCCCCCCACCCCCGGAGATTTCCAAATCAGGCCCAGAAAAGCACAAGGATGAGCAAACATCCCAACAACCACTTTGAACAGAATTCCCTCTGGAAAAAACAAAGATGTAATAAAATTAACACTTATTTCTTCGTGGGGTTTCTTCTTACACCTTAAATCCAAGTCAGTTTTGTCACTGTGTGGCAAGGTGACCTTGGACAAGTACCTATTCTAATCTAGATTTTATTGCTCTCACCCACAGGGTGAAAGGCAGTGAGCTCAGACACAGAAGACACCGTCTAGTGACTGGCATGTCTCCTCTTCTTGACTGAAACCACTGATGGACTCTCAAGCAGCCTCCGGGATACAGCTTTGCCTCCTTCTTGTAATGATCTGTCCTGTCTCTTTAAGAGACAAGCCATGGAGGGGAAGGGAGAAGGAGACTTGGGGAGGGAGGGAGGGAGGGAGGGAGGGAGGGAGAGAGAGAGAGAGAGAGAGAGAGAGAGAGAGAGAGAGAGAGAGAGAGAGAGAGAGAGAGAGAGAGAGGCAGAGGGGGTAGAGGAACAGAGGGGGAAGAGGAGAAGTGGGGAGAGGCAGAAGCAGGGGGAGAGGGAAAAGAAAGAAACTGAGGCAGCCATCAGGAAGGAAGATCTGCCTGCCTCATGGACAGGGATGGGGGGGGGGGCTTGTCTCTTAAAGAGACAGGACAGATCATTACACTTCTCAGTACCCGTGGCTATTCCCATCTCACTGCCACACACCTCTGTAGCATTATTGCCCGATGGCTAGAACCTCTGTGATTCCAACCCACATGACCTCAGTCATCAGACCTAAACCATGCCAGCCCTCTGTCTATAAATGTTTTCTTTATACAGCCCCAATATGGATAGAAACCAAGATGAACAGGGCCACATGTAACCAAGCACCATTTTCTAGTTTTAACCTACTCAACAAAACAAACAAACAAAATCAAGGAGAAATCTTCTCTGTGGGCTCTATAGCCCTCTACTGCCATCATCCTTAGAAGCCCAATCCCTAGAACCATGGACTTTACTCATTAGTATACAGGAGGCTACAACAAACTTGGAAACAGGGAGCTCTTCCTTCACATGACAGCCACCACAGAAGGAGCCAGGATTAGAAAAACAGCCCAACTCTGGCCGTGCTCTTGAAAACTTTGGTCTGGTGGAAGACACGGAGTTCCAGGCATGTATACAGAGAGCCTCTGAAATCACCAGTTAGCGGGAGAATACTTCACCATCTGTGTAGAAGCTGAAGCCTGCCTGCGCCCTTCCTTCCCCGCTGCTCACACAGGGGAAGGCAGACACTGCTGTCACACGTGACCACTATCGCAGACGTGTATTTATAAATGCTAATTTATGCCTTTTAAAAGAAATGCTTCTGCATAGAAACTTCTTATTTTGGAAATCATCTTTTAAAATGTGCATTTCAGGATGAGTCCTACTGGCCTGCCTTCCTGAAAGGGTTACATATCTATGCACTTCTGCACACACGTGCCTGCAGTAGCTGCAGTGCACTTCTGCACACACGTGCCTGCAGTAGCTGCAGTGCACTTCTGCACTTCAGTGTCTCAGCTCCCCCTAGGCTGCAGGCCTCTGCTGCCAGACAGCTGGATCCTGTCTCTGCTGCCCCAGGACAGAATTCTCTCATGGTTTGTCCACCCATACCTTCCCTCAGGGCACTCTCCAATTGCAGCCTATGTGTCAGGTCAGTGCCCACCCTGTTGACCCCTCACTGGTTACATGAACGTCAACTGATCAGCTTTGCCTCCTCTAACCTAAGACCATTCTTGGCTCTTAACTTCCCCCTGCCCACGTGTGAGTGTGTGAGTGTGTATGTGTACACACATGTGTACATACATATGTGGAGGCCAATGGAAAGTCAGCAGGCGTCATTTCTCTCCTCCTACCAGGTGGGTTCAGGGGAATGAATTCAGGTCATGAGGGTTGGCATCAGGCATCCCCACCCACTGCTCTACCTAGTCAGTCCTGGCACCTATCACTTCTAAACCTGCCTCCAGTGCTCTTTGGATCCCTGGAACATCATCTTAGACTGTTATCAGTTTAAGAAACTCTCTTTTTGAGCTGGTCAGAATCAGTAAGTTTATGATGTTAAAGCCTTAACTCACACCCATTCATAATTTCCGGCCCTCTGAACAGGTTAAATTCTCAGCTGAGTCATCCTGGGTACCCCCTCCCTCAACCTTTTGGTCATTCTTCCCATGCCTCCCCTTCCTTCCTTCCTACAGTCAGCTCCTCTGGGCTAGGCAGCCCTGAAGACACCACAGAGGGGCACATGCACCACCACAGGCCACATGTGGACCTGCAGGCTACTGCTGTGGGCACCCTAGTTTCCCTACCCTTCCCTCGCCACGTCCTAGGTGGATGTCCTCACAGAAGACACCACACAACCTCCCATACAATGCAATAAATACAGCGAGGGGCACTGTGTAGAGAGTCAGGAAGGAACGTGACCTCTGAAAGCTCAAAGACAAGAATCTGTGACTTTAACCAGAGGTCCCAGTTTCTGAAAATACCCACCTGCTGTGCTCGGAGCTGCCCTGTCCACCAAATGTACATCGTCAATATGCTTCCAAGACTACTAGTTCTAAGAGAACGAGATAATCTAAAAACAGCACACTGACTTGACAATTCCATCCCTTTCATCCTCTCTGCTTTATTTAGTAGGCCAGACAGAAAAAAAAAAGCTTTGGCTGCCATGCCATCAATATTCATAGTGGTTACATCCCTACGTCAAGATGGTGCCATACTTCAGAGCAGAAAAACAAGACAGAGAACAGAGAGTACACCTACCAAACACACTTGGTTTTCCCTCTGCCTTTTATTTATAAGTAACTGTGCCACAATAATGAGGGCCATTAGTGTAACTGAATGGTTGAAGGGCTTTTTTATATCTCTCCCTTCTTCTCCTCATCCTCCTTTTTAAAGATGTTGGCTCCTCTTTTCAAAATCTTTAGTGAATTGCTTGATGGAACAAGTTGCAAGAAATAGAAGCTAGCTATAATATGGTTCTTTGTTACAGAGATTCTGCCAAATCCAAATGAACAAGCACAGCCTGGTAGACCAGTTGACCTATAAGCCAGTGGCACCTATAAGCCAGTGACTTCAATTCTGACATTGTAGAAGACTTCTGAGAGACAAGGGTACCTCTACATTAAACAGAGTATTATTATTATTACTTATTATTATTATTTTGGCAAAACAAAAACTGAGGAAGTTTGATAGTTACCTATATCAAAAGGATTGCTCATTTGAAGAAAGAAAGTAGATTTGAAAAAGAAGGTAAGAAGATGGCCAGACAGCATGGAAAAGAGCCTGGAGGCCCAGAAGTCAGGTGACCTCTAGCACAGCGGCACAGAGGTTTGTAGCAGAGACAGATGGGAGCACTGAAGATGGAGCCATGGCAAGGAGAAGACAGGAGAAGCCGGAAAATGACGGGAGAGAACCCCCAGACTTGAAATGATAACCCTTCCCTACAAAGCCTAGGCCAAGGCTGCATCAAAAAAGTGACCCCCACAACCTAAACAGGAAGATTGCATGATTCTAACCCCCGCTATCTGCCAAGCACAGCAAGGCTAGATGACTCAGCCATCCCCAGCTGGGATTTCTTCTCTCTGGCAGGAGGTCCCGAGTAGGTAGGGCCAGTCAAACTAGCCTTCTGAAAGATATCACCTGAAACCACTCTAGGGCCCAAGTCTCCCATGAGACTTTAAGCTATCAGAGAAATAAAGGCTCAAATCTAGTTTTTTTTTTTTTTTGGTTTTCTTTTAGTATGAGGATTAAGGGTTTCTTCTGGGAGCATATGAGTACAGGTGCTTATATACATGCACACACGTGTGGAGCACAGAGCTCAACCCCAAGTGTCATTCTTCCTCAGGAGCTATCAGCCTTGTTTTATGGTTTGCCTGGAGCACACCAACTGTACTTGCTAGTCAGAGAACACCAGGGATCCGACTATCTCTGCCCACCTAGTTCTGGGCTCACAAGTGCATAGCAACATGCCCAGAGTCTTCACTGGGCTCCGGGGATCAACGTCAGGTCCTCCTGCTTACTAAGCAATTACCCACCAGCCATTTCCCCAACCCTCAAATCTAACTCTGGTATCTAGTTTACCTTCTTAAGCAGATTTTTAAAAGTAGGACAGTCTCTAAGTCAAGCTTCTGAACTAATTTCCAGTCTCCAAGCCATTTAACCTTAAAAAGGCCTTTAGAAAACCCAAACCAACAACTAGCAGGGACTGGGAGATTCCAGAATATTTGGTTCTTTTCTCCAGGGTCCTTGTGCTGTGTGCTGTGGTATCAGCATTCATCCATCTGTTGGCCTACCCACCCATCTGTCCATGCGTGCATCTATCTGTCCAGACATCCTGAGCTAGTTCCTCCGTAGTGTAGCTTAGCATCTAGCCCTGAGCTCCCAGCTGGCTGACAGGGCTACAGAGACTGCTACAGGCCAGCGGCATTCAGCTCTTGGCTTTGCTCATCACCCACGTGGCCCTTTGAGAGGTTTTCCTGGAGAGTGAGAAGCCGTCCCACGTGCCTCTTTGTGTGCGCAGCCAGTGCCCCTGTTTTCAAGGCTCATTCCTCTCTGCCTCTGTAACTTTAGCGCCCACTACCACACACAGCATGCACAAAATGCTCACAGGTGTTAACAGGAAATGGTGAAGGAAGAGGGAGAAGAATAAAGCAATACAACCAGACAGGAAGAAAACTATAAAAACAGGACAATCTGTGATCCCAGGATATGTATCAACAAGGAAACAATGTATCTAAGTTATTATAAATTTTTCCTAGAGCAAGTCTGTAGTAAAACAGCCAAATTGCTGGATAAAGTCTGCTTTCATCTTATCTTGTGGTAGTTTGAAAGTTGTCAGACTTTCTTTGGACAGCCAGCTCCCAAATGTCATAGAAATTTCTTATTAATTACGCAAGCCTGGCCTTAGTTTAGGCTTGTTCCCAACTAGCTCTTAAAACTTAAATTAACCTGTCTATATTAATTTACATTCTGCCACACGGCTCTCCGACACACAGCACATCTTGCTTCCCCAGTGTCTTGGGGCTTTTGTTATGCCAGATTCTCCCCTGAGTTCTTCTCTCCAGAAGTCCCGCCTATCTTTTCCTGCCACCTATTGGCCATTCAGCTCTTTATTAAACCAATCAGAAGGTGCCTTGGCAGAGACACATCTTTACAATGTACACAAAAAAATTATCCCACAACTGGCTTGAATAAGAATGAGCCCTTAGGCCCATAAATTTTATGTGCTTAGTCACTAAGGAGTGGCCCTACTGAAAGGATTAAGAGTAAGAGGTGTGTCTGTGTTGGAAAAGTGTGTCGTAGGATGGGTTCCAAGGACACCAGGCTCTATCTCTCCCCCCCCCCCCCGACTACGAATCAGGATGCTCTTGAATCTCTCCCTCTCCCTCTCTCCCTCTCTCTCTCTGACTATGAATCAGGATGCTCTCGACTTTCTCTCTCTCTGACTATAAATCAGGATGCTTTTGACTCTCTCTCCCCCCCAGACTATGAATCAGGATGCTCTTCTCTCTCTCTCTCTCTCTCTCTCTCTCTCTCTCTCTCTCTCTCTCTCTCTCTCTCTCCCCCTCCCTCCCTCTGTTCCTGCTCCAGCACCTGCCTGCATGCTGCCATGATCTTCACCATGATGATAATGGATTAACCTCTGAACAGTTAAGAAAGTCTCCAGTTAAATGTTTTCTATGATATGAATTGCCTTGGCCATGATATCTTTAGCAGTGAAAGAACAGTGACTAAGAAATCCCTCAGATTTCATCCTATCTGCAGATCAGGGGTAAAGCCATCCTTGTATCTCCACACTATAGTCGGTCTCTTGACTTTTTCCATCTATGAGAACTCTCTAGTGTGCACATGGCCAGTCTAAACATACACACACACACACACACACACACACACACACACACACACACGCACACCAATGTGGCCCTCTTGCTTGCCATTGCCCAATCTGCTCCCATGACCCCAATGTTACTGCCACCAAATATGAAAACATTAATCCTCAGAGTGCTGCGACAGTGTCATGACACACGGAGAAAACACGCCCCGTGCAGTTGACTGGGGGAAAGTGCAGAGCATGCAGCTATCACATCTGTTTTCTCCTAACCCGCGTTCAGCCACTGGTTCATTCCATGCATGACCTTGGGCCATCATGGAACCATTCCACATCTGTTCCCTCTTTCTATAAAATCTTTCCACTCCATTTATCATCAGATAAATTCAACCTATCCTTCAAGTCTCGACTTAAATGAATACTTTCTCAGCAAAGCCTTCACTGACTTCCCAGACAAAACTGGAGCTCACTGATATATCCTATCAATACCTATTAAATTCATATTCCCAATTCATTAAAAAGTTACCTCTCTACTAATAAACCTATGCATTTACAACCAGTTGGCGTTTGACAAAGGTGTCAACAACACATAATGGAGAAAGGGCAGCATCTTCAATAAATGATCCTGGTAAAACTGGGCATCCATCGGCAAAAGAAGGAAACAGGCTCTTTATCTTACAGTATATACATAACCAAGCAAAATGAATCAAAGCCTTAAACTTAAGATATTAAGTAAAAGTACTAAAAGAAAACAGTAAATTTTCTTTATGTTTGATCTGAGCCAAGATTTTTTTTTAGATATGACCTCAAAAGCATAGGCAACAAAAGCAAAAAAATATACAAATGGAATTGCACCAAACTAAATAGCTTATGCACAGAAAAGATAACATCAGTAGAATAAAAGACAACTTACAGAATGAAAGAAAATATTTGCAAACCATGCAACTGAAAAGGGCTAGTATCCAAAATACTGAAGGAACTTGATTTATTAGCAAGAATATAATATTTTTAAGAATTTTCCCAAAGGATATGAGTAGATATTTCTAAAGAAAAAGACATAAGAATGAGCAATAATCGGAGTGTTTGGGTTTGCAACTAGAGGACCCAACTCTCTGGACCCTAGACCCCTAGAGGAAGATCCCATGCCCCACCCCCACCCAGCAAGGCCCAAGAGAGCAGTCTTCCCACACCCACAACCATCCTCCATTACACCTACAGCCACTGGAGCTTTGGCCCTCACTGCACCTGGAGAGGAGCCCCAGAACCCCAGAACCCCAGAACCCCAGAACCCCAGAACCAACTATCAGAGGCACAGTCCCCCTGCACCAGGAGGAAGAGTGACCACCTAAGCCACAGGCCCCACCTGCACCAACTGGAGAAAAAGAACCCCCCCACCCGGAGCACAGGCCCCACCTGCACCCTTTGGAGGAAGAGAAGGGTAGGCGTCAATGCAAGAACACATTCAACAACCTATAGAGTAATATGGCAACACCTGAACCTAGTGGACCTACAAAAGGAAGACCTGAACATTGTAACCCAGAAGAAGCAGAAGAAAGAATCCTTGAATAAAACTTTCTGAAGATGATAGAGACCCTTAAAGAGGAAATGAAAATTTCTCTTAAAGAAATGGAGGAAAAGACAAAACAATGGAAGAAATCAATAAATCTCTTAAAGAAAGCCAAGAAAACCAAGGGTGAAACAAACAGTTCAAACAGTTCAAGACTTGAGATAGTTCAAGACTTGAAAATTGAAATAGAAGCAATAAAGAAAACACAAACCGAGGGAATTCTGGAATTGAAAATCTGGGTAAACAGAGAGAAACTACAGACGCAAGAATAACTAACAGATTACAAGAGATGGAAGAAAGAATCTCAGGAGTTGAATATGCAATAGAGGATGCTTTCATTGGTCAAAGAAAATATTAATTCCAATAAATCCTTAACACAAAACATCCAGGAAATCTTGGATATCATAACAGACCAAACCTAAGAATAAAAGGGATAGAAGGAGAAGCACTCCAGTTCAAAGGCACAGAAATATATTCAACAAAAATCATAGAAGAAAACTTTCCCAACCTAAAGAAGGATATACCTATTAAAGTATAAGAAGCTTTCAGAACAGCAAATAAACTGGACCAAAAAAAGTCCCCTTGCCACATAATAATCAAAACACTAAACATACAGAATAAAGAAAGAATATTAAGAGCAGCTGCAAAGGAAAAAGGTCAAGTAACATATAAAGGTAGACCTATCAGAATTATACCTGACTTCTCAATGGAAACTCTGAAAGACAGAAGGTCCTGGCAGATGTACTGCAGACACTAAGAGACCACAGATGGCAGCCCAGACTACTATACCCAGCAAAGCTTTTAATCACTATTAATGAAGAAAGCAAAATATCCCATGACAAAACCAAATTTAAACAATTTAAACAATCTACAAACCCAGTCTGAAAAAAAGTACTAGAAGGAAAACTCCAGCCCAAGGAAGCTAGCTGCACCCACAGAAACATAAGCAACAAATAATCTCATACCAGCAAACCCCAAAGAAGGGAAACACACAAACACTACAAACAAAAAATAACAGGAATTAACAATACTGGTCATTAACATCTCTTAATATCAATGGATTCGATTCACCTATAAAAAGACACTGGCTAACAAAATGGATACAAAACCAGGATCCATCCTTCTGCTGCATACAAGAAACAAACCTCAACCTCAAAGACGGACATTACCTCAAAGTAAAGGGTTGGGAAAATATTTTCCAGTCAATTGGACCTAAGAAACAAGCAGGTGTAGCTATCCTAATATCTAGCAAAATAGATTTCAAACTAAAATCAATCATAAGAGATGGAGAAAGACATTTCATACTCATCACAGGGAAAATCTTTCAAGAAGAAGTCTCAATTCTGAATATCTATGTCCCAAATGCAAGAGCACCCACATATGTAAAAGAAACATTATTAAAGATTAAATCACAATCAAACCCACACACTATTCATAGGAGATTTTAACACCTGACTCTCCCCAATGGACAGGTCAGCCAGACAGAAATTTAATAGAAAAATAAGAGAACTAACAGATGTCACGACTCAAATGGACTTAACAGACATCTATAGAACATTTCACCCAAACACAAAAGAAATTACCTTCTTCTCAGCGCCTCATGGAACCTTCTCTAAAATGGATCACATACTCAGTAACAAAGAAAACCTCAATAGATACAAAAAAATGAAATAACCCCTTGTATCTTATTAAGATCATCATGGCTTAAAGAGAATTCAACAACACTAACTGCAGAAAGCCTAAAAACTCATGGAAATTGAACAATGCTCAACAGAATCACCTTTTGGGTCAAGGAAGAAATAAATAAAGAAATTAAAGACTTCCTAGACTTCAACTAAAATGAATGCACAACATACCCAAACTTATGGGACACTATGAAAGCAGTGCTTAGTGGAAGTTCATAGCACTAAGTGCCTACACAAAGAAAATGGAGAAATCTCACACTAGCAACTTAACAGCACACCTGAAAGCTCTAAAACAAAAAGAAGCAGACTCACCCTGCTTAGAGTAGATAACAGGAAATAATCAAATTGAGGGCTGAGATCAATAAAATAGAAACAAAGAAAACAATCCAAAGAATCAATGAAACAAAGAGCTGGTTCTCTGAGAAAATCAACAAGATTGACAAACCCTTATCCAAACTAATGAAAAGGCAGAGAGAGAACATCCAAATTAACAAAATCAGAAATGAAAAGGGGGATGTAACAACAGACACTGAGGAAATCCAGAGAATCATTGGTCATACTACAAAAACCTGTACTCCACAAAATTGGAAAATATAAAGGAAATGGACAATTTTCTGGATAGGTACCATATACCAAAGTTAAATCAAGACCAGATGATCAATTTAAATAGACCTATTACCTGTAAGGAAATAGAAGCTGTCATCAAAAGCCTCCCAACCAAAACAAGGCCAGGGCCCGATGGTTTCAATGTAGAATTCTACCAAAACTTGAAAGAAAAGCTAATACCTATACTTCTCAAATTGTTCCACGCAATAGAAACAGAAGGAATATTGCCAAATACTTTCTATGAGGCTACAGTTGCCCTGATACCCAAACCACACAGAGACTTAACCAAGAAAGAGAATTACAGACCAATCTCCTTCATGAACATTGATGCAAACTCAACAAAATACAGACAAACGGAATGCAAGAATACATCAGAAAAATCATCCACCATAACCAAGTAGGCTTCATTCCAGTGATGCAGGGGTGATTCAACATATGAAAAAACTAACAGTGTAATCCACCATATAAATAAACTGAAAGAAGAAAATTATATGATCATCTCATTAGATGCTGAAAATGTGAAAATACATTCGACAAAATTCAACACCACTTCATGATAAAAGTCTTGGAGAGATCCCCAATACAATTCTTCACAGACCTTGGAAGAACAATACTCCACTTCATATGAAAAATCAAAAAACCAAAAATAGACAAAACAATCCTGTACAATGAAGGAACTTCCAGAGACATCATTATCCCTGATATCAAGTTCTATTATAAAACTACAGTAATGAAAACAACTTTGTATTAGCATAAAACACATAGGTGGACCAATGGAATTTAATTGAAGATCCACACACCTATGAATACTTGATTTTTGACAAAGAAGCTAAAATATACAATGGAAAAAAGAAAGCATCTTCAATAAATGGTGCTGGCATAACTGGATGTCAGCATGCAGAAGAATGAAAATAGATCCATATCTATCCCTGTGTACAAAACTCAAGTCCAAATGGATCAAAGACCTCAACATAAATGCAGCCACACTGAACCTCATAGAAGAGAAAGTGGGAAGTACACTTGAATACATTGGCACGGGAGACCACTTCCTAAATATAACCCAGGTTGCAAACACTGAGAGCAACAGTAAATAAATGGGACCTTCTGAAACTGAGAAGCTTCTGTAGAGCAAAGGACACAGTCAATAAGACAAAAAGGCAGCCCTGCTGAATGGGAAAACTCTTTGCCGACTACACATCCGACAGAGGACTGATCTCCAAAATATGTAAAGAACTCAAGAAACTAAACATCAAAATATCAAATAATGCAATTTAAAAATGGGGTACAGATCTAAGCAGAGACTTCTCAACAGAAGAATCTCAAATGCCTAAAGACACTTAAGGGAATGTTCAGCATTTTTAGTCATCAGGGAAATGTAAATCAAAACGACTCTGAGATACCATCTTACACCAGTCAAATGACTAAAATCAAAAACACCAAATGATACTTATTCTGGAGAGGATGCAGAGTAAGAGGAATACTCCTCCATTGCTGGTGGGAATGCAAACTTGTACAGACATGTATGGTGATTTCTCAAAAAACTGGGAATCAACCTACCTTAATACACAGCAATACCACTCTTTGGCATACACCCCAAGGATGTTCAATCATACTATAAGGACATTTGATCAATTATGTTCACAGCAGAATTATTAGTAATAGCCAGAACCTGGAAACAACCTAGATGCTCCTCAACCGAAGAGTGGATAAAGAAAATGTTCATTTATATAGTGGAGTACCACTCAGAGGGCAAAAACAATTACATCTTGAAATTCTCATGCAAATGAATGGAACTAGAACAAAATCCATCCTCAGTGAGGTAACCCAGACCCAGAAAAAAAAGCATGGTATATACTCATTCAGAACTGGGTATTAGTCGTAAAGCAAAGGATAAGGAGCCTACAGTCCACAAACCAGGATAAGCTAGGTAACAAAGAGAACCTAAGAGAAACATACATAGATTCCCCTGGGCAGGGAAAATAAACAAGATCTCCCAAGAAAATTTGGAACGTGGGAATGGAAGGGGGAGAAGGAAAGGCAGAAGGGGAGAAAGAGTGGAGGAGGGGAGGGGGAGAACTTGAGGGAATGGCATGATCGAGACGGGGGAAGGACAGAGAGGGAGAGCAAGGAAAGAGATATTTGGATTGAGGGAGCCATTATGGGGCTAGAGAGAATTCTAGCACTAGAGAAATTCCCAGAAATACACAAAGATGACTTCAGCTAAGACTCTAAGCAGTAGTGGAGAGGGTGCCTGAGTTGGCCTTGTCCTGTAATCATATTGATGACTATCTTAAATGTCATCATAGAACCTTCCTCCAGCAACTGATGGAAGCAGATGCAGAGATCCACAGTGGAGCACTGGGCTGAGCTCCCAAAGTCCAGTTGAAGAGAGGGAGGAGCAATAAAATGATCAAAGGAGTCAAGACCATGGTGGAGATACCCACTGAAACAGCTTACCTGAGCTAATGGGAGCCCACAGACTCCAGCAGGACAGAAGGGAACCAGCATCGGATCAAACTAGGCCCTGTAAACATGGGTGACAGTTATATGGCTGCTTTTTTTTTATATGGCTGGTTTTTTGGAACCCATTCTCTTTGGAGGGACATCTTCCTCAGTCTGGATATAGTGGAGAGGGCCTTGGTCCTGCCTCAAAGCAATGTGCTAGACTTTGGTGACTCCCTATTCCTCTCTGAGGGATGGATGGGGGTAGGGTGGTGAGGGAAGGTGAAGGGAGCGAGAGAAGAGGAGCAAGTGGGAACAGGGATTGGTATGTAAAATGAGAAAAGATAGTTTTTTTTAAAAAAATTAATAAAAATAATTTTCCAGATCAATAATAATCTGAAAAAAATTCAAATCACTAATTATTATGGAAACATAAATTAAATATTTGGTAAAAAGTACTAGAAGAAAAGAGTAATTTTCTTTACAGTTAATCTGAGCCAAGACTTTTTAGATATTACCTCAAAAGTATAGGCAGCAAAAGCAAAAATTACATAAGTGGAATTGTACCTCAAACTAAATCGCACTTCATACCTGATGGTAATAATGGCTATCATACAAAAGTCAAGAGATTATGTGGGGCAAACATGGAAATAGGGAATCCTTGCATGCAATTGGTAAGTTGATAAACTAGCACCGCCAAGTGCAAAACAAGATGAGATTCCACTGAGATCTTAACATGAAATTACCATTTGATAGAACAATTCCACACAAGCAAAATACCCAAAGGCAATGAAATGAGCATGTCGGGTGCTGCTGTGCTCGCTGCAGGAAGGCACACAACAGTCAAGGTGTAGAACTAACCTAAGAGTCCATCAAGGATGCGCAGATAAAGAAGAGGTGCTTCCTTTGAAGAGAAAAACACTCTTCGGAGGAGAGGCCATCATTTACAACGTATGGGAGAAGAAGGAGGACATTATACTCAGTGAAACAAGCTAAGCACAGAAAGGCAAACACACACACTCATGACTTCAACTGTATGTAGCACCCAAAAGAGTCAGAGAACTTAGCAGAGTGTAGTGGTCGGAGGGAAGCTGGATTTCAGTGAGATAGGAGAGAGCTTGGGATGGCATCGTCAACAGTATGAGTAACAACAAAGAGACTGGTAGGAAATTGCTAAGAGAAGATTCTAATGTTCTTGCCATAAAAAGTATGTAGGTAAATATGGATATGTTAATTAGCTTAACTTCCCCATTCTGCAATGTATCTATACACTAAAACGTTATATCATAAATATGCACAGTCTTTATCAGTCCAAAACAACTTTTTAAAATTACCTCTCTAATACTGTCTCTCAAAAACTGACCATGCCTATAGGGCCTGGGATCATTTCTGCTTCATGTATCATTGAATTTCCAAGGCAGATCACATTGCTAGACCTTCAGTATCTGTAAGTGAATAACAAGTGGGCTACACACTCGATGTATATAAGCAAGTGGGCAAAGCTACACATTTTGACTAACCAGGATTAAATATCCCTTCCTGCTGATAGGATCTACACTACCAGGACCCCTTCGCTTTTGCCCAGCTGCAGGGAAATGTGCACTTGGGTGAGCCACTTGCCCTCTCCCTGGGCCTCATGGTGGGGCCAGGGCACTAGGCTCTTGACGTTAAAAAGAATCTGTGCAAATGGCGGCAGGTGTCCTCCGAGTCAGGAGCATGATGAACGAGGATGGAAAAAAAGAGATCAAGGCATGAGAGGCCTTACATGCAGGTGGCAGGGTCTGGCCCCCCTTTCTCCTATGTAAAAAGAGCAGGCACAATTAGATGGTCTCATCCAGCTTGGAAACTACAATTTACCAGGCATGCAAGGCAAAGCTCAAACAAGGGCTTCACCGGGAGCTCCTGGAGGATCTCAGAGACCCGGAAGACAGCCATTCCAGGGTAGCAAGAACCAAAGCCAGCTGTTATTTCCCCAAGCGTCTGGGTCATCTGAGCTCACAGAGCACACATGTTGGCCACTGGCTGCTCTTCTCCATTTTGATAAGTCAGTGCAAACCCTAGTAAACGCTACTGGGTGAAGCACAGGCAGGTGGCCTCTGCTCTAACTAGATGGCTGCAGAGAAAGCTAATTTGGTTTCCTGCAAGCTCCAATGAAGTAGAGGCCCCCTTTGGGTAGTTTAATGGCACATTTACATGAAAAATGGCTCCAATAGTCAATGTGTCCTTGCTTTTTCTCATTTTGGGTTTAAAAGTACTTATTTTACATGACGTTTGGGTCCCCTGAGCCCAAGTTTGGTGCCACCCTGTCTATTTACCGCTCCTAATTCTCAGATCCCTCACCTGGAAAACAGGAATAAGTCAAGCTGGCTATGTCTAACCAAATTACAGTGAAAATCCAGCTAGACAGAGCAGTGGAAGCTTTGCACACTGTGCCATGTGACATGGTCAAATGCTGCCCTGAAGAAGGCCAGTAGAGAGACAGTGTCCCTGTCTATGGGGGTGTGCAAAGATGCAGTCCTTACAAAAGCCTCTGTAATTCTAGAAAGCTTTCTCCTGAGACCCCCATGGCAGACCAGAGACCCTATAACCACCAGGTGGGGGAGAATCCTGCCTAGGAAGCTGTCCCCAATATGCCCAGAAATGACACATGAAGAAGCCAGCAGGGTAGCCTCAAACACATCTGGTTTCTGAGCAGAAGAATGTCTCAGCCAGGAGCAGAGGAGGCTGGTGGAGCTCCCGTGGATCATTAGCAGAGAGCAGTCATTTCAGATGCAATCCTGAAAGTCCCCGCCATCCAGCAAACTCCCAGGTGACAGTACCCTACCCATTCTCCAGGAACAACTTCATCCCTTGCTCTCATTCCAAGAACTGCAGGAGCTGGCCTGGGAGCTGGCCTAGGAGCTGGGCAGCTGGCTCAGGGCAGGCAAAGGTCCCGGCCACCCCAACCAGGTCCAGTCAGCTCTAGAATTTGCACATCAGCAACAGATAAGAAGTTGGCGGTAGACTTAACCTCAAAGGCTGTAAGTCTAAAGCTGAGAGAGAAGCCAAGGGAGGTTCAGTCAAAATTTGGGGGCAGGGAAAGTGAGTCAGACAAAAATTTAGACACCAATTCAGATGGAAGAAGCCACTGCCCCTACTGCCAGTTTCTAAGCCCCTGAAGTGAATGAAGCCTGAAGTCAGAAGCCACCTCCTGAAATTCCTCAGTTATAAAATCCAGTAGGGGTTGGCTTGTGGTCAGATGCACATGGAAAAGCCCTAAGCTCATTTACCAAGAAAAGAGTCCACTGAAAACACCTTCTGACACACAACATCAGTGAAGGGTCCCTCTACAGAAGACCTATGGGCCCTGCCAGCCACTACTTTAAGAGATCACACAGCAAACCTTTCCAAATTGACTACTTCACGCATATTCCCTCCTGGGTTCCTGCACTCTGCACTCAGGCAATGTAACACTTTCACTTGCCAGTTTCCCATCTGATCCCTGAGGGGGAAAAGAACCCTGGGTTCCTTTGGGGAGTGGGTCATTCCACAGCTGGCAGCTCCCACTTCCTTACCCTGGTCCTCAAAGGCACTGTCCAGCCATTCAGACCCCGTATTTTGATTTAAGTCAACAACACTTACTGGGTCCATCCA
The DNA here is from genome assembly GCF_903992535.2 of Arvicola amphibius. Taxonomy (NCBI): domain Eukaryota; kingdom Metazoa; phylum Chordata; class Mammalia; order Rodentia; family Cricetidae; genus Arvicola; species Arvicola amphibius. The sequence continues at coordinate 25,842,011 of NC_052058.2, read as the reverse complement.
TATGTGCTTGATCCAAATATGGCTAAAATACGGTCTACAGCCTCCAGAGGGATGGCAGATGCACACACAAAAATCTCAAAGCCCAACAGAATGGCAACCAAGCTAGAGGAACTGTTCTTGGGAGACTCTGGTAAGGAAGCAACTGGTGAAACATCCATGGAACTTCTTCACCTGCACACCAAGAGCCTCTGCAACCGGATGAAGCCCACAAACCAACAGCCTGTTTCAGCCCCACGAGAATGGCCACTCGCCTAGCGGCCTCCTCTCCCACCTCTGAGCACCGCTGCTCCAGCCTGCCAACTCTCATGATGCCCTGCTCAGGTGACAAGCTCCTTGGATCATCTAATCTTTGGAACTCTCTTCTCCAAGGCCTGTCCTGACTCCCTGGGAAATTTAAGATGCTCATGTCATGCTACAATTTGAAATGCCTATCATTTTAAAGAAGTCTTGACATAGCAGTTATACACAACACAAATCAAACCTTACAACATGTCTACCTCCTTTGTCAAACAGAAATCAGAAACATTTAAAAAATGGCAGGAATCTGTATGGTTACAAAAATATCAAGCATTTTCACTTCAACAAGAAAGACATTCCTTCCCCATTAACAAAACTAGAGAAATGCTTTTCAACTTGTCTATGGTTAAACCCATCAATTTCTGAATCTAAAATGGCATCTCATTTAATTTTCCTGATATCCATTCATATTCCTCTAACTGGGCCACACACACACTGGGACACAGAAGCTAAAGTTATGGCTTTCCCATCTCTTCTTGTCAACTATCCAAGCTAGAGAGAGGGAGGCTGGGAAGAGGGTATGGTTTACATGTCCTGTATAAAGTCCACAGACTGAGCTATTTCTGGCACTGAGCAGCGACTGAGGAGACTTTGCAGACGCCTCCCTCTTTTGTTTTGGCTGCTGCCATGCCATCCAGACTGAGGAGGACTTAGAAACTCTGGGGGCCATGGGAGCCATGGCCACAACAGTATTAGAAGCACCACCAGTACCCAGGAGGCCAGGAGATGCTGGAGGCAAGCATCACCACAGGGGCAACTCCGACAAGGTCATCAGAAAAAGCTGGGATGAGGCCTTACCATTTAACGAGGAAGCAGAGCTTCTGTCTGTCAGTCTGAATAAACTATAGACACTGGCCAGCGAGCAGACACATGTACACGCTGCCAAACAAAGAGACACAAGACTACAGCTGCTTGCATCACTGACGTGGTACAAACAGGCTATACTACAAAGGTCTGGGGAAGGGAAAGCTCCCTAAGCAGCCGGGCACATTGGGGCCAAATTCTTCAGCAGAAAAACTGGAAAAAGATTAAGGGTGCTGGAGATGCCTGTGTTCTGGTAGCTTGAAGTCACTCAGGGAGGTTGTTAAATGCTAACATTTTCTAGGTGAAGAAAAAGGGAACCCTGACTGCTCCTTGGACTGGAGAGAGAGGGGGAGGGGAAGTGGGGGGAGAAAAAGGGAAATGGGAGGAGGGGAGGAGGTGAAAGTTTTTAAAAATTATATAGTTTAATAAAAAATAAAATAAAATAAATAAGAAGAAAAAATCCCCACCATCAACCAAAAACAACAAACATGCCCTCTGCTTTGAAGAGCCCAGAGTGTACCTACCTGATGGGCGAACAACTGCCCCACACTGTCTTCACACCTACTACCTCCTACACACATTGATAGATTTCTATCACAGTTACTTTTCCATTGCTGTGACAAAGCACCATGACCAAAGGAAGTCGTAGAAGAGAGCACTTACTTCTGGGGCTCATAGTTCCAGAAGGTTAGAGTCTATGACCATCATGGCAGGGAGCATGGCAATAGGCAGGCCAGCAAGGCACTGAAGCAGTAGCTGAGAGCTTAAATCTTGATCCACAAACATGAGGGAGGGAGGGAGAAAAGGAGAAGGGAGGGAGGGAGGGAGGGAGCTAACTGGAAATGGGATGTGCTTTTGAAATCTCAAAGCCTACCCCAGTGACACACCTCCTCCAACAAGGCCACACCTCCTAATCCTCCCCAAACAGTTCCACCAACCAGGGACCAAACATTTAAATACATGAGCCTATGGGAGCCATTCTCATTCAAACCACAACAATTGTTCTACCTAAGTCACACCAGAATGATATTGGTGAACCAAAAACCAGAGAAGTTGGGGCAGCTGTCTTGGCCTCCAACAAGGGTTCTAAGTGGTGATCACATATAGGGAAGCTCAATTGAATGTGAAGGTCACAAAAAGCTTGCCAACGGTATAAAGTTTCCAAACATTCAAGGACCAAAATTTAATTAGAACTCAAATGTGTGGTGACCCTGAGGTGTTTCTGGTGGTGCTCGCCCGTGTAGCGCCACTGGAGCCTTGGTTCTGATCACAGTGTGCTCACACCACACACTGTGCACACAGGCACGCCACACAACAACAGCAAACACCAATGAACTGCCTGGGACACCTGGGCTCAGAGTCAAGGCTACCAAATACCAGGAAATGCAGTGCTTTTTATTGTACATAGAAAGTCTTCTGCTCTTATAGAAACACGATGACTTCATTATGGAAAACTAAGGCTTTGAACATTTCCCTATCATCATGCCTAACTATGCAAGTAAATATCAGATTAGTGTATCTTTGGACTGGATTTTGTTCAAAGTTTTGATTTTTAAAACTGCTGTTTGGGACAGAATTCCTAACAGTTCCTGAAATGCTTCTAAACATCCTTCTGCTGTTTTGTGTTCTACATTTATGTGAAGTGGTGTTCTCAGCATGGTGGTATAAAATCCAACTGTCAATCAACTCTGAAAAACATTGAACATGCCCCATGTCTTATGGTATCAGATATGCAGCAAAGATTTAATTCTTCTAAAAAAATCAACAAGCACACCTATCTCATTAGTATGCAAATTTTCTTTCTTCTTTAATAAATGGTAAAGTTATAAGCACACCAAGGAATTGCTTTAATGTACATTTCTTTTTATTACCAGTAAACGTTTATTTCACTCACCCATGCACTCCACATCTTAGTTACCATCCCAGTGCTGTGACACGAAGAAGATTTAAGGGATAAAGGATGACTCGGCCCACAGCATGATGGTAAGACATCGTGTCAGGAAAGCTGCTGACTATATTGTGTTCAGAGTCAAGAAGCAGAGAGTAGTGAATGTCTATGCTCATTTCCCTAGTTCGGTTTAATTTGGTCAGGACACAAGCTGACCCTGAAATGGAGCTTGTCCATATTAGGGATTCTTCCTGCCCCAACTGATCTAGTCAATGAAATCACACACAGGGATGCCCAGGGGCTAACCTAATCTAGACGATCCCTCACAGGCACACCCAGGGCTAACCTAACCTAGATGATCACTGAGAGACGTGCCCAGGGGCTAACCTAATCTAGATGATCCTTGACAGACATGTCCATGGGCTAACCTAATCTAAATGACCCTTGACAAACATGCCCATGGGCTAACCTAATCTAGATGACCCCTGAGAGACATGCCCAGGGGCTAACCTAATCTAAATGACTCCTGACAGACATGCCCATGGGCTAACCTAATCTAGATGACCCCTCATGGGCTCCTTTTATAGACAATTCTGAGTCAAGTTGAAATTTGATATAAACTATCACATCCAGGATTACATAAAACTTTCCTCAAGGGCAAAGTAATCATGAGTGGAAAAAGCCTAAAGAACTCCCATCTAGCCATTCAATCTAGGAGATTATGGTGCCATTTGGGGATAAAGCCGCCCACCCAGTTCACAGCTGCCCCTTGGGGAGTGCTGTAAAGCTCCTGCCTTGAGGCAGGGACCACACAGGCAGCTTTTATCTTAGAGAAGGGAGGCCTAGAGCCTGGGTCCTGGTCTTGGCACTGCCACTACTAGCTGTGTGGATTCAGACAAAGGAGGCTACTGTTCTTCTTTACTATAAAATAAGAGTATGAAGAAAAGGTGTGCAGATTTGCTCAGTACGAATGATGTCACAAAATAAAACACAGAAGCCAGGGTTTGTGTGTAGCCAACTCCACAAGTTCTCATAGCATGCAGGCCATGACAACTGTATCCATGTGATGCTTCCTGCACTGCCCTGGCCACAGTCCAGGAGCAGCCTCTCACCTAGCAGAGTGACTAATAAATATTCAGTCAAGGACAACATACCCAGCACCCTGGAGTTTAGACAGGGCCCTGGCAGAGGACTGGCTCCACTTTGAGGAAGATCACTGCACCACCCTAGGCCATTCTGCAAAAGCTGCAGGCTACTGAACAACAGCAGGTAAGAGAAAGGCTCTCTAGGCTTCACGTCACCCACTCGCCACTCTGTGAATGGAAAGTAACAAGTGACTAGGGTTCTGTGGCGAGCAGGTTGTGTTCATCTCACCTCAGAAACTATTCCGAATGCATGAAAACCTTCCCCCTAAGGATCTGCTGAGGGCAGAGGAACATGGATCATGCCTTTCCAAGTAAACTTATGTATGAAAGTTCACAGTTAAAATTAAGGGGCACAGAGACTTAATACTGTAGAAACTTCCTAAAATATTATACAAATGTGAAGGCAATCTAAATGAGATTGCCAAATAATGGGGGAGAGAATCCCAACTGGCCATCTCTTGCCACCCAACAAAGCTTCCAGTACCAGGACTGGGTTACATCTAATTGAGTTGTTGGCCAAAGAGGTATTATATGAATCCCCAAAGAACTCAGGCTGCTGGCAAGACTATAGGTTGCTCTCCACAAACCGACGGCAAGGTCCTACTGCTGAAGACAACACCTATACTGAATAAGTAGATGTCAACCTGGAGCCTACATAGAACCTGTACCCTACACTGCACCATCTTTGTTACAGGAAGGTACTCTGCATTCTGTCAAAGGAGAAACATAAATACTAAACCAGCCACAAACCCTTTGCATCTATAATGGTGTCCTATCTGCATGATATTCCAGGGCAATGGTGGCACAAAGCTTGTGAGAGTGACCAATAACTGATCTGACTTAAGGTCCACTCCATGAGATGTAACCCATACCCAACACTGCCTGGGTGACCAAACTGGAGACTAGATAGCTCAGGGCCCTATGGGGAAACCAAACAATACAGGTATAAACAAAGAAAAAATATAATGATAAAACAACTCCTACTGATATTCTACTACACTCTTAGATCAGTGCCTTGCTCAGCTATCAGCAGAGAAGTTTCCTCCAACATCAGATGGGAACAAATGCAGAGACCCATAGCCAGATATCATACACACAGAGAAAGAGACCTTGGAATACTCAGCCCTAAGTGGGATATCCCCATCAAATCCCTCCCCTCAGAATTCAGAGAACCCCAAGGAAGAGGAGGTGGGAAGATTATAAGAGTCAGAAGGGATGAAGAACACTAAGAAAACAAGATCCTCTAAGCTCAGAGATCAAAGCCAAGTCAAGAACCTCTATAGGAGCAGGCCCGAGCCAGTGACCTCTGCAGGAGCAGGTACTAGGGAGTGAGTGACCTTGGAGGGAGCAGGCCTGAGCCAACAACCTCTGTGGGACCAGCCAAAGCCAGCAAACTTTGCAGGAGCAGGTACTAGAGAGCAACCTCCACAGGACCAGGTCCAAGTGAGCAACCTCCGCTGAGGCAGGCCCAAGCCAGCAGCCTCAATGAGAGCAGGCCCAAGCCAGCAACCTACACAAAACCAGGCCCAAGCCAGCAACCTCTGCCAGAGGAACCATGAGCCAGCAACCTCTGCAGGACCAGGCCCAGGCCAGTGACCTCTGCAGGAGCAAGCCTGAGCCAGTGAACTCCACGGGAGCAGGTAAGAGGGAGCAACCTCTGTGGAAGCAGGCCTGAGCAATCAACCTCTACAGGTACACTTCTGAGTGAGCGAACTCTGCGGGAGCTGGTGGGAGCCAGTGACCTCCACAGGACCAGGACCAGGCAGCCACCTCTGCAGAAGCAGGCTTGAGCCAGGCACATCCGTGGGAGCAGGCCTGAGCCAGCAACCTCCAGGGGAGAAGGCCTGAGCCAGTGACCTCCACAGGAGCAGGCTCAAGCAAGTGACCTCTGTGGGATCAGGCCCAAAGACCTCCAGGATTGCAGAGTGACCCCCGGAAGTGCAGAGCAAATACCAGGAATGCTAAGTGACCTCCAGGGTGACTAGAACTGTGGCCCTGACTCCACCACAAGGAACAACCACCTGAGCTTTGGATCCACTGGTACCTGGAAGAGTGATCACCAGAGACACAGCCTCAACTACACCAATCAAAGGAAAAGATGGGTAGGCAAGGTAAGAAAACAGAACACCACAAAAGAGCAACATGACACCAATAAAAATTAGTAACTCTACAATAGCAAGACTTGAACACCCCAATACAGATGAAGCAAAAGAAAATGACCTAAAAAATAACTTCAGGAGAATGTTTGAGGCCCTTAAAGAAGAAATGAAAAATTACCTCAAAGAAGTGGAAGAAAAGACAAACAAAAAATTGGAAGAAATCAACAAATCCCTTAAAGAAAACCAAGAAAAAGCAATCAAATAGGTAAAAGAAATGATTCAAGACTTGAAAAAATAGAGACAATAAAGAAAACACAAACTGAGGGAAATTGGGAAACAGAAAATAGGGAAAAATAACCAGGAACCACAAAAGCAAGCATAAACAGCAGAATACAAGAGATGGAAGAGAGAATCTCAAGTGATGAAGATACAATAGAGAAAAAAATGACTCATCAGTCAAAAAAAGAAAGAAAGAAAAACACTAAATCTAACAAAAGTGTAACACAAAATATACAAGAAATATGGGACACTATAAAAAGACCAAACCTAAGAATAATAGGGATAGAAGGAAAATTCCAACATAAAAGCACAGAAAACATATTCAACAAAATCATAGAAGAAAACTTTCCCAACCTAAAGAAAGATATGCACATGAACATACAAGAAGTTTACAGAACACCAAAGAGACTGGACCAAAAAAAAAGTACCCTCACGACATAATAATCAAAACACTAAACATGGAGAATAAAGAAAGAATATTAAGAGCTGCCAAAAAAAGTCAAGTAACATATAAAGGCAGGCTTGTCAGAATTACACCCAACTTCTCAATGGAAACCCTGAAAGTCAGAAGGTCCTGGACAAGTGTTTCACAGACACTAAGAGACATGGATTCAAGCCCAAACTACTATACCCAGCAAAACTTTCAGTCACCATAGATGAACAAAACAAGATATTACATGACAGAACCAGGTTTTAATCAATACCTAGCCACAAACCCAGTCCTACACAAAGTGCCAGAAGGAAAACTCTAACCCAAGAAAGTTAGCTACATCATCACAGACAATTGATGATCTCACAGCAGCAAATCCTAAAGAAGGGGAAAACACACAAATTAGCATCACCAACAACGAAAACTAAAATAACAAGAGATAGCAATCACTAGTCATTAATATCCCTTAAAATAAATGGACTCAACTCACGTATAAAAAGACATAGGCTAACAGACTGGATATGAAAACAGAATCCATCCTTTTGCTGCATATAAAAAACACACTTCAAATTCAAAGACAAACATCACCTCAGAGTAAAGGGTTGGGAAAACATTTTTTTTTTTTTTTATCAAATGGACCTAAGAAACAAGCTGGTATAGCAATCCTAACAGCTAACAAAATAGACTTCAAACTAAAATCAAGCAAAAGAGACAAAAAAGGACATTTCACATTTGTCACAGGAAAAATACATCGAGGAAATCTCAATACTGAACATCTATGCCCCAAACACAAGGGAAACCTCATATGTAAAAGAAACACTTCTAAAGCTTAAATCACACATTAAACCACACACACTATTAGTGGGAGACTTCAACACTCCACTCTCACCACTGGACAGGTCAGCCAGACAGAAACTTAACAAAGAAATAAGGGAACTAACAGATGTTATGACTCAAATGGACTTAACATCTATAGAACATTCCATCCAAACATAAAAGAATATACCTTCCTTTCAGCACCTCATATAACCTTCCCAAAGCCTGACCACATACTAGGTAAGAAAACAAACCTCAACAGATACAAAAAACCTGAAATAAACATAATTAAGGCAACATACAGCAAGCCAACAGCTAACATCACACTAAATGGAGAGAAACTCCCAGGAATTCCACTGAAATCAGGAACAAGACAAAGTTGTCTACCCTCTCCCTATCTATTCAATATAGTTCTTGAGGTCCTAGCTAGAGCAATAAGACACCAAAGGGAGATCAAGGTGCTATAAATTGGAAAAGAAGAAGTCAAACTCTGTTTGCTGATGATTTGATAGTTTACGTAAGCAATCCCCAAATTTCTACCAAGGAACTTCTACAACTCATAAACACTTTCAGTAATGTAGCAGGATAGAAGATTAATTCAAAAAAATCAGCAGCCCTCCTTTACACAAATGATAAATGGGCTGAGAAAGATATAGAGAAACATCATCCTTCACAATAGCCACAAATAACATAAAATATCTTTGAGTAACTCTAACCAAACAAGTGTTAAACCTGTATGAAAAGAACTTTAAATCTTTGAAGAAAGAAATTGAAGAAGACACCAGAAAGTGGAAAGATCTCCCATATTCTTGGGTAGGCAGAATTAACATAGTAAAAATGGCAATCTTACCAAAAACATTCTACAGATTCAATGTAATGCCCATTAAAATCCCAGAAAGATTCTTCACAGACCTTGAAAAAACAACACTCAACTTCATATGGAAAAGCAAAATATCCAGGATAGCCCAAACAATCCTGTACAATAAAGGAACTTCTGGAGGCATGACAATCGCTGACTTCAACTCTACTACAGAGCTACAGTACTGAAAACAGCCCATTACTGGCATAAAAACAGACAGGAGAACCAATAGAACTGAATAGACCTGGATATCAATCCACACATCTACGATCACCTGTCAAAAAAAAAACATTTTTTTGACAAAGAAATAGAAAAAAACATATTCAATAAATGGTGCTGGCATAACTGGATATCAACATGTAGAAAATGAAAATGGATCTGTATCTATTGCCATGCACAAAACTCAAGTCCAAATGGATCAAAGACCTCAACATAAAACCAACCACACTGAACCTCTTAGAAGAGAAAGTTGGAAGTACACTTGAACACATTAGCACAGGAGACCTCTTCCTAAAAAACCAATGTAGCACAGACACTGAGAGCATCAATTAATAAATGGGACCTCCTGAAACTAGAAGCTTCTGTAAGAGAAAGGACATGGTCAACAAGACAAAATGGCAGCCTACAGAATGGGAAAAGATCTTCACTAACCCCACATCAGACAGAGGGCTCATCTCAAAAATATACAAGAACTCAAGAAACTGCCCATAAAAAGAACAAGTAATCCAATAAAAAATGGAGTACAGACCTAAAAAGAGAACTCTCAACAGATGAATCTAAAATGGTTGAAAAACACTTAAGGAAATGTTTAACATCCTTAGCCATCAGAGAAATGGAAATCAAAACAACTCTGAGATTCCATCTTACACCTGTAAGAATGGCCAAGATCAAAAACACTGATGACAACTTATGTTGGGTAAAGGGAACATTACTCCATTGCTGGTGGGAGTGTAAGCTGCTACAACCCCTTTAGATGTCAATGTGGCGATTTCTCAGAAAATTAGGAAACAACCTTCCTCAAGACCCAGTAATACCACTTTGGGGTATATGTCCAAAGGATGCTCAATCGTTCCACAAGGACATGTACTCATATATGTTCATAGCAGCATTATTTTTCATAGCCAGAACCTGGAAACAACCTAAATGCCCCTCAACCAAAGAAAGGATAAGAAAAAATGTGGCACATTTACACAATGGAGTACTACACAGCAGAAAAAAATGACATCTTGAAATTTGCGGGCAAATGGATGAATCTAGAAAACATAATATTGAATGAGGTAATCCAGACCCAGAAAGACCATATCATATGTACTCACTCATAAGACATAATAAAGCAAAGAAAAAGCAGTCTACAATTCATAATCCCAATGAACATAGATAACAACGAGGAACCTGATAGAGACATACATGGATCTAATCTACATAGGAAGTAGAAAAAGACAAGATCTCCTGAGTAAATTGGGAGCATGGTGATCATAGGAAGGACTAGAAGGGGAAGGGGGAAGAAAGGAGGGAAGCAGAGAAAAATACATAGCTCAATAAAAACAAATAATAAAATAAAATTTTAAAAGCTCATGTGACCTCACAGAGACTGGGGCAGCATGCACAGAGACTAGAATGGTATGTACCAGGTCCTATGTGTGTAAGCTATGGCTTCCAGGTTAGTGTTTTATGGGATTCCTGACTGAGCAAACAAGTGGGGCTCTGACTCTTGGGCCTTCTCTTGGGTACTTTGTCTTCTTATGGTTTGTCTTGTTTACCACATTAAAGAGATAGTTTTGTTTTATGGTTCTTGTGAGTGGATGAATGAATGTAGCCACTAGGGCACAGGTTAACCACTGAACTGTGACTTATACATGCTGGGAGAGGGAAACCAGTTTTCTCCACTAGAGTGACACTGTAGGACAGCCTTCACGTTAAGGAGTAGCTGACCAGCATAGAATGGACTCACACAGGCTTTTTATGTGTGGTTTTATTTGGTTACAATTTTGGTGGTTTTTTTTAAGGAGGGAAGCATGGTTTTATTTTGCTTTCTTGGTTTAGGGGGGTTTGTTGCTGTACTGTTGTTTATGTTTGTTATTTGAGAAAGAACTTAAAGTTGGGTGGCCAAGGAGGGGAGATTATCTGGAAGAACTTGGGTGAGGGGAAGAATATGATCATAATATATTTAGATTTAAAATTGTCTTAAGTAACAAAACTAAATATAAGAAACAAGTGAAAAAAGATTTATAAATACTTAAGAGTGTAGAGTCAACAATTGAGATTACTGTCTCATGTATACATACATACATACATACATACATACATATATACACATACATACATATATTCTCAGAAGATTAAAAATACCATGCCTCCAACTCACCACTGTTTTAATATTAGAGAGTAAAATTAGACCAAGGAAGAGACACTGGGAAGCTTTACATCTCTACGTCAGTCAATGCCATGGCCTTCCAAGAAGTCTGCAGTAGAGAAGTGAGACTCGGCCGTGCCTTGCTAGTGGAGAGCCGAAGGAGCCACAGTCACTGCACTGCCTTGGTCCATACGGTGGCTTCTCACTGTTTTGCCCACCTTCCAGAGCCAGGAGAGAGGACTCTGCATTGTCCTTTGACCCCATGTACACAACATTCACACGGGATTCCTACAAGAGACTCTACACCCAGGGCTCTGGAAACACTTTCTAGGTCTGCTTTCGATTATCTCTTTCTTGTCTGAGGAGGTCCAGCTGAGCATCCTTTATTCTAAAGCAGCAGCAACTCTGAAATATTTAGGATGGAAGAAGGTGGAAATGTTTGTCCACACGGGGAAGAAATGAAACAAGTGAGACATTACAAAGAAGTGTCCCGTGAAACTTTACTCATCTGTCCCCGCGGTGTGGAATACCCCAAGAGTAAGAAGGAAGGTGAGACTTGCGTTCCCTTAGTCCTTAGATGAAACTGTTTCGCAACACAGAAAGAAAAGGAAATTCTCTTGAGAGAACAGCAGAGCAAAAAGAACCAAGTGACCAGAGGAAGGGAGCATCAGTTACAGAGGCAGAAGAGTGTCTTCCTGTCTTTGTGCATTTTACACCGTGACACAGGAGAGGGGGTTTCAATTAAATACTTATAAAATTAATGCTGGAGCTGTGGCCAACAATTTTTGAAAGTGGAAATAAAACAGAATGGGAAACATTAGAACTCAGGAAATGTCAGAATGTTCCAAGGCGAAATGTGGTTGGGCATACTTCCCACAGGAGGCAGAAGCAGGCTGATGTCTGTGAGTTCCGGGCTAGCATATTCTATATAATGAGTTCCAGGTCAGCCAGGGATATAAAGTGAAAGACGGGGAGGAAGGGAGGGAGGGGGATAAAAGGAGAAAGGAGGGGGAGGGAGAGGGAGGATGTACTAACAACATGCGTATTTTCCTCCAGCTCCTGTTTCAGATGGCACACTACTGGCTAAGGAAAACAGCTGAACAATCCACCGCTAGAAGCCAAGGATCTGGAGTGCTGAGGGACAGAAGGCCATTTGTCACAGCTGGTTTTGGAAAGAAGATATTCTCCAGGTAAGCCAACAGTCCTGTCCACAGAAGAGCACCTGAGGCCATCCTGGAAGTCTGTCACCTGCAGATTGTCTGCAGAGGGGATGGGAAGAACACAAGGGACTGGGATGAAGTCGCATGTCCTTGTGAGGGGCACAGGAGAAAGAAACCAGGCTGGAGTAGGAGAGGGCCCCAGGCTGAGTTCCAGACTACCACCCTCCTGCAGCCATGAGCACAGTGAACAAATCCCCGAGGCTACTCTTGCCCCTCACCAGTTGTGTGGCCCCAAGGCATAGATAGCACTGAGATTCCCTACACTACAACCTTCACATCCTTCTATGGGGGCATCAGCACTAGTGGGGGGATTTGAGGATTAGCAGCACTGGAAACGGGCAGCCTGTGGAAAACCTCTGTCACCGAGGTCACCATGCTGTGGATGTTACACACCAGGTTCCCTGCCTGCTCTTACTAATCAGGGTTGAAGGCTTATGCAAACTAAGAAACCATTTCCTGTAGCACAATTAATAAAAAACCACAGACAGACATCGGGGTTCAATCTGAAGGTCAAAAAAGCAAAACAGCCAGCTACTGGCTCTCCTGCCTCCAGGAATCTCAGAATGAGACTGTGTCTGAGAGTTGTCTCCTTCCCATTTTATATCCCTCTCTAGGGCTGGGATTAAAGGCGTGCACCACTATTACCCGGTTTCTATGGCGACTAGTGGGGCTACTGGGATTAAAGGTTGTATCACCACTGCCTGGTCTGTAAGGCTGATGAGTGCAGCTGTTTGACTCTCTGAAGCTTTATTTAAATACAAATGAAATGTCACTACAACTCCCCTGACTTCACTATACAGTGCCTCAATGCTCAGGCCCAAGAGTGCATACAAGCCCAGCTCACCACAGCTGTCCCTGTGGAGAAAGAGTACTGAAGGCTCAGGCAACACGGTGTGCAAGAAGCGCCTCATGAAACCAGGTGACTGATCCCAGCTCCTGGGAGGTAAAGAAAAGAGGATCAAAAGTTCAAAGTCATCCTTGGCTTTATAGGAAGTTCAAGGGCAGGCCTGGGCTACAGCAGACTATCTCAAAAACTAACAGGAAACTTGGTGTGTGTGTGTGTGTGTGTGTACAGGAGGGTGAACAAGCATCCTGAAATCATCACAGCCATGATTAAAGACCTGTGTGGCTTCTTGAGAGCTCAAAACCACATCCATCCTGTTCACTCAGCCCAGACAGATGCCTTTTTAATGGTTTCATAATTGCCGGGATCAGTCGTCATCTTTAATGACGATTAGTGTTGGAAAAGGGAACAGGCTTAATACCATGGCCTCAGTCAAAATTCATTCATGATGGAGACCAACAAGGGCATCACGCTCGGGCGCCACACCTGGGAGGAGGCTGCCCAGCTACCCTCGCCCCGTCACCTGCATTTTCAATCTGCTTACCTTCACCTGTCAGCACCGCTCGCTCCCCACGGACACACACCTATAGATTCAGCGTTTGGATATTCTCACAGCACCAGCCTCTGAGATGCCTGAGCACCAACTCCTGGAAGCACTAACAGCTGAAGAGAAGCTAGTTTCTAAATGTCTAACTATATTATTTATAAACCATTCTGGTGAGCTGGGAGAAAATGCAGTGAGCAAATACAGGTTTTCGGTTAATTACAGTAATGTTGGTGAATCGGACCTCAAATGTCTGGAAATTACTGCTTTTTACAACTTGGGATGCTGTTCAAATGCTAAACTTTAAAAACCCAAATACAGAATAAGTGGTTCAGCTAAAACGTATGGCTTGTATTTTTAAGAATAGTTTTGTTTGTTTGACAACCCAGATAGAGTCCAGTGGAAGACAGTGGGCCGTCAGAAGACAGTCCTGACCACAGAGCAGGTGGGTGGGTGGGTTCTGAGAGCAGCTCTAAAGAGCTGTAATTGGAGCAGTGTGCTGTGGCTTTCAGACAGCGGCCTCTATTAAGCCGAGATGAAGCCAGCTGAAACACCACAGGATGACTTCCTGTTAGTACTTTCTTAATCTGTAGCACAATGCAACTCAAGTCAGATAAGTCAGATGTAAGACTCCCATTTGGTCTGGCTATGGAGACTTTCCCTTTCTAGTCACGGGTGTGCAATGCCCAAGGCACAGAATGCACACTCGGTGGAGGCTCTCATGACACTAGAGTTCAAGCTAGCAACTTAACAGGTTTCTACATTGGTTTCCTTTAAGCTACATGACTGAACCGGCATTCTTTGTTCTACCGGCTAAAGTACAGTGGCTGATGCCCAAAACATGCAGACCTAAGAGGGTTCCTTTTAATTTCTAGAAAGATACACATCTTTTATTCCCAACACTTGAAATGGATGCTTACTATGAATTGGCTCTATTTGTTCCAAAGCTTGTTACTTGGTTTGTTACTGTAGCCACGTAATGTAACTGTGATGAAATACGAAAATAAAACAAACCCAGAAGTGCTGTTGCTCCCATGAGAACTATGCAGAACCCTTCCAGAATCCCGAGAAGGAATGTTGACGTATCTTTTTATTAGTGCTGAGTCAGATATAGTTAAGACAACAGCAAAAGAGAGAAATCATAAACTCTTAGATTGTTCTGCTCTCTTCGAGTGTTTAAGTTCTGTTTGTCTGTTTGATGAAATGGGGTCCTCGGGTGGCCTAGACTTCTCACAAACTGGCAATGCAGCTATGATGGACAGCCTTGAATGCTAAATCCCTGCCTCCTTGTACCACAAACACAGAACCATTACACGCCTGGCTCCAGCACACCTGGCTCCTCATTCTTTCAAAAAATAAGTTAGTTCTTTGAAAATTTCACAGTGTCATTTGATCATATTGCTCTCTGTTCCCCAACTCTCCCCAGATCCACCATCCTATCCATCCCCCATCCACCCCCATTCCACCTCCCTATCAAACCCCTATATACTCCTCTATGTCCCCCATCCACCCCAATCCACCCCATCCACTTCTCTATGCACCCCCATATCCCCCTATCATTCTCCCTATGTCCCACTATCCACCCTCTATGTCCCCTTATCAATCTTTATGTCCCGCTATCCAACCCCCATGTCCCCTCTCACTCTCTCTCTCTTTTTAGAAGACAAATTTGTGCTGCCCAAATATTTTTGGATGTGTGATCTCCTACTGGCATGCAGTCAACTTCCCAGGGGCTCCACTCTTAGAGAAAACTGCCTTGTTCTCCGAGCAGCTCCCAATTGTCCATGGTTTGATGGCTAGCGGTGGGATCATGTGCTCAAATCCCCATTCCATGATGGAACTTAGTCTGGCTTGGCCTGACACATGTTTTGTGCACCCAGATCCTTACTGTATCAACTGGGAAGTAGATTCATGTTGTAGGTGTCATTTATCGGAGAAAATGGGCAGGCTGACCAACAAAAACAAAGAGTGAACACAGCCTGTGGCCCACTTCAGAAGACGAGCAGACCAACGTCCAGTCACACTCAGATTAATAGACTCTTTAAGATGCGTTCATGTTTTTTAAACAAGTCTTTTAGCTGACTTTCCCGGGGAACCAAGCTGAGAGGGTCAAAAACAAAAGACAAGCACAATGAGAGTCAGAGAAACCAACCAGGGTTCCTCTGTCTTCTGGTGTCTCCTGAGCTCCAGGACGGCACTGCCAGGAGTTTGTCTCAGGAACTGATAATAAATAGAGACACACAGTCAATGGCACAATAAGAACTCAATAAATATCACATGGCTCTCCCAATATCTTTGGAATAAGGGTCAACTGCTGCTGCATGTGCACTTGGGCTTGAGGTAGCAACCTATCCAAAATCATATGCTCTGTGCCTGCCTCTGTCCTCTTAGTGTGCCATAAAAGAGGGAACCGCGCTGCATGCATGTGCGCCACACAGAGACAGTGTCTGAAGCATTGTGTGTGTTGGGGGGGGGGGAGGGTTTGGGGGAGAGAGGAAAGAACGTGCACGAACTTAAGTGGGAGAGAGAGCAACAGAGAAACATCTGCGCAGTAGCACTTAGAAGACCCTGGGCAACTTCTGGCAGAAATTGGCAATCAGCTAGAATTCCCCCAAAACAATCACCCTGGTGCTCAGTGCTGCCCTTAATGTGACAACTTCACTTACATCAACAAGGAGTCTTCCATTTATCCCCTGCTAGGTATGCAAACCCTGAGCATCTGCTGGGAGTTAAGTGGGGCGAGTGTTTACGTAAAGCCCTGCGTTGCTATCATCCCCACCACAACAGCATCCTTTTTTTCATTTGTTTAGATTTGTTTATTTTATGTGTTTGAGTGTTCTGCCTGTATGTACGTATGTGCACCATGTGTGTGCCCAGAGCCCACAGGTCAGAAGAGGGCACCAGAGCTCCTGGAACTGGGGTTATGGATGGCTGAGAGCTGCCATGTGGGTGCTGGAAACTGAACCTAGGTTCTCTGCAAGAATAACAAACGCTCTTAACTACTGAGTCATCTCTCCGCTCACCCCACCCACCTTCTAAAATAAGGCCTCATGTAGCCCAGGCTGGCCTTCCATGTAATATGTAGCTGTGGCTAGCCTTAAACTCCTGATCCTCCCACCTACCACCTAAATGTTGGGATTATAGGCATGTGCCACCATGCCTGAGTACAAGTACTTATTTGTATTGGGTGTGTGAGAGGGGTATGTGTGTGTGTGTGGGAGCATGTGTGTATGAACGTATGTGTGTGTGGTGTGTGTGTGTGTCTCCATGTAGAGGTATATGTATGTGGAGGGATGTATGTCTACTCTCAGGGCCTCATCAACAACAGCTCATAGATGAGGAGAAGTGGAGGCAGGAGGACAAGAAGAGCGAGCTTCCTGAGCCACACTGCCAGTGTCAGCTCGAAACTGGCACTTGTCCCAGACCAGAGTGAGCTACACCTGCTGGTCTGCCAGCTGCCTGCGTAAATGAAGCCTTACTACACAGAGCCACCTCATTTGAGTGTTAACTATGGATGCTTTCGTTCATGGCCACAGAGCCAAATGGTGGGGACAGAAACTGCAGGGTACACAAAGCAGAAGGCGTCTCTGTTCCTGGTTGACCAGGTCTGGACCAGCAGTACCCAGGAGACAGACCACTTTCAGCTTTTACTTCTCTGCCAGAAAGACACGGAGCTGGTTATCTAACTCTAGCTGCTTCTCCAAGATGAATGGTGTCGTGTTTCTGCTTAATAGCTGGGCTATGTGTACAAGACTAGTGAATGTCACTGCAAATGTTTCTACAAACAGGCCCTGACAGCCTTTCCCTGCCTGCTTCCTGGGGATACAAATGGTGCTGGAACCTCA
This sequence comes from Arvicola amphibius, assembly GCF_903992535.2. Lineage (NCBI taxonomy): Eukaryota > Metazoa > Chordata > Mammalia > Rodentia > Cricetidae > Arvicola > Arvicola amphibius. The sequence continues at coordinate 25,824,588 of NC_052058.2, read as the reverse complement.
GTGACAGTAGGACTTTCAAAAACCCTCGTGGCCAGCATCACAGTGTCCAGCTTGCTTTGGAGGGAGACACTACAATTCAGAATTTCAGGCAAAAAAGGAACTGCTAGAGAATATTTTATTTTTAAGACCTTAAAGGCCCTAATTCTTCATTATTCCCAAAAAGGCTTTCAGTTTTTACTCCGCATTAACCAAAGCTCCTACAAGACTATAAAAAAAATCCCACAGCCACTATAAAAATGAGTCAAAAATTTTTTTTGCAAAATACTTTAAGGGCCATGACATTCACCTTTAAAAAAAAAATAGTGAGCACATATTCCCTAAATTCAGCATACAGCAGGTCCAGAACAGCATGTGTTGACTGGAAGATTCGGGGGACAGGATGGCTCCAGTGGCTTTACACATCCATTCTTTTATAAGAATTTCCCCTCGGGCTTTAACAAAGCATACCATCAAGAAAAAGTACCCAAACCCACAACACACCGCCCCAAAGGACGAAGCTTGTACCCCTGATGCTTGGGCTTACGCACTCGTCCAAGCATGGCAGCATGGGTCATGATGGAATCCTTTGCTTTACCTAAAAAGGAATGAGGTGCTTCCAGGTGCTCTGGAACCAGTGGGACAGGCCTCTCTGCTGAAAGGAAGAGGCTCCAAACACCTCAGTGTGCAGGAAAGCAACAAACGGGTTCCATAACTCTGAGCCTTCTCCACTTCACCTTCCTGTCCCAGATAGGATACAATTATGTCTGCAGCCCAGGGGAGGAGCAACGACAAAAGGAAGCTTCCCTTCCTAGAACTCAATACCAAGGACTTAACAGAATCAAGGATAGTCAGTCCTGTTTCCAAGAAGCAGCTAGCACCCCACCCTCCGAGCACTGTTGGCTTTGGCAGATTCCTGAAATGATCCTCTGCTGGCCTTAGAAGGACAGTCGTCATGCCTCCCTGTGGTCTGGCAGGGCTCACCGGCTTCCTCTGAGCACCGGACGAGCCAAGTGAGCCACACAGGGTAGCTAGACTGGAACTCTTTCTGGGATCTCACCCAAGGGGGCTGGCTGCTATGCAAGGTCACACGAGCAACCATAGGCTGGGAAGAAGAAACCAGAATGGCTGACTAGAGCCACATGTCCCTGTCAAGACCTGTTTAGTAGGGTGGCCTCTACAGATCCCATGGGGAATCTGCCTGTGGGCACCTGTCAGATGGAGTATGTAGGCACCTGGCCAGTTTTAGCTGGAGAAGCTGCTACAAATCCAACCAGGAAAAGATGTTCTTCCTCTTTCCCTTCTTCAAAAATGGAGCATGCCTGAGCTGTGGCATATGGGACAGGGATGATGCCACACTGCTTACCTCCAAGACAGGGATTATGACACGGGCATCGCCATAATCAAAAACAACCAGGAAGATCTAGTCTGGCTTGGGTGTAGATATAAAGGGGACGAAGAGATCCTAAGTACCATAGGTGAGAGCAGAGACTGCAAACTGCACTCTTCCATGCTAGAATGTGCGGCTCTTCAGCTGTAGAGAGCTGTAGAGAGCACACAGAGAAGCGCTAGGGAGAGCAAGATGCTAAGCACACAGGGTTGCCTGCAATGGAAGAGATGTAGACCCTGGGATGTGGCACTAAACTGGTGATCTGTGCTATCTGTAGGGCCAGACGCCACCCAAGTGCCCCGGACTATCATGTTTATCCCAGACTCTTCCTCCTTTGAGCTTTGTCTTGAGCATTTTTCTCAGGCATTAGAATCCATCCTTAGGGGAGATGTCACATGCACTTTACAGACTGACAACCTCTGTACTGTATGACGAAGACCACACCAGACTCCCCACCCTCGGCCCTTAAGATAGCATAGGTAGCCTATCTCTAGAACCCATTTGCATGGAAGAAGCAACAGGTACTTTGAGAAAGTTTCGATGTAATTATGCCTCCTTGTGCACACGGGATTGGATTACACCAGGAAACTTCTTTCCAAACTGTACTGTACCCAAATACACCTAAAATAAACTGTCCGGCATCAGACTCTAGAAGTCTGAACCAACCCCAGCCACTGAGCTGTACTGAATCGGATTTCCTTCTTGCTCCACACAGATTGACTCTCTGTAGGGATTTCTACCGAGAACCCCAACATTCGACTAGAAAAGCAAGGAGGGGAAGCCGAAGCTTAGAAGGAAGAGAATTGTCCAACATCATCGGCCAAGAAGGCAACTGAAGGTAGTCCTGAGAGTCTAGGCACTGATCTCTACCGTCTCTAGACCACAGCGTTTAGCATCCCGTTACCCATGTTTGACTCTTAAAAACAATCAGAAAGAGCTTGAGGCCGTGGCTTGGGATGAGGGTCAGGGGCTCCCAGACTCCAGGAAGAGAATGATGGACAAACTCCACAGCACACATCTGCTCTCCCCCACTTCCTCCCTTCGCTTTATAAAAACAGAAACATCTATCAGATTCTAGCACCCTAGTCTAGAAGCACATTTAGGGGTGCTTCCGGTTTGTTTTCTCTGTACCTCAATAGGGCATCTTTTAACAAACACACACTACAATCCTGAAGCATCTCTTGCAAAAGTCCATCCCATACCTATCCACCAAGGAACCCACTGACCCTCATAGAAATCCTGGTTCTAATCTGCTAAGGCCATCGCTCCTTGGCTGAGGAATGTGTGGTCTAACAAAAAGCCTGCTGAGGGCTTGCATGGCTGGATGCTCCTGTGCATGGTTGCATCGGGATGTTCCTGTGGGTACTTCCCAAGCGAAGCACCCCAACACAGGAGGTCAACACTAGAACAGGCCTCCCAGATGGGTGGTTACAGTTGAGCTTGGGCTGGCAGGGGGAAGGACAGTTAAAAAAAAACAACAACACTTGCAAACCACCAGATTGAACAAGGTTTAATGTTAGGAGGGGGAGAGCAGAGCAAAGTCCTGGTTTCCGTGAGCACACAAGGGCAAGCAGGCCAATGTGCTCAACCTCCTTTACTTCTCCTTTCTTGTACTTATCACTGAGTACATCGGTTAAGAATGAGCTTCGTGGCAATTAAAAAAGGAGAGCAGTGCTGTTGTGACTTCATTCCAAAAAAAGAAAGAAGGAATGAGTATCGATCTAATCTCTGTCCTCAGCTCACTCCAGTCTTCTGTGGCCTTAAGAATGTTTCCTTCCACACTCGAAGGTTACCTGATGCTAAGTGGAAGAACCCAGCCAACATTCTTGTCCAAAACCCTCAGAGTTCACATGAACGGCACTACCACTGCCTTGTGAATGGGTGGCTTTTGTCTGCGGGAAAAGACAGCGGGCCACCTTTGCTGAAATCTCCTTTGAAAGACAACTGTTTTGGTCACTGGGTATATTAATAACTATGTACTGAGTGTTGTGCACACACACACACACACACACACACACACAAAATTTTCCAACCTTCCCCATTTGTTGGTTCTTTATTGTACAGAGGATGGCACAGAAAAAAACCCCATTACAAACCTATTCTGAGCACTCTACATTCACCACAGCTGCATTTAAGAAGTAGGGAAGTGGGATCAAATCCTAGCTGTAACAGGAAGTTGAACTCAAAGGAATTCATTTATTTGGCAGGAATGAGTTGGAGGGGTCAGAAGAATTTTTTTCCATATTTGGTAAGTCAACTCTGTTGCAGAGACTCCATGGGTTTTAATGAAACTTGGAAGATGAGCCCAATGCTGCTGGGTAAGAAAGAGTAATAACCTCAGTTATCTCCCCCACCCCTGTGAACGGCAATGGGCACTCACCTGGTATTTCAGCACTGACTGTAAATGTTTTCAGGAGGAGCAGTTGAGAGGATTTCAGAGGTGGATGGTCACGTGTCTCCACCAATTCCGGTAACAATTCTGCCATGACTGCTTTATGATATATTTAGTTCTCCCTGACTTGACCTAGCAACACATCTCCCTTTCAGATACACTTGAGAGCAAGGCACAGGCCCATCTATGATTCCCCACTAAACAGTTCATGTGCCATAGCACGGGGTGTGGCAAATGCCTGAAATCTCACACTTTGGAAGCTGAGGCAGGAGGACTGCTGAGGCAGAAAAGCCAAGGCGGGAAGATTGTCGAGCACAGCTAGGGCTACTAATCATGATTCTTGAAAACGTAAGAGGGAGGGAGGGAGAAGAGGGAGAGAGGAAGGAAGAGAGGGAAGGAAGGAGGAGGAGAGGGAAGAGGGAAGAAAGGGAGGGAAGAAAAGAGGGAGGGAGAGAGGATTGATTAATATTACTATCTAGAATTTAATTTGTATTTAATGGGCTTGCTAAAGAATAATTCATGCATCAAGAAATGGATGAATCTTTTTTGCCATTTAATGGATTTAGAATACATTGCTTACTTAGAAAGCTGTCTTCCATGCAGCACACCATTCCATGTGCAAGAGCTCCTACCTTTTCACTGATGAATATCGGTCCATGGTATAAATACTAATGGTTTGTTCATCCCTGCCCTCCTGAGAAGCATCCACACCATTCCAAGTTTTAGCCTGTCATAATTTGTGAATAAATCTTTCTGTGGATACAGGTTTTCCTTTCTTTTGGATCAATACCGAGGAATGAAATTGTTGGGCAGTGTGCTTCTTGGTTTTAACTGTCAACTCAACACAACCTAGACTCAATGGGAAAGAGAACAGTAATAAGGAATTACCAAGCTCAGGCTGCCCTGAGCTGGAATGTGGGAATGTCTTTAGGGGATTGCTTTATTAACTGACTTGGGGAGACCCAACCTGCTTGTAGGCAGCACTATTCCCTACGATGGAGGCCCTGAGAGAAAGCAAGCACGGATCTACGTAATTACTCTGTTCTTGACTGCAGATAGGGTTTCACGTCCTTCCTCAGCTCTCCAGCATGATGGACTGTGGCCTGGGACTGCACGTCCCGAAGCTCTTCCTTCTCTAAGGTGCATTTCTCAGACTATCTTAGCACAGCAACAGAGACAAAATAAGAACCGGTGCTAAGTCTGAAAGAGCTGCCCGAAATTCCTCCATTGTGGAATGCGCTCCTCTGCAGAGCACCACCAATGCTCCATGCATAGGTCAGAGCCTTCAAATCCTTGAATAAATCTGGATTGTCTTGTTTTTCTTTTCTCATTTCAGTCACTCTGTATGGAGATGTAATAATCTATCACTACGATTTTAATTAGCATTTCCCTGACGACAATAGTGGGAAGACCTCTTCATGATCTTCTTGGCCCTTTGCTGCATGTATTAAAAACATGTGTTAACTCTTTTACCCATTCATGAAGTAGAAAATTTGCCTTTCGTGATTGGGTTGTGTGGCTGTTTTATATGTCCTGAACACAAACGTAAAAAGCTAAGTGTCTTACAGATATTTCCTCCCAGATGGTGACTCGCTTATTCATTCACTTTTTCAACCGCATCTTTGGAGAGTGCTAGTCTTTCTTTGCTGACATGACTGTATCAGTCTCCAGGGTTCTGGCTCCCTGCATCTTTGCTGACGTGACTGTGTCAGTCTCCAGGGTTCTGGCTTCCTGCATCTTGCCTCACAAGTCTCAGCTCATGTCCGAAGCCTGTATCTTCCTCACAACATTCTGGTCTGCATGGCTCCTCATTGAGCCACTGGCAAGGCAGCTCCTGAGTGCAGCCTGCCACCCTAGCCTCAAGCTCAGCATCAGGAAACCAAAGGGCTGGGCCCCTCTGAGTCTCTTCATGGGCGCTCACTAGCTTACTTCTGGGTTTTCAGTGAGTGTGTGGAAAAAGCCAGGGAAGGTCTCCTGCTGGGACCTCAGGAGCTACAGCAGCTGCACCAGCGGACATTTATATGGATTCCCAGGAATTTATCGTAGCTTATGTTCATTCCTGGACTTACAGTTGCCCTTGGGGATGGAAGCATTTCCTCCTCTTCTAGTCTCTGCCTGCTTTACCTGCAGACCTCACCTAATGTGGAAAGTTCCTAGTGCCTTTCAAAGAACCGCCCAATGTTTCTTTCAAAGAGAAACTAGAATTGCAGGTCGGTAAAACAAAGAGCTCAACACCCTCATCAAAAAGGTCTCTCTTTGCTCCAGCCCACTCTGCATAAATGAGGCCACGGAGAGGCCACGGAGAGGCCACGGAGGAGAGGCATCTGTCCTGGCCCCACGCCACCTCTCACGATCTGGACGCCTTTGCGATGGAGAGAAGCAAAGGCCTTTCTAGAGTTGTCACAGGTCCCTCGGCAGGAACTTCCATCTCACCCCAACTTTTCAAAGTCATCCTTTACCTCACCTACAGGAATGGGCAACTATCTCAATTGTTCTTCTCTTTCCATCCTCGCTGCCATGCCATGGATAGAAACATCAGAAACATCTGCTGTGGCTAGTCGACTATCACATTACCAAACCTTAGTACAGCATGACTTAAACATCAGACAACCCATAACAATGAAACAAAGACACACATGCCTTCTCCCCGCAGTGAATTACAAACTCCTAGAAGGAAGGGTCCATGTCTTCTGTGCCTTCCCCACATTCTTCACCCTTGCTATAAAGATGGATCAAAGGAAGCAGCTGTGTACTCTGACACCTGGGTCAGACAAGCGCCAACTCTTCAGCTGCCCCTAAGCAGGGCCCAAGGGCCAGGGGTAGAGATATGAGTCAGGGAGGTCCTGGCTGGGGCGGGGAAGGATCCCCTCCTCAGAGACTGGGTATATGGGCCTAGTCATCTGTGAAGTGATGACCATGATCCCAGCTCAGCCCACCCTGAGCACATCATGGAAAACACACATCTCTATAAGAGGGCTGGCTGTGACTTCCAGCCCCTTCCAGTCCCCAGTACATCTCCAATACTTCTCAGACATTTGCATGCTTATTTAAAGAAAAACGTCTAAACAGTGACCTTTATAGAAAAACAAAGGAAAGAGAATGGAGAATGTTCCAGAAGGCATTTCTAATTCTGACTGGTAGCCTTATGAGGGCCACAGATAAGGCATGAAAAGATGAGAAAACCAACTCAGCTTCCTTCTGTGCAGGGAATCAGAGAGGCTTCTGTACTCATACTGGAAAACAGGAACAATCCTGGTGCTGGAGTTTATGTAGACAAGGATTAGCTCCCAGCAAGGTGATGTTCCTTACAGAGACTATGTGCAGGCCTGTGGAGAAGCCCAGGACCTAGCACTGTATACCAAGGAAGAACAGCAGGAGAGAGTAGCCTCTGGGAAGAGCCAGAAGCGGGTGGTTTCGGAGGGCTTAGGGGAAGCTGCTGTGAGTGCTGGAAGCCTGTGGTAGTGAGGGGTAAGCTGAGGAAAGCAGGTGGGGACTACAGCGTCACAAGGATTGTAAATGTCACACTGTGGCCAACCAGATAATAGTGGCTTCTGAGCAGCAGAGGGCCCGTGAGTTGTACAACTGTCTCTGAACCCCAGTAAAAATGGTAGCACACACAGCTCATGAACAGCATTGGGCACCATCAGGAATCTCCAGGTCGTCTCCACAAGTGAAGTGGCCCTGAAATGCCCAGCCAGCCTAGGTGCATCTGAGGAGAGCCTCCATGTTAGCAACAGTATGAGCAGTACCTAGGCAGCCTTGGCACTTGGCAGCCTCTCATGTCTCCGTCTCAACCTGTTCTCTATAAGTACAACTGAGGCTGAGTTACCTCTGCTGGGTGGCATGATGCTGTGAGGGGTCTTCAATCTATCAAGTCAAACTAGATCACGAAAGCTGGTATCTTGAAAAGATCATCGTGACTTGGAAAACATGACTAGCGGCTCAGAGTTTGCTTTGAAACAATCTTTGTACAGTGTAAGTATGTGTTGCTCTCATTGTCAATAAAAAAAACTGGTTGGTCAATAGCTAGGCAGGCTTTTCAGGGCAGAGAGAATACTGGGAAGAAGGGCAGAGTCAGATGGAAAAGCAAGCAGGACATGCAGGAGAGGTAAAAGCCACAAGTCTCAGGGTAGCTCACCGATTGATAGAAATGGGTTAATTTAAGTTGCAAGAGCTAGTTATTAATAAGCCTGGGCTATCAGCCGAGCATTTATAATAATAAGTCTCTGAGTGGTTATTTGGGAAGTGACTAACGGAACAAAGCTGATCATGGTCCCGAAGAAAAACTCCACCTACAGGAGTTACCAAGTTAGTTAGCCACGGGACTTCTGGTTATCCCCTCCATAAAGAATACTGAGGGATGAGAGAGATGATTTCCACAAGGACACAGCCCTGCTTCTGTGCAGATTGTACATGGAGTTCTCATTCACACATCTTGGTCCCTGATGCCACTGAACCAACACAACAGGCAGAAGGAGTAATCTCCTGGCTCCAGTGCTGATTCTCAGCATAGGGAAACTGCTTCCACATAACGGGAGTGAGCAGGGAATTTCTGGAATCCATCTGATTCTCTAGGACCCCTTCATGTTTCCATGCCATATAGTAGAAGTTAATGTAAAACCATGGCACCCCAAACCAGGGAGGATGCTGTGGCAATCCCCACACTCTCAGCTACTCGGAGGCTGAAGTAGAATTGTGTAAGCCCAGGAGATGAAGGGTGGTCAGAATAACAGACCAAGGAAAGAAAGGAAGGAGTGAGCGTAGGGGAGGAGGGACAGAGGGTGAATGATGGTGTGGTCAAGACCAGGGCAAATCCAAAATGTAATGGAAAGGAAAGCTAGAGAAGTCTACTATCGTACTGTAACTAATTGTAGAAATGAGAATTATAGCAACAACTTGCTTATTTATTTTTATATATGTAGTTTTATTTGTCTATGTTAATATCTTTTTCTCCTCTCTTCATTTTGATCTTATATACAAGTTGCTGGAAAATCAACTCAGTAAACTTATTGAAGTATAACTTAGTGTTTAGGTAACAGATACTCAATAGCTCTATGACTAAATTTGAAGATGTGATAACAGTCAAACAGAAATCCAGTAGCTCTTGGAACTGTGTGCATCCTCATTGGCAAGAATGGCGTGAATGTCTTTGTTGGTAATAAAGTCAGCTCTGCCTTGGTGGGTCACAATACTTATGTTGTTGTATAATTCAAATGTGTACAAAGGGAATATAGATGGAAGCTGAGTAACCAAGAGAGGAGACAAGTGCTAGCTATTGATCAACTGCCTCTTGACTCCACATCACCTACTTGGCCGCTTCTATAAAGATGTATCTAGACCTTTTAGATACTTCCTGTGCCAACTGGCACAATGTTAAGCTTTACTGACAGAGGATGCTGGAAAGAAACTGCCAGATGAGAAGGTATCATTTCTTGGTCCCAGCCTGTTTGCCCAGCAGGCTCCTGAAAACAAGTGGTTTCTCCGGCACCAGGCAACACCCAACACTCTCCTCAGCATCCTTGCCCTCTTTCCTGGGTATGTTCTACAGTGTCTTCAGAGAGACAGCTCCCACGAGCAGCTTTCCCTGGTGCTCTATGGGATGAGTTGCAGATAGATTTCAAAGGGGCAAAGTTTGAGCAAGTTCACCAGCACAGAGCCAGAGTGGCGATTCCATCATCTGCAGGATACCTCAGCAACTTCGTCAGTCAGTGGACGACAGCCAAGACCTGCGCAACAAGCTCCCGCCTTTGGCCCTGGTGGATACACTTCTGCAGCATTCTAGTTCTCTCCTCGGGGTAGTGTCTGCCCGCCACCCTCTGTCTTGTCTTCTCAGGTTGATCTGCTTCTTACTAGCCACTCATTCATTATGCAAATCCCATTGTGGTTAATAATTTTGGGAAATTTTGGCTGTTCAAATTATTATGTGGCCAAGATTGAGATTCAGTAGCACAGCTCTAGCAAAAAGGACGGGAAACCTTTTAACACCACAGTGTAAGGAAAACTATCAAAAAAAAAGTAACTGTTCCTAGTCCACACAAATGCGGGGAGATTTTTGCAGGAGTTTATGTCAATCAGAAGTTGCTTTAACTGTTGGGTTATCAATTCTTAAAAAAAATTCACAGTGACCTCAAAACTACCTTACTGACATTTGCAAAGGCCTCTCTCATGCCGCCTTATTTGAATCTGTGGACATCAACAGGTAGCTGTACTAAGGACAACAAGTAGGGAATAGGAATGAGATACTGAGGACACACACCTCTTACAGTAAATACCAAGAGTCAAATGTGGACTCAGAATTAAAACATCCAGCTTCTTATTCAGGTCTTGGGCTTTTTCCACTGTCTTTGCTAGGAGATGAGGAGTGGGGAATGAAGGAGAAAGAAAGAGATAATAAAGTCTGATGAGTTGTGAACAAAGCCAATTTCTTCTAGGTCAAAGGAAAAATGAAACTCCATTGTTAAGAATTTGATACAAAGCATAGAAAAGCATAGAAAAGTCCTAATGGCTCTTTCTTGGAACTTGCAAGTGGTTTACACTGCAGTTTAATTCACAAGCTTAAGTTCATTTATTTGGGATTTGATGCATCAAAGGAATCCAGTAACATTCTGACTGCAGAAGCAAGGTGTCTTCTGAGTTCTATAACCTATTAACCATGATCTTAACAAAAGTCAAACTTGAGATGTCTTCTAATCCTACAGAATTGTATTCCTTAGCCTGATCAATCCCTGCCACAAAAAGGGGTGTCTGATTTTGACATCTGACCATGATGAATAAAAAGGACCAAGTTTGCCCTGCTACCTTAAACAGCTAAAATATTGGAAGAAAAAGGGCATGGTGGGGAATTGCTTTCAAATACTTAACACTAGAGAGTAAATCTACTTAACAGTACACCAGGTAACTAGTCTCCAAGAGTAGGCAAATCTCTCACACCAAGGTATATCCGATAACTGCAGCCTTTCTGTCTGAGGTACATGCCGGAACATGGAGCAGAGACGAGACACTCCAAGCAGAATGCCAAGGTCTCACTGAATTGAGGAAGTGGACTGGAATCCAGCAAGTCTGAGGTCAGTAGACATTATATGAAAAAGAACTCAAGCATTCCTCTAGTCCTTGGTGAGAACTAAGTCAAGGGTGTGAGGTATGCAAAAAGTAACCTTACAACCAAGTCAAATCCTCAAAGGGGGAAGGGCTCCTTCCAGCAACCTAAGGCCAAAAGTTGTTATCTTCTAGGCCCTAGAGACCCTTAAAAAGATGAAAAGCAGGAAGGGCTGTCACTATAACTGTCAAGTATGGATATTAACTGCCAACACAGTGCTACCCACAATCTTTAAAGGGAGCCTCAGCGGTTCAACTGTGATATTCACAATGCCCAACATACACACAAAAATTACTAGAATTACCATGCAAAGAGAAGTAGGGGAAATAGCAGTTTTTTTCTTTCTGTTTTTGTTGTTGTTTTATTTACTAAAACATCTGGAATGATGAGATAAATTAAGATCAAAACCAGCTGATAAAATTTTATTCAATAATTTAAAGAAAACCATAGAGTAAAAAGGAAATAGAAAATGTTTAAGGAAACAAAATTTCTAAATGAAGATATCTAAAATATTTTTATTATTTATTTATTTATTATGTATACAATATTCTGTCTGTGTGTATGCCTGCAGATGGTTGTGAGCCACCATGTGGTTGCTGGGAATTGAACTCAGGACCTTTGGAAGAGCAGGCAATGCTCTTACCCTCTGAGCCATCTCTCCAGCCCCTCTAAAATATTTTTAATGACTTTATGAAGCTAACATGAGTATAGCAGACTCCAGGCAATGGTGATTCACAGTCCTAAGCCAGATCAGAGCCTATTTCTGCAAATAAAGAGTTTTATGTTTTCCTCTTTATTTTAATAACTGTGTGTGAACATGTATACCTATGTCGCAGTGCATACACAGAGGTCAGAAGACAATCTCGGGTGTTGATCTTCTTTTACTTCTACCTTGTTTAAATGTTGTCTCTTTTTTCTACTGTGTATGCCAGACTATCTGGGATACAATCTTCCAGAGGATTCTCCTGTCTCTGCCTCCCACTGTGCAGTAGGAGTCTTGGTATTAGATGTTCACACCATGCTTCCAGCTTCCATGTGAATTCTGAAGATTTGAACTAAGGTCTTCAGACTTGGCATGGCAAGTGCTTTACTCACTGAACCACCTCTCCAGCAGTAAATGAAGTTTATAGGAATTACATCTGGATCCCTCTATGGTATGATGGGGGAGCTGAGCTGCTGTTAAAGGTCACATGACCTGGAAAGCATAACATATTTTTACCTTGTCCTTTTCATAAAAAAGTTGCTATTCTTATTCAGATAAAATGCTGAAATAAATAGTAAGGCACAATTACATCTGGGGTCTCCTGGGTAGGTGATATCATAAAACTAGATACAAATTTTAGAATAAGATCATCTAAGACAAAGACAGATATTTCATAACCATGAAGTTAGCAATTTGTCAAGAAGATCTGACATGTATGGTTTGAGTGTGCATTCCATGGATTTGTATGTTGAAAGTTCAGTTCCCAATGTGACAATCTTAAAATGTGGTAGGTCTTGTGAGAGGCAGAACCCAGAGGTAGGTAACCATAATTCATTGGGGGTAGTCCTAGGAAGGGAATAATATAGCTCTTGTGGAACTCCATCCACCTTTTGGCTTCCATGCTAATTCTGCATCATGATACCACTGCCAAGGAGTCCGCCCCAGAGCCAACACCATGATCTTTGGACTTGCAGCTTCCAAAACATTTAAATAAATCTTTTTTAAAAACTACCCAAGCTTTGAGTACTTTGTTATAGGTAGAAAATGGACCAACATACAACTCTAAATACATGCTGATACATCAGCAGAACTTGAAAATACAAGAAATAAAACTAACAGAAAGAAAAGATAAACCCACAGCTATAGCTGACATTCCTCTTCCAGTGGTTAATAAAGGAGGTGTAAAAAAATCAGCACATTTTCAGAAAATCAGAACACTTGCATTACCGAACTTACAGGAACTGATATTTATGAACAGTCTATCCAATAAACACTACTTTCAAGTTAATATGCAGCATTGATCAAGACATATGATATTCCGGAATGTAAAACAAGTACCAATACATTTAAGACATTTAAAAGAACATAAAGAACATTCTTTGACCATAACAGAATTTGTTTAAACATCAACAACAGGAAACATATCTGGGAAACTCCAAATGTGTAGGCATTTAAAAGCTCCATAGTCAAAGAAGAAAAAAAAAAGAAAATGCTTTGAACTGAATAAAAAAATGGTATGTGGGACAGCAGCATTAAGAAGAAAATGCAGAGTTCTGTGAGACAAAGGAATAAGCCCCAAATTAACAGAAGAAATAAGGACACTATTAAAAATGGATGAAATTTAAAATGAGCAGACACAGAAAAACCAAGAGATTCTTTCTGGTATGGAAGGTCCTTCTGGCTATGTGTTTATTTTATTGGTTAATGAGTAAAGAAACTGCTTTGGCCTATAGCAAGGCAGAACTTAGCTAGGTGGGAAAAACTAAACTGAATGCTGGGAGAAAGAAGGTAGAGTCAGTAAGAAGCCATGGGGCCACTGCCAGAGACAGACATGCTGAAACTTTGCTAGTAAGCCACAGCCATGTGGCAATACACAGATTAATGGAGACGGGTTAGTTTAGGATATAAGCGTTAGCCAGAAATATGCTTAAGCTATTGGCCAAACAGTATTGCAAATAATATAGTTTCTGTGTGGTTATTTTGGAAGTCTCGGCAGCTGAGAACACACAAGTGGACTCCTACAACATCCTTCCCTTAAAATAAGTAAGCTTTCAATTCTATATCTAGTTTATCATCAGAAAAAGATAGGGAAACAAATAACAAGTGCCAAAAGTGAAAAAAAGAACATTACTATAGAACCTACAGAGTCTGCAATAAGGCAATACTGTGAGTTTATACCAATATAATTGATGACCTAGACAAATGAAAGAAAAAAGTAAGGAGAAAGAAGAAAGAAGGAATGAAGAAAAAAGGAAAGAAGGAGAGAGAAAGGAGAGAGAACTTCTCCAACAATAAAAACTTTCAAAGCTCAGCTAGAAAAAAGTAGAAAGCCTGAACAGTCCTATATCTATTTAACAAACTGAATTCCTAATTTAAAAATTAACTCCAGACTCAGATTGTTTGACTAGTAAATTTTGTCAAACATTTCAGGATGCAAGAATGCCAATCCTACACAAAGCTGTTCAGAAACCAGAGAAAGAAAGGCAGACTTTCCAATTCATTTAATGAAGCCAGAAAACCAAAGACATTTAAAGAAAGAAAACTACAAACCAACACACCATATGTTCACATGCACTTAAAAAAAATCCCTAACAAAATATTAACAAATTAAACAACATATAACAAGAGTAAGCCACCACAATCTAGTGAGATATATCCTAGGGAGACAGGATTGCTTCAACACTTGAAAGCAAATGTTACTCACTATGGTAGTGTACTAAAAACAGACAAACTATATGGCCGCTTCAGAAAACATGGGGGGACAACTACTATGTAGGTGTCTAAATGGGGAAGCTAGATGGTAAAACCCTATCTCAAAAACAAATAAATAAACAAATAAATAAAATCTTTCTACAAACATGTAAACTTCAACTCTTCCCTCACATACACCCTATGTATCACCTAAAAATGGATTACATGTAGAAATATACAGTGGTGAGTCTGGTTACATACATACCCAGAGACTCTGAGAGAATCCACCTATAGGCTTGTTCTGTTACTGGTGGAGTTAACTATATACACTGTTAAGACTGAGGTTAGTCTTACTACCAGCTATCATTTGGGGTCATTCTCATCTTTAGAAGCTGTCAGCATTGGCTGGTATTACTCATTCCATTCTCCATCCACAAAGACAGCAACACAGAGTCTAATTCTTCTCTTTTCAGTACCTAGTTGGCACCTACTTCCCCTCTTCCTCAGCTTAAGGATATCTGATTGGTAACTCTGGGCATACCTATGAAACCTTCCTAATCAGCCAGTTGATCAGCCAGTTAAATTCCCTGCAAGTCCCTTGCATCCCGCAACATTTCATACTCACAGATGTTGTGCCAAGAGGTTACCTTCCTTCTATAACATATGACCCAGTAATTCTAATCCTTACTATTTCCCCTAAGAGCATACTCACAGTTAGTTTTATATAAAATATTCAGGGCAGTAGTTTGGAGGATACAATTTTGTTCTCTACAGAGTAGGGACAAGGCTCAGTGTAGAGCCAGATGTGATAGTATGCATATCTGTAATCCCAGGACTCCTGCTACCAGACACAGAAGAGGAGACAGGGACAGGCACTTCCCAGTAACTAACGCGCCAGCTAGCCTGGCCTACGTGGCTATGAACAGCAGAACAACAGAAGACAAGGACCGATCCCTGAAGGTCTTTCTTATCACACATGCCCACATTCTCACATGCCTATGCATACACCAAAACATAAAATATAAAAACTATGGAATACTCATACACTGCCATAGCACACAGCCACATGATAAACTCCTGATACAGACACAAGAACACATCCTGGACCCTTGTATTTGTATGAAACTCTGGGAGGGACAAATCCAACCTACAACAGCAAAAGGCACACCCGTGTTTGCTGGGTCAGGAATTTGAGCAGTGTGGTAGTTTGAATGAGAATGACTTTGAGGTTTCAAAATCCTGCGCTGAGCCAAGTCTCATTCTATGCTCATGGATCAGAGTGAATCTCAGCACCTCGCCTGTCTACCCGCCTGCCACCACACTCCCCATGATGATAACAAACCCTCTGAAAATGTTGCCTTGGTTGTGGTGTCCCCTCACAGCAGCAGAACAATGACTAAGACAGGTGGGGACTGGCTAGAAGACAAGGAAAACCAGCAGTAATGAAACATCCTGTATCTTAACTTGGCGTTGGGGGGAGGGGGATTGTAGAAGCAAGCACGTTTATTGAGGCTCAAATCTGCATGCTTCAAGGCACACACACAAGGCACTATATGTAAATAATAACTCAATATAGTAAATTAGTTCAAGTCCTTTCCCATAGGATTGTATGAATTAGGTCCCAAACCAAGCATAGCCTCTGTTGACAGCATGACCACACCCACAGCCCCGCTGCTGTGCCCTAGGACCAGGTCCTTGGTGTCTCTCTCCCATGTCTTCCCTGCTACCATTTTCTCACACCGTCAAGGTGATCAGAAGAACTGATTCCCACTAAGGTGTGCGGCAACGAATATAGCAATGAATATCGTTCACCATAATTGAAGGTAATTCATGTTGTCATATTTGCTGTAACCAGGGGTCACATCTGATGATGTTCACATTAATTGTGACCGACACAGCCTCTGTCCTTCAGGCATAGCCTGCTCCAATCTGGGCTTTCTTCACTTTGGGTTCCAGTGGCGTCCTCGGGATCTCTGCACCTCTCTCTACCTTTGCTTTTTCCTTCCGTGGAAAATGACTAAGTGGTCAAATTCCTTTCTTCCAAAAAGAAGAACTATCACGTCAGTCAATTAAGCATGACTACAATGCTGATTTCAGCACCTGTACCTACTACTGGGTCCAAAAGGACCTGTCTGTTGACACAGTTGACAGTGCACTCTGGCTTCAGCTTCAGCCTTTTGGGGTTTCCCAGTCCTTGCCCCTTGGGTCCATTTAGAAAACTAGGCAGACGTAGAAACAAAGAGGCTCTGAGGCCCATCTCTCCAGAGTCTTGCCTGGGGAATGATTGGAACAGCTCTGGGGGAGGGCAGGCATTTTAGGAAAGCAAGATGCCTTCTTCCCAGGGGGCTTAGTCCTGGGAGACACGTTGTAGCTCTGAGAGCTGGCACTGCAGGCTCAAGGCCACACGCTCCAGCTCTTTTGATCTGCTCTTGCTAAGTCTTGTGTTTGGGAAACGAAACTAGACTGGCCTCCTAAGGATGGCATGAGCATTAATCAGGGTGGTATCCGCAAACATTCTCTGAAAATCCTAAGTGCACAGCAAGCCTCTGTTTTAAACTTTGAGTAGCCATGCTTTAAGGTGGGACATGCCCTTCTGCTTGCTACAATCCCTGCAGTATTCTTAACTGGGTCCTTAATTGTCATTACCCATTTAGCTTCCAAAAAGGTATCACAAATTCACACACCACAAAATGCTATATAAGCTATATAACACTCTACCTAGAAGCTATGTATTATTCAGGTTTGGGGGAGTTGTTTTGCTTTTTATTTTTGTGTAGCTACCTGTCAGTATGCTGAGCAATTATACTATTTCAATTACTTTGTCTCTCTTTCTCCAACAAGCATTAGTAGACCTAGGAATCTACATTCATTTGAACACATGATCACACATTCTTAGGAAGAGGAGGGTACTTTTGGGGGCCAGAAGATGATACAATGCTTCCCTGAGAACTTGACACAGTACCAGGCCTACATAGAAGCCTCACAGAGTCTCACAGCACATGACAGCTGCTGGTGCCTGAAGGATCAACCTACCTGGAGCCATGATTCTTACCACAGTAACTATGTAGGGTGTTGTATAGTATGTAGCAACTATATAGTATTATTTACCTCTAAAGTTATGTGGGTCAGCTACCGTATTTCTTTTTCTTTTTTATTTGCATTTACCTCTGTATCCAAGGCTAGCTTTGCTATATAGCCCAGGCTAGCTTCCCAACTTACAATCCCTCTGCTTTAGTCTCCTGAGTGCTGGAATCATAGATATATGTGTGCTACTGTGACAGACATGTTTTTCTTATCTTTTTAAACTCAGCTATATTCAAGGCTACCTCTTCAAGGAGGTTCTTCCTGTGTAAATGTATGGTGTGCTCTCTCCTGTAGAAAAGAAAGGAAGAGTTACAGCACCACCTGTGAGGTGGATGGATAGACCATCTACCAGCCTGGTGCAACAGCCATAGTGACAATCTACTCATGGCATGCTATCAGTAATAGCAACCTTCCTGATGTTCTGCCCTGAAAAGACCTTAGGAAGGGCCATGGTCCCTTATACACGGC
Organism: Arvicola amphibius; assembly: GCF_903992535.2. Lineage (NCBI taxonomy): Eukaryota > Metazoa > Chordata > Mammalia > Rodentia > Cricetidae > Arvicola > Arvicola amphibius. The sequence goes on along the minus strand of NC_052058.2, from coordinate 25,806,788 downwards.
CATAAAATGAAGTCAGTGATGCAGTCTGTGTAGATGAAGACTGCTTGTTCATTTCCTGACTGCTCAGTCCCAAATAATCACACAGAAACTATATTAATTACAACATTGTTTGGCCAATGGCTTAGGCATATTCCTAGCTAGCTCTTACATCTTAAATTAACCCACTTCTATTAATCTGTGTATTGCCATGAAGGTGTGGCCTACCGGTAAAGGTTCTGGCTGGCAGCTGGCATTGCCTACTTTCTTTCTATATCTCTGTTTGGACTTACTTTACTAAGCCATTGGCTGAGACAGCTTCTTAATAACCAATGGTAACAAAACATATTCATAGCACACAGAAGGGAATATCACATCACACTGTATCTTTAGATTTGGGGCAGTGCTTCCTTGTGAAGGAGCAAAATCTGTTCTCATCCTAATACCAAGGGCATGCTTCACCCCAGCATAAACAGAAATACTCCTATGAGTACACATGACACTTTATAGTTAAAAAGGACTTTCATATCCCCTTCCAAATAATCCACCTTATCTGAGTAAAAACTGGTCTACCTGTCTGTTTCACATCAGAGTTTAACAAAACTAAACCAGATGCCAGATGCTGGTCTAAGCACTGTTGGGGACCCATCCTGGCCCACGACTGAGTTTCCCAGGGTGATAAACGACCTCATGATGGGCACAACCAGAGCTAGGAGTCTTAGATCTTGCATCAGCATTGATGCAATATCCACCTGAGCACAACTGCCTGCTGATAACAACAGCAAGCAATATCCACCTAAACACAACTGCCTGCTGATAACAACAGCATGCAATATCCACCTGAACACAACTGTCTACTGATAACAACAGCATGCAATACCCACCTGAGCACAACTGCCTGCTGATAACAAAAGCATGCCATATCCACCTAAGCACAACTGCCTGCTGATAACAACAGCTTCTAGCAGGGTAAAAGTTGTCAGCCCTAGTCAAACAACAACAGAACTATGTGCAGGTGGATGAGGCTCTATGTGGTCACATACGATCATGTTCTAAACAGGGTTTGTGACAGCAAAATCAAGGTCACACTGGAAACTCCGTCATCAGCAGTGCTGGGAGCACGCTCCGCTTTGAAGACATGTTTCAAAGGCTGCAGTAAGGCACAGTGTCAAACCAACATGTCTGCCAGACTCAGATGGCACAGGTTAACTTCCAGCCTCTCCATCTGTTTCAGAAGAACATGAAAAAGTGTGCCTCTGGAAGCTGGTCTATAGCTAATACTGTGGTGAGACACCACAGGCAGCGGTCATTATTAAGATTAAATAACTATGAAAAGCTCCTTCCACTATTAGCAGATATGAAGTCAGAGCTACCACCACCTCCATCACCACCATCACTACCTCCTTCACCACCACCTCCATCATCACCGTCACTATTACCACCTCCTCCTCCACGACCTCCACCGCCATCACCATCACCTCCTCCTCCATCACCACCATCTCCACCACCACCATAACCTCCTCCTCTACCACTACCACCACCTCCACCACCACCTCCACCACTACCTCCACCACCTCCTCCACCACCTCCTCCACCTCCTTCTTCATTACCACCATCACCTCCACCTCTTTCTCCATCACCCCCTCCACCACCTCCTCCTCCTCCGCCACCACTTCCTTCTCCATCATCACCACCACCACCTTCTTCTCAATCACCTCCACCTCCTTCTCCATCATCACCAACACCTCCTCCACTTCCATCACCACCATCACCACTACCTCCTCCACCACTGTCACTACCACCTCCTCCTCCACCATTACCTCCACCTCCACCACCTCCACCACCTCCACCACCACCACTACCACCACCACCACCACCACCACCACCATCACTAACAACCTGATGTAACATTTCCTCTGAGCAGTCAGGAAAAATCTGCAGTCTATAAAAGAACAAGAGAACAGTATTCTCAGAGATGACTCAAGTGGCAGGGCTTTTTCTCTCCTGAAAATCTTCCAGCTATTTTAGAATTCTACAGCCTCCAAAATTCCAGGACTTAGAGAACCCTGGGTTTCATTGTAATCAGTCCCTGCTTTCTCCTTTGCTACTAGATCAGGGAGAAGCAGATCTTGGCAAAGTGGATGGGCTCACAGAGATTAAAGAAGAGGATTTAACATTACGATTTCTTCAGATTTCAAAATTAAGAACCTTAATACACATGACAGAAAGCTAAGCTTGGTTTGTATTAGAAAGAAACATAACCCTCTTTGCATAGCAATAACTCCCAAAAGGGTCTGGGGGGCGTGGGCATGCATGTGGTGTCAGGGTCTAAAGCAGGCAATGGAGTTTTATAAAATGCCTAACAAGAGGGCTTAGCCCTCAACTCATGGACAGGGACACAAACACATGCACGAGACAGTTCTTTCCTCATACCAGACTGGAGGAGCAAGACAGACTGCTAAGCTGTGGAGCTAGCGTGCTGGAAGTGTGGTGTAGGAAGAGTCCAAAGACGATGTGAGAGCTGAAGGGGGCACACCAGGCTACATGTCTGTCTGCGGTGCACACTCTGCATGAGAATTGTTGTCTTAACCATTCAGAACTCATTTCTGCAGAGAATGTGGGATGCAATGCTATGGAACAGTGGTTTTTCAACCTATGGGTCGTGACTCCTTTGGAAGGTCAGATGACCATTCCACAGAGGTCACCTAAGACCATTGGAAAACACAGGTATTTACATTATGATTCATACCCATAGCAAAATTACATTATGAAATAGCAACGAAAGTAATTTTGTGCTTAGGGGTCACCACAGCATGAGGAACTGTGTTAAAGATGCACAGTGTTAGGAAGGATGAGAACCACTGGTCTAGACAGAAGAGGAAATGTCCTCCTATGGCTGTCTAGAGGGAAGAGGAAATTTCTATGGCTGCACTCACAGGTCAATCAGGCCCCCAGGAGCAAGGAGCAATCTGTCTCTCTTGCTGTCTCTCTACTTCATCTGTGTAACTGGTGAGTGGACACCGGATCCCTTGGTACACACGGGTATAAACCATTCTGACGAACAGACTGGAATGCTATGGCCCTGTTGGTGGCTGAGAGTCACCAGCAATGGAGCCATATTCTACGAGGGCTTCCACACTGCATGCTTGTGCTTGCTGGGTTTGGTTCATTTGACACAGACCTCAATGTATCTGAGAAGAGGAGATCTTAATGGAGAAAACAGTCCCAAAAGACTGGCCCGCATGCAAGTCTGTGGAGAGCCGCCGGGAATAACAACTCATGTATGATGGCCCCAGCTCACTGTGGGAGGCTCCACCCCTATGTTTGTGGTCCTGGGTTGTATAGGGAAACAGAATAAACAAGCCATGAAGCTACATCCCTCCATGGCTTCTGCTTCAGATCCTGCCTCCGGGTCCCCAACCTGAGTTCCTTCCTGACTTCCCACAGTGGGAATATGGGACCTGCGAGTTGTGAACTGAAATAAACCCTTTCCCTGTCCAAACTGCTCTTGGGCACGGTGTTTCATCACACAATAGACACCTAACTATGACAGTGTCTTTGGGCATACGACCTTGACTATTCACCTCATGAAGTGTGAAGACCAATTGAAGAAAGACTCACATACTCCTGAACCTGCCCCCAACACAGCTCACGTGTGAGCCCCGCCGCCCTTATTGATAACCTTAATATTTCATCCCTGAGCTTTGATCAGAAAGCAACTACTAAATCTCTTTAGCCTCTAAGGGGAAAAGAAAGACTTTCTTTGAAGTTCAGAGTTCCTCAAAGGGTGAGATCAAAAGGGGTCAGATGGAGAGTTTCCACTTTAGTAGGTCCTCAGAATCACGTCCAGGCATCCCCCATTCTGGTCTTACTGTCTATATGTGCACACCTACAGCATTTCTGAAGGCTGCAAAGCTGGCTCCTTCCAAGCCTCGGTATTTCCAGAGCAACCGAACAGAACTGACTGCTTCAACTAGCTGCAAATAAGCATGAGAAATTTCAGCATGATTAGTTTGTCTGGACCTATAAACAGCTGAAGGGAGCTCTCAGAATTAGAATGGGCATCTCATCCAAGGCTACAGTGCACCAAGGTGGATGTGAGTGTCCTTGTGCCAGGGTTGCTGCTGGGAAAGGCGTGGGCAAGGGATGAGACCAAAGCACATGAAGGTCCAGGTTCAGACTAATAAGAATGTATTCCCTATGCAAGCTCCTAAGCCTGCTAATGTTCTGCTTGGATGCTGTCATTTAGTCCTTGCTTGCATGTAAGGGACAGATGTTATGTTGATTTTTTTTTTGTTTTTTATTTTCGAGACAGGGTTTCTCTGCAGCTTTAGAGCCTGTCCTGGAGCTAGCTCTTATAGACCAGGCTGGTCTCGAACTGTTATGTTGATTTTATAAATTAGGAAACTGAAGCATCAAGGTATGAAGTAATTAATCGGCGTCTCGAAACTGGTTAAGTCAGCGCCAGGATTCAAACTCAGGTACATCTCACTCCCAGCTTCAAACTCTTAACTGTTCATTAGTTGAATATCAAAAATTTACCAGTTTGGAGCTGGGTGCAAGACTTACCTCTACCTCTATAATTGCAGCACCTAGGAGGCTTAGGTGGAAGAATTACCATCTGCCCCACCCCCCAAAATTATAAGTTTTTATGTTTTAAAAGAATTAACAAGAAAATACTTTGTAAGTTCTATCAAAAACTATATAGTTTCATATAGTCCCTAACACCTAAGAATTTCATACCTAAGAATTATTCTTTCTTTTTTTAATACTTAATTGTATAGGGGCTGGGGACTTAGCTCAGTGGTAGAACGCTTGCCTAGCAAGTGAAAGGCCCTGCATTTGGTCATCAGCTCTGGAAAAAAAATATTTATCTTTATGTTTAGCTATGCATGCATCTATGTCTATGACAGTGTGTGCCAGCGCCCTCAGAGGCCAGAAAAGTGCATCCAGTCCCTGGCACTGGACTTAGAGGTGCTGTGGCTGCTGGGAATCCAACTGAGGAGCTCTAAAAGAGCAGCCAGTGTTCGTAACCACTGAGTCATCTGTCCAGAGCCATACTTAACACTTATTCTAATATGCAATCAGGGGGGCCCACGATGACTTAGTTCCCCCAAGATCCTCATTGCAATCAGCGTAGAGTGCTTCAAAGAGGAAAGCTGCCAACATTTCTAACAGAACGTGAATAAAACAGAACACCTATTTCCATTAACCATTATGTAATCAGTAACAACGGGCATAAAAGATCCTGTAGTATGATAAATACATGCACAGTATAGTTCAGTGTGAGCAGATAGGTTTTAAATGGCCCCATTTCCATCACTTACATTTTGTTCTGTTGTTTATCTGCTCTATATGCTCTGAAATAAACAAGGTTTTACTTGAAGTTATTTTATGAAAAGGGAAGTAGAAGCAGAAATGTCACCAGAGAAGTTGCTACATTTAAAAAGCAAAAGGGCTGGTGGCATCACTCAGGGGTAGAGCACTTGCCCAGAACCTTAAGTTCTGCCCCCTGCACCCTCAATAAAGGAGGAGGAGAGACTGGTAAGATGGCTCAGTGGGTAAAGGTACTTTCAACCAAGACTGCTAACCTGACTTCTACACAGTGCGAAGGTAAGAATCAACTTCCGCGATTGTTCTCTGACCCCCACACTCGTACCATGGCGCACACACCCACCTACACACCCCAACTCAACAGGAATAAGTCAAATACTGAGTTCAGAGAAAAGTTGTTGAACATCCAACTTGCATGCAGCGTTTTCCCACCAGGGCCACAGGTGCAGCACTAAAACAAAGGCACACAAATAACTTGTACATCTGGCCACCTAAGACTTCTCTAACTGGCTCATCTGCTGGCGCCCTACAGAAAGCCATCAATGCACAAGTCTCCTCAGTCACCTCAGTGTCCGTCTTTCCAGATGACTCAGACAGGTGCAGAGCTGGACTACATCTGTCAACCTCTGGCCAGCCAGCTCTCTCTCTGTCTATCTTTGTTGAGTAACAAATTTCATTCTCTCCCCCAGGTAGCCCAGGGCTTGACAAGGCAGCCTTTTGGAAGCAAGCCTTTCTTCTGGAGAAAAGTAGCATTAAGCCAAAACAAGTGGGAAAGGCCTTCAGAACCAACACACGAAGCACTGGCTCTCCTGGAGCCCTCATCAACAGAAGTCAATTCAAAAGCAAGCACTGACGTCTACAGTAAACTTTATTACTTATAGATTATACCTTGACAATATGTAGAACCAAAAGCTGTCTTCCGTTACTGTAACTGCCAGCGTCTTCCATTCTCAAAAGGGAATCTGATTGATAGCCCCCACCCATGAAGAACACAGCTCAACTTTCCTCTAAGACCCAGCAGGAAGGTCCCTGAAGACACTGACGCCCGAGCTCTAGCCTCACTCTCAAGCCTCAGGAGCACTGGCTAGCAGCTTCTAAGATGCGGGCTGGAGCTATCAGCAGGCTTTATTGCAGCGATGACATAGAAGCTCAAAAAAAGACATCAGAAAGATGTCAAGACATCTAGCAACAGCTGGCAGTGAAAACACTCAGCTCTCAGCAAAGTGGGGTGCCAGCAGGCAAAATAAGGCCGAGCTGGTCTCTGGGTTTCTGCAGATGCCAACCCCTCCGCTTTGGGGTTGGTCTTGAGTGATGGCGCCACCCAGAGTTCTGCTCTCTTGACTATACCATACCCCCAACTATGCTCCGTTTTGTTTATTGCACACCAATCACATCTCCAGCATATCTGATGATTTATTTTGTCATTTGATAATTTATCCCAAGCCTGATTGTCGTTGTTCATCTTCCCTGAGATTTTTATTCCCAACACCAGACAGCATCCGGTACACAGTGGACAGAAGCTCACTGTGGGGCCACAAGAGGACAATGTGGTGTGTGTACCACTAAGCAAGTTCATCGGTAACAAACTCAGTTCCATCTATTCTAGGGTTTAGAACAGCAAGTGACTAAATCTTGGTTCCTTTTAGGGTGAACCAATCCTATAACTTGAAAACACCCCCAGGAGACTGAGCTAGTCTATGCTGATACCAACACGAGTTGTTAGCAACAGATGCCTCCATTTAGTAATGCATTTACTCTGCACACTTTGGCATTTCCCTCTGCCCAATCCATCTGTTTAAGTCACCTCTGGAACCATGTCACAATGTGTCCTCATCATCAGCTGAGCCTGCATCCTCATCATTAACTGAGCCTGCATCCTCATCATTAACTGAGCATGTATCCTCATGAGCACTAGCTATTAAAAGAAGTCAGAAAACGTTTTCAAGTTTGCTCTTTTCTCTTGAATTCTTACCCTGCACTCATCTCTCTGCTACCACTTCAACTGTGTTCTAGGCAGACACAGTCAAGTCTGGTAGGCATTGCAAGAGACTCAAGTCATGGTGGAATGGATGGGAACCCATGGAAACATGGTTCCCGCAAGGGACGCAAACCTGGATGCTGAATGAAGCGTGGGGAGAGCAGGAACATTAGAACAGAGGGAACTCCACTTATTCCTTCACCATGCCCAGGCCTCAATCTAGCTCTAGATTGTGGGCCAGAGTTCTCCTTTGGCCTTTAGCGTCTACCCTTGTCTTCCAAATGAAAATATTCTTTGTATCAGCCTTGAAACCCTCTAAATGCCTCTCACTAGGGTCCTCTCATGACCACACAATCTGTGGGAAATGCTGTCACAGACCCCACTTGAAGATAGACTCAGACTAAAGAAGGTTAGACACCCCCTTTAAGCAGCTGTCTACAATGCTGGGTTCAGCTAATATGCCATTTGAGGAGCTAAACAACTGGCTTCACTAAAATAGACAACCAATGGGCAGAGAACATGGAGAAAATACATAATGAAACCTGGAAAGACACTAATAGGAGGAGAGCAGGAATCAAGACTGCAAGGGAATAGTCTGCTGTCACCGTTTCTGACCAATCGAAAACTTAACAATGATCTAATTCACATCTGCATAACTGGGGAGAAAAATGGCAGGCAGACACTCTCCATGCCTCATGGGACTTCATGATCAGACCAGAAGTCTTTACATCTTGACCAGAGAAAGAAAAACACCATGCCCACCATACCCCCAAGGTGACTGCCACACAGACACAAGTATGGAGCATGACAGACTAAAAAGGGACTCCAGGAGGCCAGGGTGCTCACAGGAAAAAGCAGTCAGTGTTCTACTCCATGTGCTCCTAATCAGGTAGAGACCTTGCCTAGGCCTGGTGGTTTCTGCCGCTAAACTACTTGTCTGCCTCTTAAGGTCTACCTTGCTTCTGTCTCCTTCCACACCTTCTAAGGAAAGCAGCGCACTCAGCGCATGGAGCACACATTCCAACACCACGCCTTCTGTCTGGAGCTCATGCAAAGCTGGTGGACGGCCATCACCGTGTCACTGTGGGTGCCTCAGTTGCTGAGGAAGAACCAACTGCCCAGTGCAGGCAGAAGGCAGGGCCACCTGCTCGCTGTGAGTCCAGAGAAGGGACCACAGGCTGAGAAGAAATGCCCTGGCTCATATGTGGCTGTGGTGGTGACATGGGATGGCATTACATGGGGAGGGGTAGGGTGGTAAAAATTAGCCATCACTCTTTCTTATTCTCCTTATTTCCTCACATTTCAGTGCCAACAGTATCCTGGTAACCTCAACATCCCTGAGGGGAGCAGAACTATAATCAGACTACCTCCTGGTCACCATCAGCTGTGAGGGTGTTCCAGGAGCACAGCTGAGTAGGCTGGCCTTGGGTATATTTTTTTTCCAAAGTGTTAACTGTTTACACACAATCTACTCGGGGAGAGATGCAGGGAGCATTTAGGAGATCAGTCAGATCCACTTAAGCCATCTCTTTCTTGCTTACCATCGGGGCTAAATCAGTCATGAAGGAGGAGGCTTAGAGGCGAAAGATGCTGGCTGAAATGGAGAGGAAGCCCTGCTCTGGTATCACATTGTCCCATAAAAATTCATTCGCTGCAACAGATCTTTTACTGAAAACAACCTCTCATCCTGATCTATCCACAGGTGAAGGTGAGTTCTGTAATACTGACTACATTGTGGGTCAAATGGTAGACTTTGGGTCCCACCAGGCTCAATCCCTTCACTTGCTTTAAACTGCTTTAGCTCTAGAAGACTATAAGAACGGCTTGCACGTCTGTTCCCATGCTAAACTTACCTTTGAAAACTGCTAAGCCTGCTCATAGACTAAGAAAGGTAAGGTGGGGGCAGGGGTGGGTGTTGGGGTGCTACAGTTTAGAACAGAGACCCCAAGGGCCCACGAACAACAGTTGCTCAGCAGGAGAGTCCAAGAGCAGGCCATCTGCTAAAAGTAACTTCTGTCCTTCCCCAAGTTATTGGTTCACTTTCCCGAAGCACATGAGAGACCTGAGGCATCTTACATTAATTACATTGTGTCCTTCCTCTGCTCAAACCTTCAAGTGGCTCTCCAGCTAATCCACAGTGAGACTAAGGTTTTCTCAGAGGCTCTCTACTTTCTGTGTGCATCTCTTCCAACTCTTCAAATCCCCTCCATTCCAATTAGAGCACGTCCTTATTGTCCAAAGACAACATATACGTGTGTGTGTGTGTGTGTGTGTGTGTGTGTGTGTGTGTACTCCCATCTCTTGCTATCTCTTTCAAGCTTTCCCTGGAAGCTTTCCCATGCTACATTGCAGAGGCCTTCCTTGGACACCCAGAACACAATGGTATCACCTTGTCCTCGTCTCTTCCCTCATTGCCTTTCCCTCTAGAATATAAGGGAGGTGTGTGTGTGGGTGTGTGTGTGTGTGAGAGAGAGAGAGAGAGAGAGAGAGAGAGAGAGAGAGAGAGTGAGAGAGAGAGAGGGAGAGAGAGAGAGAGAGAGAGAGAGAGAGAGAGAGAGACAAAGATCTGTCAGATCTGTCTCATCCCACCAGAATGCAGTTCCATAGGACCCTGCCTGGTTATTTCACTGCTGCTCCTTGGTGCTTCAAACGGCACCTGTTACAAACATGTAGACAGGTAGGACCCTGGCACTTTCATTCACCAGCTGGGTGTAGAAGGGACATTTAGTATAAAAAGAATCAGCTGTTTCTACAAAGACAGAGAAAGAAAAGTAACAGAAGGGATAAAGAACCTGTCATGGAGTTTTGCCAAAAGTGGGTAAGAAAGCGTGCTAGGTGACGGGAAATTTAATATGCACCCAGGATGTGAACTAACATCCAGGAATCAATAAGGTAACAACAAACTAGGTCAAGAGGTCATTTCTTTCTGTGAGCTTTTCTCAAACGACGAGGGAGTTCTGAGTTGCTCCAAGCTTTGTGACGTTCCCAGGGTAGAGAAAATATCCCATTGTCTTCAGTAGTTTATAACCATACAACTGCAAAGCAAAATCCTCGAGTAAATCAATACCAGAGTGAGTGGACACGGGTACACATGTAGGATCAGCAGAGCTTAGAAGACATCAGAAGGGCCCTGGGGATGGTGGTATCGAGACGTGGATCGGGGAATAAGATGCCGAGTCCCAGGAAAGAATCTCTGTCACCCAGACAGAATGACAAACGAACAGCCTCACTGTGTAGGCGACGCAGGAGTGGCAGTGGAGTGACCCCGAGAGGGTGAGTCTGGGCCATTTGAGAAGGCAGTCTTGGTTCTGTTCCTCCTCAACTTGTGTGTTTCCGTCTACAAATGTCTACTAAAATCCCATGTGTAGGGGGAAAGCAAACACAAGGTCCCACAGGAAGTAGACAATACCCTCCAAGAACAGCAGTCAGTGCGTCCCAGGTGTTGTGTGCCCTCCTGTGTGAGCAGCCACTAGGAGGTGGGTACTATTCTGCTGTAGATGCTCTGTGCTCTCAGGTTCTGAGAGGCACCTGACTCGATGTCGCTCTGCTACACTTAGTGACGTTAGGATTTAGCTCAAGAAGTTGCTCCAATACTTGTGCCCTCCAAACTCTAGACCACATGTCCAGACAATAGAAATTATAATCAAGATGACCACAGAAAGTTTGTGAACTAAAAATCAGGGCATTCCTGCTGAGAAAAGATTTTTTTTAATCTACTTCTGATTCTGAGAGACAGTCAGGATGGCATTTGGATGCCAAAGTAACAGGATTTCTAGGGCATTTCATGGACATGAAGAAACAGAAGGTCTGAAACTGGGTCTGCCCTACAAAGCCTAGGCCAGGTCTTGAAGAGATAAGCACATAAGCAAAAAGCAACAATTCTGAGGTAGAACGGGAGAGGTGCTGTAGGCGAGCCAGCTGATCGCAGCCATTCAGAGGCCTCCCAGGAAGATGGCCAGGCATCCACTGCTACAGTGGAGAAAGGGAAGGAAGGATCATTCGGCAAGGGGCTCGGATGGGAAGCAAGGGCACTCCTTACTAGAACAGAAAGAGCCCAACAAGGAAGGACAGTCACAGAGAAGAACCAGCATGAGCTGAGGGTGATGGGCAGGAAGGATGACAACAGCTAGCTGGATTGATCCTTAGCTGGGAGTGCAGAGAACCAAAGGGAAGAATGTACACGGAAGAGAGGTGAAGGTTTAGGGCATGTGTGAGGGGTGTGAGGGAGACAGACAGGGCGGGCCTGCTCACATGCAGACAGAAAGGAGACACGGGCTACTGAAGATGGAACCATTATACATGCTACAAAGTCAAGATGAGAGAGGGTAAGGGTGGGGAGAAAAGGATGGAGGGAAGGAGTGAGAGAGGGAGAGAGAGAGAGAGAGAGAGAGAGAGAGAGAGAGAGAGAGAGAGAGAGAGAGAGACGGGGGAGGGGGAAGGGAGTAAATGATGGACAAGCTCCACTGTGAAAATGAAGGCCAGCATGAAGGAGGGGAGGCCCATAAGATTTAGCTGGAAGTAGAAAGGAACATTATAAGCTGGCTAGCAAGGCCACCAGGGAACTAGGCCGTATCTGGGCAGTGAACGGGTACAAATGACCTTGACCTTGGACAAGGGCTGCAGTCACCTAGTCAGGACACAGCCCATCTGAACTTACCTCCACAGACCCCAGACAGCTGCAGTCATCCACACTGCAGAAGTGCACAGGACAACCTAACACGCAGCCCCTGAACTCTGGAGTTGTCACCCCAGGCAAAACACACACTTCAGAGACCCGCTTTCTCCTGTAGCATCCAAGATGTTCGTTTCTGCCCATATTTGGAAGACTGTGAAACCACTGTCTTTAAACCATCGTTCCTCCTATAATCTTAGTTTATAAATTATGCTAATAAGGCAAGGGCCTGTAAACAGCATGAATAATGAAATATAAGACATGGACTTCATTTGATAAAATATTCATTAAAGGCTTAATTAAATAGGGGGAAAGACACAGACTTCTACATGAAGGAAATCCCTATGGATCTGAAGAATTAAAGGCTCTCTCATCTGCTGCCAGTCAGAAGTTGCGGCGATTATAGCTGTGGCACTCAGCAAATGGAACCGTATATGGCGGGGCTGGAAAAACCAAAGCGCTTCTTAATCAAGGCTTTTCTCACGCTCTCTTGACTTAAAGATCACTGTTATCTCCCCACCAACAAAGGAGATCAGGGCCTGCTCACCTCAGATGAACTCTGAAGAGTGAGTTCGTTTTCTAAGCTTCCAGACTTGCTCCACACCTCCAACACTTCAAAGACTAAAGAGCATATTTCTAAAAACTGCTGGCCACATCTGAGTCTCTACTGCTCACAGGTGGAGTGGGCCTGGCTGCTGACCTCTCCGTCCAGCTATCAGATGGCATCGCAGATTCAATTTTTCACTGTAACCTCTATGAACTCCCCCTGCCCCCAACTTTGCAGAGAACCCAAATCAAGCAGATGCATCCTGGTGACAATTATCTGCAGATCTACCCAGCTATTAGGCCACCAGCCCCAGGCTGAAATCGGGGCTTGTTCTGAGTCATTCTGTGCTCGGAGGACACTGATGGGTGAGTCAGAGAAGGAGCCTGTCCCTGTGTTTTCAGTGTGCCTCATGCAGGGTCCTGGGAAACCCAAGAGAATAGTCCTTTCCGAGGAGTAGTGGGAGAAGTCACCCGCCTCTCCCCCGGCCTGTACGAGCTTCCTTTTATTCACATTCAGTTGCCTCTGTGGTAGTAAAGGTCATGAAGATGCATGTACCTTATAATTGAAGAAATGCCTCTGGGAATTTATCCAAAGAATTAATCCCAAATATGATAACACTGAATACGCTGCTGAACTATTCCTTATTGCAAGCGTATACCGCAAGAAGTTAATTAAGTAAATTAGGGTTCAACTTGGTGGGATGTGCATGGCCTTCAATAGGTGTGGCTACAGAAGCCTGTCCACTACTTCGTCTTTCACCCACGGCTCATTAGAGCCATGGTACACAGACACAGTATTGATTTGTCACCCTGCTTACTGGCAGGATTTCCCATTGGCATTACAGGATCTTATCTGCGACTTGAGGAACCGTCTTCATTAAACAAACACAAACACGGTTGTATGGTGAATGAAAGAACACAGACCGTGGTGGGCTAGTTCATGTCTACTGCTTCAGTTACTCATATGTGTGTGTGTGTATGTGTGTATACATATCTATATATGTATGTATGTATGTATGTATGTATGTATGTATGTATATATGAATCTGAAATCTGCCCTTCAAAACCATGTGCCCAAGGTCTTGCTTAATGTCTCTACTGGCACTCTGCAGACATCAAAAACTCAGCTTGTCCTACAGAGTCCACAGTCCTACCTCCTTTCCTCAAACCGGCCCTCTCTTTAAGAGTGTGGTGGTGCAGAGTCCATAACCACCACTTGAAGACACAGGCAGGTGACGCTCTGGGAGTGAGGTCCAGGTCAGGCAGGGCTACATGAGAGCCTGTCTTCAGTCCTTATGCTGTTGTTTGTGGTCCACAATGACTCAAAAACTGGGGAGAATTAACTTTAGTATTTTTAAACGAGATTCCCTCATTACTGAAAACAATATAATGTTAGAAAAAAACAGATACGGAATTATTACATCAGAGAAAAATGAGAAAAACTAGAGAATAGACAAAGAATAGATGACCCAGGAAGCTTGCGTGCACACACACACACACACACACACACACACACACACAGAGAGAGAGAGAGAGAGAGAGAGAGAGAGAGAGAGAGAGAGAGAGAGAGAGAGAGAGAGAGAGAGAGAGAGAGAGAGAGAAACTATGAGTGCAGGGAAACCATACTGGGAAACTCCTCTTCTTTGCCTGAATTCCCTTGGCCACTACACTGGGTGAGATTGCTTCCCAGCCTACATGGAGCTGATATCCATATCAACAAGGTGCCCAGACTGTCACTAGAACCCTCAGGAGAGTTCCAGTGTTTTCAAGAGGAGACTGCTTTCTGGCCCATTATCCATGGACCCTATGTTCGATTTGGAACCTATTTGGTTTCTGAACCAAAGCTAGAACTCCTTAAACCAAACAAGGAAGAAAATAAACGATCTGAAAAGAAGGAGGCTTCCAGAGGCGCAGACTCTATGTGGGTGCTCAGCTGTGACCTGTGCATGCCATGGTAACAGCGCCATGAAGGCCTCTCACCACGTCCCCGTTCCCGTGTGAGCTGCAGTTTCCTCCACTATGGGTCAAGGATAAAATAGTGAGCGCACCTCCCTCACTGGGAAGTTGTCAAGGTCAAACAGGGGTGGCGCTGTTATAAAAGCCCACTGGGCAAGGAATGACCCTGTACCAGGAAGGAGAGGGCAGCCACTCCTCCCCAATGAGGTCTTCCTATAGAGCAGTCATCAGCAGGTGGGCTCTGGGAAGGCTCAGTCTCCCCTGCTCCCCAGCCCAGCAGCGAATAGTTCCCAGGACAAGGACAAGCTCCTCATGCTTGCTCTTCCCCTGCTCAGAGTCAGGTGCTCAGTTCCCCAGACGCCAGCAGTTGGGAGGTGGAATTACAATGCAGGCTTTGATAAAGCCCTGGTGAAAGTAGGTCAGCTTGGCTTCAAGTTCTAAGCCTGGCCCCAACCCAGAGTCTGTTTTGTTTGTTTCTTCCTGTCAAAAAGATTTTAAGGCAATGACAATTTCTCTGGCGTGAGGGCTAGAAGTGGGCCAGTCATATCTGCTCAGAAGCAAATCCAAGCTACACACTGTTGGCCAGTGCCCCAGCCTCACTCCCAGAATCCTGGCTCCCCAAGTGGGAGGGCGGCTGACCCCAGAGGCCCCTCTGGGCAGGCAGGAAGTCACGTCTCACCAGGGTTGTCAGCCCTGTGTTTTACCTTCCCTGTTCCTATTAATTAAATTTGATTTATGAAACAAGCATTTTACCAGAAGTCTAGGTGTGATTCGACAAAAGCATGTGGGGAAGGCAGCTCTGACCCACATTCAAAAAGGAATTAGACAGCGCAAATTGACACATCCTTTTCTTTCAAAAAGCGTAAAGAGAGGGTGTGAACCAAGCTTTCTGTTCTTCAGGAAGGCCTCAAGGCTTTGTCTATTGAGACATTACGTGTTCCCGACAGCCTCTCTGTGCCTTTCCACCACTCTGCTTTTCCAAGCCAGAACCACCAGACTCTAACAGAGTGATTTAGGCCCCGGAGCAGGCAGGAGGCAGGCACCTCTCTCTTAAGCCTTTCCTTAAGCGAATATGGGCAGGACAGCAGTTGATGGCCAAGAATATTGAAGAATAGATCTTCCTCGTGCTTCAAGGAGACACTGTGGCTTAGCTGGGGAACAGAAGCCCAATACAGCTGGAGCCATGAGCAGGCACCCAAAGGTCATCTCCCCCTGAGCAGGGGCAGACGAGCCTTTGATCCTATGATTCCCATGTTAGGGCTTCTAGGAACTGCGTGTAACCCACATTGCAGAAGGGCTTCTGGGGCAACAATATGGTACGGTAGAAACAAGCAGGGCTGTTATGGAAGTTTTAGATAACCGCAAGGATATGAAAACCACCAGGGAAGGAACACAGCAAACGTGACCGCCAATCACCTAATTCTCCCCACCCCGCCCCCATGCTGCACCCGTCTCCAGGTTTCTTATGACACCTATGACCTTGTATTAGTTACAGTTGCTGGTGTCCATTGCCTCCTGACTGAAAATGTTGCTGAGCACAGCACACATTCTGTCTCCCTCTCAGTGCATTTCCTAAACCACCAATGAGCTATCAAATGAATGAGAATCGCCCAGAGGAACAGGGGAATAGAGAGACGCTCACACTGGGGTATCGAGATACCACCTGGGCTAGGCCTTGCTCCTTTTGGCTCTTAAACCTCATGGTCCTCAGACACAGGTGTGGGCCCACGTAAGCATCCCTACCTGTTCCTAGGGGGCCCGCTTGGACTCCTTCCACCATCCTCCCTTGACTTGAAAAGAGCTTGCGCCAGCAGCAGCCCTTGCTCAGCATGGAAAACGAGTATTCCTGAAGCTGCAAAGCTGCCAGTTGATGATCTGCTCAGGGGCCTAAAATACTATACAGCATAGCTGCTGACTCCAGCAGAGGACACAGCCATAGAGCACGGACACACTGCTCCTGGGTTTCCCAAAAGGACTCGGAACAACTATGAAGGGTGTGCTTTCATTCCTGATCTCACCACTGTTACAGGGCAGACTGAACCAGACTGGGGAGCAAATGCCAACCTAGCTCCTTGCAGCTCTTTAATGGGCCAGCACTTTAACAAGATGCCAAGGCAGTGGTCCACATTCCTGCCCTCAGCTGGGCACCTCACATCCAACCTGGTAGAGCCCTTACCCCCTGACTATAAGCCATTCAGTCTCACCAAGAAGAAAGTCCCCAAGGAGAGCATCAAACTGGCAGCTTTGCAGCTTCAGGGATATTTGTCTCCTATGCTGAGCTGCTGCTGGTGCAAGCTCTCCTCAAGTCAAGGGAGGACCACGGGAGGAATCCAAGCAGGCCCTAGGAAGAGGTAGGGATGCTTACTTGGGTCCACACCTGTGTCTGGGGACCATGAAGTTTAAGAGTTCTCTAGGAAGAGGTAGCTCAGCTGCATTTGGGGGTGCTAGCCACATAGTCCCACACTTAGCTTGCTGGCAGGGCGCCCCGAGTCTCGTCCTTGCACTAGATGGCAGGAGCAGGTGGGATCGGGTAGGCAGCAGGACTGAAGGTGGAAATGTCTGCTGTCAAAGTCAGCATCAGGCTACCAGAACAGGTGAAACTGTTGAAAAACTCCACTCTGTTGCGTTTTATTCCCTGTGCAAACACCACAATTCAGTTTCCAAGACCAAGGTCCATGACAACACACTGTCCATAGGAGTTAAAGCTCAGGGAAGCTTCCCAGTGGGATGAAAACTCGCCCGGAATAATCTTCCCATGGTCCCAGAGTTATGAAGAGCTTTTAAGGTTATGTATGAGCAAGGTGCATGGTCTTTCAAGAGTTAACAGACTGAAGAGCAAAGAGGGCACATGCACAGCCAAACTCATGTCCACAGTTGCAGAGAGGCCCCAGACGACTTCACACCCATCGCCAGAACCCTAAGCAGCCAGGAGAACACTGCTCAATAGCCTGTTCAAAGAATAAATAAATAAATAAATAAATAAATAAATAAATAAAGTAAAGTAAAAACCTGCTGTATGCTCCAGCCTGCCAGGCCACGGGCACCAACGAGCTGGAGTGGAAGGGGAGGAGGTGGACTGGGCAGTGCAGTCACCCAAGAGCTACAGCCTACGAGGAGAGGCGCTCGGGCCGCCCCACTGAGCCCCTGACTGAGTTTCCTCCTTGGCTGCCTTTCTTAGGACTTCAGCCCCCACCCTTCTCACCCCATGCTTGTTCTTCAGCCTGTAACCTCTATGAGTTCCATTTTTAATCACACATTCTAAGTCAAATGCCCTCCTTTCAAAGCTCCGCCCCCAGCCACCATGAGGAAGGCCTCCAGCCACAGACTGTCCAGAGTGCTCCTTCTGTTTGCTACTGGGTGACCAGAGATTGAAGGGCTTTCTAGACATATGCCCCCTTTCTCTCTAGGCAGGACAGCCCAAGAAGGCTAGATCCTCCATGGAAGATTCTGACTGAGGAGGGATCTTACTGGTGAATAACACAGCTTGGTAAGAGAAACCGCAGGCAACAATGGAGGATTTACATGCTTATCAGGGCCCATGGAAAGACCCTTCTATGGGAAGGATTCCTTCCCACTGTTCCTAAAAGGCAAGGCAGAACAAGAGACATGTCAGGACAGTCACACAGCATCATGGGAGGATCGTTCCCGCCAAGACTAGAATGCTAATAGGGCTGCAGAACCCAGAACACAGCACCAGCGATGATGACCAGGCAGACGCCTCAGATGGGAGCTGACCCAGAAATCCACCAAGGCTGTGAAAGCAGCCGAAGGCTCCACCGCAGGCAGCTGCTTCAAGACATCCAGATGTTATTGTAGCAGCAGCAGCAGCAGCAGCAGCAGCAGCCACCGCCACCGAGAACCCGAGATGACAGTAAAATGAACCAAATTTCAGTTGGCCTCTCCTTGAAAAGCCCCAGCCCAGGGCCTTTCTGGTGCCTGCCACTGAACTCATGGCAGAGGCAGAGGTGGAGAGGAGACGAAAGGCATGGTTGACCGGTACAGCTTTGCTACCGTCCCATGCTTGGACACTGGGTGTTTCTTTCCTTGTCTTAATTGTTCCATATTAAATTAGAATGTTGGGTCACGACTCAGTATCTTTCTAGCCTTGATATTAAAGAAAGGCAAGGAGCATTTAGCATTTGCCGTGCCTCACACTGGTCATGGCCCTGCGCAGGTTACAGAGGCGATGTCAAAACAAGGCTTCCTAGTCGGCAATTTACTTTGGAACGTAAGATACAGAATAACTGCTAAGAGACAGAAACGATCTCAACGGTGTGTGATATGTATATGTACTTGCCTAGGACAATATAAAATATATCTAACGTTAATCTTGTCTCGGGGCCGCCTCCTGTGGACAGCTGTGAACAGCTCGCTGTGATTTCCACGTTTTCTACACTGACGGCGTGCATCTGTCACACTCATGCACTTATCTTGGCATAGGAAAGTAATAGCTTCTCAGAGGCCATGGAGGAAGTGTGTGCCCATTAGCCACATGTCCAGCATCACAGGGTTCCTCCATGTTTCCATGACACGAGAAGACACTCGTGTGTGAAGCTCAATCAGTACTAAGAATTCTCATTCTCTCTCTCTCTCTCTCTCTCTCTCTCTCTCTCTCTCTCTCTCTCTCTCTCTTCCTCCCTCCCTCCCTCTCAATGAACTGCACCAGCCATCTTCAAGGGAGACAGGGCAGCAATGAGTAGAGCAGTGCAGTTGGACAGCAGGACTCTTCTGCCCTGAGACAGGACACCTGGCGTCTCTACGAGGTGTGACAGGTCCTGTGATTGGTCAGGCAGCCAGACCCGGATCTTCCAACTCCTGCTCAGTGTACTTTCCCTCATCTATTAGTGCATCCTAATGTCACCGCCATGTGCCAACCACTATGTTGAACATATGTGTGTGTATGCATACATGCATGCAGGTATGTATGTATGTATATGCATGTATTATTATTATGCATGTATTGTGTATGTGCATATTATTCATGTATGTGCATGTATATATTATGTATGTGTGTATTGTGTGTATGTGTGCATGTATGTATTATGGATATATTGTGTATGTATGTATTATGTATGTGTGTACATATTATGTATTATGTATGTATGCATATGTATGTATGTATTGTGTATGTATGTGTATATTATGTATGTGTGTGTATGAATGCTTACGAAGCATACCTGTAAGAAGATGCTGAGGAGAAAGGATGAAGTTGAGACTGAACAACCATCACAGTGTAAGAAAAGCAGGGGCATCTCATTTGTGCGCTCAATCACTGAACAATTATTCAGTACCTGCCCCATGCCAAGTGCTGTAGTCAGCACTGAGAAAAAAATGTCTAGTAAAACTGACAGGGTCTCCCTCTCCCCATTCCTACTGCCAAGAACGCCTATTGAAGGAACAAAGCTGCTCTCATCCAAAGCTGTCTTTGGCCAGGAGGAAGCCCCGGCTTATACTCCTCAACAGCGAAAGCCTCTTCTCTAGTCAGGCAAATGGGATTAATTTGGATGCACATTTACTTAATTGTCCAAACAAGTACATACTGCATAGGCAGCAGTGTAGTGAGCGGTGGAAGGCACAAAGGAGCTGGCCGAGTGTGAATGAAGCACTTGCTCTATTCACTGGGTTAGTGACCAAGAGCGGCTGGCAGCAATACTGAGCACTGCTCACTGATGGACAGTCAGCAGTCTGAGCACCCTCTGTCTATGGAAGAGAGGATCTCAGCACTGAGAACTCAGTGCCAAGCAGTCAGTGGAAAAACACAGAGCAGCACTAAGTGATCAGTACTGAGCACTAAGTATGAAACACCCACGGTCTGTGGAAGGGCAGTGTCCAGATGAAATCAGACACACGTCTATCACTGAGGACAAGTGAGCAGAACAAGGGATCGTGTGACTCCCTTGTTAAATTATGGACCTCCCACTGACCACACGCTGCATTCCTCCACAATCCCCTCAAACGAAAAAGTCAGTTTTAGAGCATGGCCTACACAGATGCTACCAAATTTCCCATTCCTAAGAGGCTATGCAAAGTAGAGAAAGCCATGTTGGTGACACCCGAGAGTGTCAGAGAGCAAGTGAGCCATGGTCGCCCATGAGCCAGACACCTGACTGAAGCCCGTCTGGGATGGAATCTGAAAGATGTGGTCACCGCTCCACTCAGCTACAGTAACACCCTTTCCCCCTTTCCCTCCGCCTCCCTCTGGATTTTTCTGCCCAATCCGGCTTCCTTAGCCTCAGAAAGGCCCCAACACTGTTTCATGTGTAGGGCCTCACAGCTCTGCCGCATGGTGTCCTTGCAGCACAAGGGCTCGGCTCGTGTGCACACAGACAAGGCACGGTATAGGCTAAAGTTTGACAAGCACAGACAATCTGCCCATCCCAGTCTATTGGTCATGCTCACCTGACAAAGACAGAGCCTGCCAACAGCCGGCTGGGAGCAGAGGTTAAGTCCAGGACAACCCTGATTCAGGCACGGGGAGGTTTTGAAGTCACTAAGTGAATACAGTTTTGTTCATTCTTATGTCAGCAAAAGATGAAATAAATTCCCCCCATGAATCTGTGAGAAACAAACAGCCACTCTGGAAACCTCACAAAGGATAGCATTTCCTAAATGACAAGGTTTTTGGCTCAGATGTCAAGCGTGAGGCATCTTTAACTGGGGTGCCCTACAATAACAAGGTCTTTTAAGTAAAGGAAACCAAAATAGAAAACTACTCAGGGAGATGCTTCAAATTAATTAAGGATAGAGAAATTTGATTATGATTAACTGAAGTTCAAGCTATGATTTGCTGTTTTTAACATGGTTGCTTGGTCCATCTGTTTCGTTCCAGAATGCTTCAGAATGTCTTTTCTGGTTATTTTACATTTGTTGAACAAGCCTGCCAATGTCAGCTTTAGCTTACTGTTGAGAGTAAAAATATTAAGACAGCCTTCTAAAGTGCAGTTTGCAATACCAGCATTCTCCACGGAAGTCACCTACAGCCCCAGCACAGAGCAGCTCTGAATCAGACCCCTCGGCCCAGAGCTCAATGCTGACTCTGGCCTCCCAGCCTTAGCCTGTGCTCACTGGCCTGGCCACACCTGTGGCATGCTGCCCCCACGCTGCACCATCAGTAGTCTGGGAATTACAAGGTGGCAAGATCATGAAGCCGAGAATGAGGACCAGGTCACCTGGACACACGTAACCCCGCAGAAGTAGCATCTAACAAATCACGGCACTAGACACTAGTTCTGCCACTGCAGGATCTTTACCATGTGGCCTTCCAAACCACATGGGTGGCCCTCAAGCCCCAGAAACTCATGATACAGATTCATCCTTCATCATCCCTCCTCGATGCTCCATTCAGAATCTTCCCCAGCAAGGAGGAGGATGAAGGCTTCCCTCCTGTCTTCATCAGACCCCTGATGAAGACTTTATCTCACCTGAGACTTTGTCTAGCAGAGCAGGGACAGAGGCAGGCACAGAACCTGGTATCAAGAGGACACCAAGAATGAGTGAATCTGCTCCATCTCCCTCACCCCTGCCTAGCTATTACTGCTTCCATTCCCTTTAGCCATGTCTAGGAAACGCCACCATGCTGTAGGCTCAGCTCAGGTGCTGCACTCTTGATGCCCCTGGACTTCCTGGCACATCTCCCTGCCCTAGTCAGTCAGCTTCTGAAACGAGTATCCCATTTCCCCGCATTTGTAGTGCCGATATCTTTCACATACATAAAGCCACGTGAGCAGATGTGACATGAAAGTAGCTGCAGAACTTGGGGAACAAAGGCAACCAACGGAGAAGGCAAGGGTAACAGAAGGGAGGGAGAGCAGGTGTGGGAAACTCTTCTTTCCTGCAGGGGAGCTGGATATATCTCTTTTTAAAATTTATTTATTTATTCATTTTTTAAAACAATCTTTTCTCATTTTACATACCCGTCCCAGTTCCCACTCCCTCCCCTCCTCCTTCTCCCCTCACCTGCTCCCACTCCCCCACCTGAAACTCATTTATGTTTAAGTGCCCAGCACTGGGGATGATGACCATACACAAATGCAAAGAGAATGATAACGACTCCAACTAGAGAACAGGAGACAGAAAGAGGTGGGGTTTCGTTGCTTAGGTGGGATAGCAGGATAGCAGAAGGCAGAGGCAGGTGAGTCTCTCTGAGTTCCAGGCCATCCTACCTAGTCAACAGAGTGAATTCCAGGACAACCAGGACTACACTGTAATATAAGAGACCCTGTCTCAGAAAACAACACACACAAAAGACAGTAAGCCACTCCCAGTGCACATCAGTCTCCACGCATACACTGTTCATGCTCATCCACTCATTCAGATTTGCAGAGAGTCCACCAGGCCCAGAACTACCCCCCAAAACTAGACATCCCACAAAATGAGAGCAGAATTTACTTCCTGTCCTTAAAGACCTCTCATTCCAGGGGAGAAGACCGCAGTGGAGAACATTAAGTAAGATGCAAATGGGACAATGGGGTGGGAGCAAGGCATAAAGGGTTAGGGGGTGTGGTTTTAGATAAAGATCCAGAGATGGCATCACTAAAAGGTCACTATGTGAAGGTCAATGAGGATGAGAGCCAGTCAGGCAGAAATCACGATTAAAAAAAGAAAAAGTTTTTAGATTGAAGGCTCAGCAAGTACAGAGGCCCTAGGGCAGAGCAAGTCTGGCGTGTGAGGAACAGCAAGAAGACAAAAGGGAATAAAGAGCAGGCAGTCAGAGGCTAGCAGAGACAAGGGTGAGTCACACCCATGAGCAAGACAGACATAGTCCTTCTCTGACAGAAAGTGGGACAGAAGATAATCAAACCGGAAAGCAAATAATGATGAAGTAATGTGATGAAGGAAAAAGACAAAAAGAGCCAGCTATGGCACAAATACCTCTAATCCCAGCAATCCGAAGATGGGGGCAGGAGGATCAGGAGTTCAAGGCTATCCTCAAGTACAAAGGAAACCCAAGGCCAGCCTGGGCTATGAGAGAGCCACTCAAAAGCAGGAGTTTGTGGGAGAGATTGAAGAGGAGGGAAATAGAAGGAGAGAGAGGGAAAGAGAGAAGGTAAGCACCAATTAGAGCTGGACAGTTGTGGTCTAGAATGTTCTAGCAAACGAAAAAGCTGGGGACCGTCACAGTCATGGCATTGGCTGGACCGTCTCGTAACTAGATTTTCACAATAGAGTCTTACACAGAGATACAAATCGGGAGGTCTAAAAGACACAGTTACTGTGGCACTTAGGACTCGCAGATAATTTAAACACACACCTGCACTTGTCCTGTGACTGGCATCCTGGACACAGGACAATCACAGCCCTTCCCTTGCCAGTGTCCCCACCTCCCCCTCAGCCTCTCTGCCAACAGAGATGGCTTCATGGCATCAGGAACAGCCTGATGAGACTGAGACATTTGAAGCTGCTTCAAGCAACCGTCTATACCTATCAGCTCCAAGCAGCCAGTGCCCAGAGATGAGTAAGCTGATGGCATCCAAGCACTCGGCAGCCGCTGCACTGCTCAGTCCCAGCCTCCTGGACCTACTTAGTATTTGGGGGCCTGTATCCACGATGACTCTTCTGTCTAAAAAGTAACTTGCCTTTTCCTTCCCTTCCATATTATCTACCAGGACAACCACATCAACAGGAAGTTAGACACCGGAGAAGCCAACCACACAAACATTTCCCACAAACTCTCTCTCTCTCTCTCTCTCTCTCTCTCTCTCTCTCTCTCTCTCTCTCTCTCTCTCTCTCTCTCCTCTCTCTCCTCTCTCTCCCCTCTCCCTTCCCTCTCTCCCTCTCCCCTCTCTCCCTCTCCCTCTCTCTCCCTCTCCCTCTCTCTCTCCCCCTTCTCTCCCTCTCTCTCCCTCTCCCTCTCTCTCTCCTTCTCTCTCCTCCCTCCCCCTCTCCCTCTCTCTCCCTCTCCCTCTCTCTCTTTTTCTCCCTCTCCCTCTCTCCCTCTCCCTCTTCCTCTTCCTCTCTCTCCCTCTCCCTCTCTCTCTCCCCGTTCTCTCCCTCTCTCCCTCCCTCCCTCTCTCCCTCTCTCCTTCTCCTTGTCCGGCTCCAGGCTATGAACCGCCCCCTGCCTGGCTGACCCTGGCCCAGTGCACAGCCTGCTCACAAGTGATGGTCTCAGGGTGAAGGCTCAGACATTTCATGAACTTGTCCCAGTCCTTCAAAGAAAATATGGGCTGATGAGAGAGTCCTGTACATCTCTCTGGCAGGGACAATTTGATTAATTTGAACCAAATGTGACCATCTGCCTATACTAGACTCATGATCAGGGCCCTGCTTCCACCATTCAAAGGAGAAAGAAATGAGGATATAACTAGTGGCTTAAAGGGGCTCATATAGAGTTTGTTACCCACACAGAAGAAACAAAAATGGCCTATTTTTACCCTGACTCAATAGATCCAGTATAAAATAAAGATAAAAGCTAGAAAGAGACAGGAGGACTGCAGTGACATGCATTTTGACAGGCAAGACCGGATCAACCTGGCATGCAATGAGCAAAGACACCTAGAGGCATGATCAGCTAGGCACGGGCAACTAGGAGCATGGACAGCTAGAGGCCAGGGTGCCTGGGAGCAAGAACTGCTAGGGGCAAGAATGGCTAGGGGCATAGGCATCTGGGGTCTGTGGGTGCTAGAGGCAGGGTGTCGAGAAGCATGGATGTTCTTCCACACAACCATGGGAGGCTGCGGCACTGCTGAAGGAAATGTAGACAGAGTGTGTTGAAGCTTCTGGTGGCCTCCGCTTTTCTCAAACAGAAAGAAAGGCCATCAACTAACAGCACAAGGGGAGGTGCTAGAGGCCACGGGAGGGAAGGGAGCATGAGGACCTCTGTCTAGAAATGAGTAAATACCATATGGCATTAAGTTCTTGCTAGAAGTCAGTGGTCATTTTAAAGAGCACCAACTGTCTTAGCTGCCTTGGCGTGGGAGGGGGGTGTCGGGAGGTGAAGATTCACAGCGGCCAGACAAACATCCATCCGAGAAGGACACTGCACTGCCCTGCCACCCCACTGCTCCCAAACAGCAGCGTCTTCTCTTCCAAAATCCAAACAGTCCCTCTGACATTTCTGCCTCCCTCGAGGGAGGATGGACCGGGTTCAACAAGGTAAGAGCCATAGGGTTAAGTCTCCAGTCATCTGGTCCCTGGCTCTGGCTCACCGTGCAGCTTTGATGAGAGAGAAACCCATAAACCAGAGCTCCAATTGTTCACAGACTCTTGTCACAATCCTGCCTGGCCAAACTGGCCACATCCCTGCTCTGGCTTCTGCCATTGCAGGCCACATACAGAAGACACACCTGTAAGTGCCCAGAAACTCACTCACAAAGCATGTCTACATCACAATGACGTATCAGTGGAGCTTCTCCAAACTACAAATGCTTTTTCTTTACAAATACGGAATGTTCTAGGGGTGGCTACATTGTCCTCGGCCCACCCCGCGTAACTCTGACGCTGAGGCATAGGAGGTTATCATTGTTCTGTAATCACACCCGTGGGGCTAGGTTCTGGGATGAGGGAGTCAGTTACAGCTGTTTGGAAAGGTGTCCATATTCCTTAGGATCATGGGGCACCTTTCAAAGCAGACCGAGTCATCTAATCAGCAGAGACTTCGAGGTTGACAGGCATGAGTAGCCACTAGGAAGCAGGCACATGCCACTCCGGCCCTGCTAGTCAGGATTAGAAGGAAGGTGAGCGACAGAGGCTTTTTCACAGTGAGCACCTGCTTGCTCCGTCAGGATCCTGTATGAACGAGATAAATAAATCCTGAAATTTTAAAATAGTGATTGGATAGCAAACAGAAATTTCTTGCAAGCTGAATTTAACATCAGTCATGAAACATGAGCAAGCATTTACTGAGGGCAGGAGCCTTGTATCTCGCACCACACCAACCACCAAAGGAAAAGCAGTGAACAAGAAAGGTTGGTCCTTCCTCACAAAGACCATAGTACAAGAATTTTCTCACACAAGACTCAAGAAAAGCATACAAAGGAATCCGGGATGGAAATGCTACTTCAGCCAGCAGTCTGCCTATGACAATCACACTGCTAATGTACTGCTCTGGTCCCTGGGGAAAGACAACTGCTAACCGCACTCCTTGTTAACAGACGGCTAGGGTCTACCACAAGCAAAGCAGCATGTAAGGCTCACTCCTGAGCCCCGGAGGAAGACAGCAGGGACAACAGAAGGGGGAAAATTAAGAGAGACCTTTGCCTCAAGATGCTTGGAGTATCATCAAATAAATACCCTTCAGAGAGCTGCTCAGATGGCGTGTGCATTCCAACAGAGGCAAGCAAGGTGCTGCAAGGCTCTAAGGAGGGGCTGGTGGTCCACGCCTGCTCCAGGGGCCTCTTTGTGCTCTTCCTTAAGCAAACAGCTTCTACTGATAAAGGCACACACTGACCTAGGCACCGAAGGCAGCAGTGAAGAAGGCAGAGCCCACTCTCTAGGAGATACAGGGTATTGGGAGGGAGCTGGAGAGGAGAGGAGAGCATACGGGTGCCAGGTGTACACGGGAATCACACACAGGATGCCCGGGACTGCAGGTGAGTTAGGAAAGACCTTTCTGAGGTGACGTTTGACCTACAACCCCAACGATTAAGGTTGCCTGTAGACGCACATCCCAGGTAGAAGGCAGGAGGAAGAAAGCCAGGAACTACAGTGTGCTCCATGTTTGAAATGTGATCAGGGAAGCCGTCCTGGCTGGTGCAGATGTAAAGAGGGCATTGCTGAGACATGAAAGGGAGCACTAGTCAATGGTGTGTTTCCTTGGGCTGTGGTGAGACCCTGGCAGTGTGAAGGCTGCAAGGGCTTCAAAGAACAGAGTTTTCCTTGGAGATGCTTCCTCTTCATCTAGGATTCTCAAAAGCACATCCGTAAACCTACAACAGTGCTTGAGCTGAATGACAGCACATTTGCCCGCAGTGTCTGGAGCCCTGGGTTCAGCCCTCAGTACCGTGAGAACACAGCAGTGTCGGGAAAGGCTTCAATCTGCACAAGTGTCATAGAGTGTGGGACGGCGGCAGCGTAAGAGAAAGCAAAGCAAACATTTCTATAGAGAGGTTCATAGGGGAGGGTTGTTCGTGCCTGGGTAGACACGTTACACATTCTGTTTGCTGTCGGTCTCCTGCAGCAGTCAGAGGACAAGATATAGTCTCCGAGGCCTCCAGCTCATCCCCCTCCCATGGAATCAAAGCACTATTAACAGCAAACCATACACCAGTCACGGAACACCAACCAGCTGCTTCCCATTTACTGCACAAGACAACTCGGCTGCAAGGGATGCCAGCCTTGTTCAACTCATGAAACACGGTCCTAGAGCCGTTTTCACACTCCTCCACCCTTTCAGAACTACCGCGGCAGCGGAACCTAACCGGAGGAGACGCTAGTCCATTCGAGGACTCTTCCTTCTCTTTCTCTTTCGCCTCCAGTTAACAAGTCACACAACACCTGCCGAGGAGTTCACGCCCTGCACTCCCATGAAACAGAAGGACTTGCAGACAACAAATGATGTTAACGCCAATGATAAATCCCGTTCCAGAGCCCAACACACACACATTGTCACGTGGTTTTTAAATCTGTTATTTCCTTTCAAAGAGTAAGAAACTTTCCAAGATACTTTTGATAAAGTAGAGAAAGATGAAATTATCTGACCTACCAGACATCAGGAACTATTACAAGAGTATAGTTAATTCACATATCAGGGTGCAGAGGGTCAGACAGACCATGTTACTGCTGACAAAAAACAGAGACCCCAGAAAGAGCTGGACATAAAGGATGAAACTGCCGTTGTAGAGAGCTAAACAAAGGCCATCCCACCCTTGGGAGTCCTCTGTACTGCAAAGAACGACACGCAGAGATGCCGAACCCGAGCCACCTCACGCTACACAACGGCTTATTACAACAGCATTTGAAGACCTAAATCCTAAGAAAAGAAAGTCTTAGAAAACAACCCACAGACATTGTAACAAGCTGGGACAGATTTATTAAAGAAGTCTCTTATGTGTATGAGTGTTTTGCCTGTAGGTATGTATGTCTGTGTACCACATGTATGTGGGTGCCCACAGAGGCCATAAAAGGGTGTCATTCTCCTGGAACTGGCCGTGCTGGAACCCAGGTTCTTTGGAGGAGCAGGAGGTACTATTAACTGTTAAAAACTTCAGGCAGTTCACAACTGCCTATAATTCCAGTTTAAGGGGATGCAAAACCCTCTTCTGGCCTCCTCCACAAACACATGGTGCACATACATATACGCATGAAATACATATGAAATAAAAATTAATGATCAGTTATCAAAAGAAAACACACACACACACACAAAAACAAACAGACAAGTCACAAACCAGAAAAGTCTATCTACTACATGTAATCAGCAAACGGTTAGTCCACAGACTACATAAGGAGTTTCCGTGAATCTGTGTGAACCAGACAATAAAGGAGAAAAATGGGCAGGAA
This sequence comes from Arvicola amphibius, assembly GCF_903992535.2. Taxonomy (NCBI): domain Eukaryota; kingdom Metazoa; phylum Chordata; class Mammalia; order Rodentia; family Cricetidae; genus Arvicola; species Arvicola amphibius. The sequence continues at coordinate 25,777,887 of NC_052058.2, read as the reverse complement.
ACTAAACAGACATTTCACAGAAATAGCAAACTAAGTGGTGGTTTAAAAACATGCCCGTTGTCATTGGGACTGCGGAAACGAATAATAAAATCACAGTGACGGACTCTTTAGAACACTGACACCAAGCGTTAGCAAGGACATGGAGGCCGTCAGAACGTGTGCGCTTCGCTGAGGGAGAACACAGGCGGCAGAGGTCTGTGCAGAGTGGGCGAGGGCGCACACGCTCCAGCCTCACCGCCTCACCTCGCAGTCACCCTCTGCACATGTGCGCCAACAGAAACCCAGATGACAAGTACCACTGACTCAAAGAGAAGCACTAGCACACAGACCCACCAATAGCAAACATGCAAACAGATGGACAGCAAATTTAAGCAAATAAATCATAGGAAAAGTGCTGAACCTGACAGAGGGGAAATGAGCTATAGAAGATTCTGGTGCTACGGTTCTCATCGAGAATGCCTCCCAAAGAGTCCTGCGCTGAAGGTTTGACCACACAGGGTGGTGCTACTAGGAGGTGGAAAAGTTGTATTTTCTAATTTTATTTATTTGTTTATGTGTATGGGCTTGGATCCCCTGGACCTGGAGTTACAGTTGTGAGCAGCCATGTAGGTACTGGGAATCAAACCTGGATCCTCTGAAGGAACAGCCTGTGCTCTGACCACTGGGCCAACTCTCCAGCCACAAGGTGGGGCCCAGGTATCACTGAGTACATGCCCTTGGAGGAGACTGCAGACCCACTCCCCTCCCCCTGTATCTGGCTGCTGGACAAGAAATGAATTGAACTGTTTGCTCTGCTGTGCACTCCTGGACTTAAGGCACAGCTTACCCACAGACCTAAAGCAACGGGCCCAACCCAGCACTGGCCCCTCCAAATCCATGAGTCACAGAAACCTTTCCTCTCTATAAGCTGATCCCTCTCGAGTGCTTTGTAATGGAAATCTAACAAACTTGTTATAATGTTATTTATTCAAACTTTAATGCTTCAAAGCTAAAGGAAATGTTGCTGAAGAATTAGTATTCATCACAAACAATAAGTAAAGCTTCCAGGTAAGATGGTGTAAGACTGCATTCATGTGAACTGCTTAAGGAAAAGTCCATACAAACCCAACAGCTATACTACAGACAGAAAGGAGGTGACGAAAAAGCTGAGAAAATGCCCAGAGAAAAACAAATGTCAGCAGCCAAAAGAGCAGACGATGGAACACAAAGCAAGAAGCCAGAGTGAAGTGCTGGAGCCCAGCAGCTCCCAGCAGCAGGGAGGGAAGGAGGCCAGACCATCCTTCCCTCAGCACAAACCACAGCCTTCACAACTTCAGATTCAGGCTTGAGATTTGGTGAGATGTGATTGTCTGGCCGACGGGGTCAGCAGTGGGGAGAAAGCCCAGTGGAGGTGACCACCTTGAGAGGTGACCTACTGTTTAAACCTGAGCTATCCCAAGGGCCTGGCCACAGCAAACAATCACAAATCAAGGAGCCTGAATTTTACCTGCCACACAATCCCAGGCAAGAGATTGGTAGGCAGTCCTGGCGAAGAGGAGGGTCAAACGCTGACAAGCTGGAGAGTGAAGGGGGCAGGAGGTTCAGCTCAGGTGGGTGTGGAAGGTAGTGAGGCCTGCTGCAGAAACAGGCCTGGTCAACTCTAATAACCCGGAGTCTGACAGTCCCAAGCCTGAGGGCAGAGGGTGCAGCGACCTCTGGAGGCTCCTAGCTTCTGCTCATTGTGCCACAAAACAATGGAGTTCCAGCAGTGTGCAGGACACACAGCACATCGTCAACATGGCAGATGACCAGCACTTGGTCTTCAGAGCACAAAGACAGGCACTCTACTTCTACAGATCTGTCCGTGGTTGCTTCCCATAGTCCCTCCTCGTGTAGAACATCAACGACACCAGCCAGAATGACGAGGCGGCTCTCAGCAGGGCAAGACAACCTCCTGTGCTGGCAGACTGCAAAGCGAGGCATGACCAGCACTAAGGCGGAAGTGACACCAAAGGAAGACAGCTCTCGTGGACATTGGACCAGCACGGACTCTGCCCACAGACGGCAGCTCACAAGCTCACCTGCAGGCTCTCATCCCTGAAGCACGAGAAAGAAGCTGCCCCACTGCCCTTTTCTTCCCTTAGCGCCGTGGGCACCGCTTTTCATTTGTATAATTGCACTTTTAGCAGTAATTTTTAGTTTGCATTTCAAAATTAGTTTTGGTTATATTCTCTTTCATATATTCATCCAATTTTGTTCATACACATTTTCCCTTTTAAACAATCTTTCCTTTTTCTCTTTCATTCCCTTTGTTTTTGTATACTCCCCCTCCTCTCCCTGGACACCTTTAGTAGCATCCTACTTTATCTCATTTTTAAAACATAAAAAATTTATGTTTTTATTTTTATTACTCTTCTTACATCTAACAAATTCTGCTTTAAAACTTTTTGATTATTGTAACATAAAATATTTTTCTTTCACCCTCTTATTTGTTCTGACTTCTTTCCTCCTCGTGATATTCTTCTCCGCCTCTTTTTCCTTCATTTAACCTTGCTTCTCTATTTCCTTTCTATGTCTTGCCTTTATCTCATTCATCTACTACTTCCATATTCATCATAACTAATTTTGACCTTCATGGTGCATTCTGCATTAACTTTTGCTTTTTAGTTTCATGATCACTGGTAATGTATTAAGTGGACTTAAATCTATTTTAATTATCTCTATAGCTTGATTGTTCGGTATCACTGTTGTTAAAGCCTCTTCCTTTCTCCTTTCAGACTGACACTGAGGATTGAGTCCTCAACAGTAGGCTTCTAAATAAGATCTTCCCCAAGAAAACAGGAAATATTTAAACCATAAGATGCGGTCACCCAGCCTTAATAGAGGTAACACTTCTCTAATGGCTTGGCTGCCTTGTTTTTCTGATTTTTGGGTTAAACCCCCATTTCTGTCTCTGGGTTTTTATTATCCATGCTACAGAACCATATGGGTTCACTGTCAAATCCTACCAGATCTTTAAGGAACAGTTAATGTTAACAGCCCTCAAACTGCTGCATTAAACATAGAGGGAAGCACACTACAATGGTGTTCCTCTGACACCAGAATTGGGTAAAGATACAACAAAGCAAGTATAGACCAATTTCTCTAATTACCATAGATGCAAAAAGTCTCAAAAATAAAAACACTGTGAATTTAAGCCAAGAGCATAGTAATATCATACACTAGTTGTATTAATCCCATGCATGAGGGTTGGAACAAAGTACACATATTATAAATACAATACAGTGTACAAACATAACGATGTAAATCACATAGTCCTCTCAAAAATGCAGAAAGGGTATTTGACAAAGCTTAACACCCCTTCATGATAAAAAGCCCTGAAGAAACATACCTCAACATAAAGAAAGATCATATATGACAGACATAGAGCCCATATTATATGGAAGGGAGAAGATATTTCCTCTAAATTCAGTAATGAGACATGAGAGCCCACTCAATCTGTTAGTGAAGACAGCACTTAAGTCTCTTCTGGAGCAGTAAGACAAAAGAATGGCAGGGTCCGATCAGGAAAAGTAGTCAGAAAAATATCTATTTGCATGCTACATGTTCATATATATTTAAGACCCTAGAGTTCATGCCAAAAAACTTTTAAACACTTTCAGCAAAGTAGCAATTTATAAAACCAGCATACAAAAAATCAGTAACTTTCTAATAAACCAAGTAGGAGCTTGCCAAGAAAGGAATTGAAAAATTCTATTTATAATAGCATTTAAAAATAAAATATCTAGGAATAAGCTTAACCAAAGAGGTGACAGATCCCCTCTCTCTCTCTCTCTCTCTCTCTCTCTCTCTCTCTCTCTCTCTCTCTCTCTCTCTCTCTCTTTTCTTCCATGGAAACTTGGAGATACTGATTTAAAACAACTGAAAAATATACTAGAAGGTGGAAAGAACCCCCCTCCCATGCTCGTGGGTGAGCAGAATTTTGTAAAAGATGGCTACAATCAAATATGACCTATAGTTTCAACACATTCTCCATCAAAATTCCAACTGCATTCTTCATAGAAGTATAAAAAGTTCTAATAAAACTATAAAGAACACAAATAACTTGAACAGGAGAAAATCTTGGCATTTCACAACAGTTGATCTTAAACTATATTATAGTCATATATTAAAAAAATACAGTGCTGGTACAAAATAGGCATGTAGGCCAGTGGGGTAGAACAGAGCACCCAGAAATAAACCAGAAAGGCACAGCTTCCTAACTTTTCAACAAAGACTTAAAACCTACTGAGTAGCTTCAACAAACAGGCCTAGAAAATTCGTTATCTTTACTGTAGAAGAATGAACTAGATCTGTATTTATCACCCTGAACAAAAACCAATTCCAAATGTTTAAAGGTTAAGACTCGGAACATTGAAACTGCTAAAGGAAAGCACAGGAAAGGCACCTTAAGACATAAGTGCCCTACTTCCTTTTTTATTTCTGTGATTAAAATATAATGACCACAAAAACTTATAAAGGAAAGCAATTAATTTGGTCCTCACAGTTTCAGAGGGTGAGCCCATGACCATCATGGCAGGGAGCATGGCGGCAGGCAGGCAGGCATAGTGCTGGACGAGGAGCTGAGAGCTTACATCTGATCCAAAAGCATGAAGCAGAAAACAAACTAATTGCTGTGGGCTTTGGAAACCTCAAAGTCTGTCCCCAGTGACACACCTCCTTCAAGGCCACACCTCCTGATCCTTCCCAAATAGTTCTACCAACTGGGAACCATTCAAATGTATGAGTTTAAAGGAACCATTCCCACTCGAATCATCACAAATAAGCATAGCAAACACTTTCTGAAAAGGACTCAAGTAGCACAGAAAACAATCAGACCCAAGGAATGGAATTTTATGAAATTAAAAACTTTCTGCACAGCAAAGAACACTTACCAAAATAAAGAAACAGCCTACAGAACAGGAATAAAAGTCTTTGCCAACTACACATCTGACCAAGGATTAATTTCTAAGATCTATAAAGATCTGTAAAAAACTAAACACTAAGAGAACAAATCATTCAATCAATATATGGGCTACTGAACTGAATAAATATCTCTCAAAAGAAAAATACAAATGGTAAATAAATATTTGGAAAAGTGTTCCATGTCCCCATCCATCTGGGAAATGCAAATTAAAGTGAATTGAGAATTGACCCCACCCAGTCAGTGCTGGACTGAGGACACAGAGACAAGAAAACCTCACTCTCTGCTAGTGGGTGTGCAAACTGGGACAGCCATTGCAGGAGATCTGGGCTTCCCTCACCTCTCACTACCTATGACCCAGCTGCACCACTCCTGAGTACACACCTGAAGGATCTAAGTCAGCACAGCATGGAGACACAGGCACGTTCTTGATTATTACTATACTAATCACAATAGCAGAGACAGGGAGCCAGTCCAGGTGCCCGTCAACAGACGAACGTGTAAAGAAAATGTGATGCACAATGGACTCATTTTAGGTGGAAAGAAAAATTATGACATTTGTAAGAAAATCAGCAGAACTGGAGGTCACCTTAGGGGAAATAAGTCAAACTCAGAAAGCAAATATTGAATACCTCATATACAGAATATAGATCTAAAATTATGGTCTGTGTGTTTGTGTTGTGTGTGTGTATATGTGTTATGTGTGTATGTGGTGTGTGTGTGTGTGTGGCATATGTGTGAGTGTATGTGTATGTGTGCTGTGTGTGTATGTGTGGTATGTGTGTGACTGTATGTTGTATAAGATCATTAAAAATAGAAAGAAGGCTGGGTGGTGGTAGCACATGCCTTTAATCCCAGCACTCGGGAGGCAGAGGCAGGCAGCTATCTGTGAGATCAAGGCCAGCCTGGTCTACAGAGCAAGTTCCAGGACAGGACCCAAAGCTACAGAGAAACTTTGTCTCGAGAAAAAAAAATAGAAAGGAGGCATGAGGGGGAGGAAGAGAGGACAGCAGAAGGAAGGAAGCAGAAGCAGAGCATGGGAGGGTAACGCCAGTAGGGGAGAAGAAATTAAGAACAGACTATAATGATATAAATGTATAAAAATGCTATAACAAAAAACATTGCTGCTGTGGGGTAACCCTTTTGCATATGTTTTATTCCCATTGGTTAATAAAATAGATGATTTGGCCTACAGCAAGGCAGGATGGAGCCAGGCAGGAAGTCCAAGCAGAGAGACTGGAAGAGAAGGGCAAAGCTGGAGAGACACCAGCCAGGCACTGGAAAGGCATGGTTTAATAGAAATGGGTTAATTTAAGTTGTAAGAGCTAGTTAGTAATGATCCCGAGCAATAGGCCAAATGCTTTGTAACTAACATTAAGCCTCTGAGTGATTATTTTAAAAGCAGCTGGGGGATCAGGTGGAACAAAGGAGCCTCCATTTACACATTGCTTTATATAATAAACTTAAAAATTAAAAGACTCTAATTTTTTAAACATAAGCCATGACATTCTGGATAGTGCCCCTACTGTGAGAGTGTCAGGCTATGGAAAGGAACACAGTAATAAGTGCTTTAGTAGGAAGTGTGAGCTCACAATTTCACCTCTCGAGTTAACTCTCTTAAGAAGTCTTCAGTTTGTATCAACTCAAAAACAAAAGGTGATTTCCTCCACAGGCGGCCACAGTGCTTTCTCTCTGGGCCAGCACTACCCACTCCCCTCAGGGCCTCCTATCTGGTCAAGAATACCTGGGGCAGCAGTGGGCATGGAGAGGCTGTAATCACACAGGGAGGTTGATGCTCAGTTTCGTCACTCACAGAACTGTGTTACTTCAGACGGCTCCTCACCCTCCGTGGGCCTACACTGCCTTCACTGAGAACTGGAGAACACAGAAGTACTGCACAGAGTCACTGTTCGGACTTGAGATACTCAAACCATCTGCAGTCCCTTACTGGAAACTTCTATGATCAGGTGTGTTCTGGAATTCAAAGAGTTGTAGCTTTCAGAAAATGAATATTCGACATTTCAGAAAGATATGGAACAACACAGATTTGCTGTCTTAGGCAAAACCCCTTTGATATGCCCTGGGTGAAAACCCTAAAAGCTGGCACTAAATGGAGCAGAAATTAGCAAAAAGCCCCACAGAAGGATGCCGAGAACTTGGGCAATAAACATTGTAGCACACTGGGCTGTGGTTACTAGCTACAAAACAACTCTAAGTTTACTTTAAAGAATTAATGGATACACTCCAAAAGGCTGAGAAGCACAGTACACAAACTATCTCTCAATACTGCTAGAAAAATAATACAGCTCTGGCCTGGGCTCCAGTAATTCGGGTCATGTTTTACCAACCAATGGATCAATAAAAATCCCCACTTGCTTTAAAGGGCTATGCATTTCGCTACACAGCAGAAAGCAGGCAGCTGTGCTCACAGGCCTTGGCACACAGGAGACCCACACTGTCTATTGTGACCATGACCATGACTTCTCTCAGCCCTGTGCTTCTTGGCACGGCATTGTGTGAATCTGAGCAGAAATCAGTGCATAAAGACCCACACACTGAATCCTCAACGCACCGAGAGCCATCTGTGGCCACTGCTTCTCACTGTCCCCTTAAAATGCTCTTGAGGAATGCAAGAGGCAGTTGAAACTATTTAAGGTGGCTGAACTCTCCATTCCTTGAAGGTAGAGACCACATCTGACTCACGGAGGTAAACGGAATGCTGTTTCCTACAAAAATAACTAGAGAAAAAAGCAATTGGAGCTTCATTCCTTACTTAAATGGCTCTTTGTAGTTCCCTTTTCTCATCACAGTTAAAAAGAACCACAAAGGGCTGGAGAGAGCTCAGCTCAGTGGCTAAGAGCACTATTCCTGCAGGGGACCCAGCTTCATTTCCCAGAACCCATGTGTTGGCTCACAGCCACTTCTAACTCCAGTCCCAAAAGATCCAACACCCACTTCCAACCTCCAAAGGCACCAGGCATGCATGTGGTGCTTATCCATACAGACTGGCAACATTCATACACATAAAATAAAAACCAAGTTAAATGAACCATGTAATCAAAACAAGCATGTAAAGGGGAGTTGGTTTTTTTTTCAAACTGTAGAATAAACAAAAGCATCAAAAATGTTTTCATAGCAAGTGTTAAAGAAATACTTTCCTATAGCCAAAACCTTACAAACCAGGAATACTCAGTACTTCATCAAGGCCTCTACTTTCCTGCTTGTATCACTGACTTCATAAAAAGAAAAATGCTAACGAAATCATAGTGACTTAAGCTGGGTACTGGTAGCATACAGCACAGTGCCAGCACTGAGGAGCTGAATGAATGGGCCCTGCTTTTCTTAAGAGGACGCATCACATAAAACATGGAGGAAAACCAAATTTCAGCCAGAGCCACTAAGGTGGGGAGCTTGAGGTCACTGAGCTACATGGCAAGACCCTGTCTCAAAAACATAAAGACCTAGGGGGGGGGAGGTGAGAGGGTGGGAGGGTAGGTGAGAGGGAGGGAGGGAGGGAGGGAGGGAGGGAGGGAGGGAGGGAGGGAGGGAGGGAGGGAGGGGATGGCATTAGCTTAAGGAGCTAACTCTAAAATAAGCAAAGCATAATCTAGGGATATACTGTGAAAAACTGAAGATCAGAAGGAAGTAAAATGTTTACTTTATTTCCCTTTATAGCTACCCAGCTCTCAGTCAACACCACCACAGATGGTCCCAGCATCAGACTGCTCTCTGCTTCTCCCGCCAGCAGCCCTCGAGGATGAGGCCTGCTACCTTTCCCCAGGATCCCCGCCTGCGCTGAGTGCTCTGCTGGTCTCCACAGGGAAGTGCTGACAGGGATGGCTTAGCAGATGTGAGGGGCCTGGAGGCAGAGCCCTTGTGAATGGATTCACGATTTTCTTGAAGGAAAAATAAAAGCACACGTAAAGTAAAAGACAACATTTCAGCGTCAGTCACCAGGGTCTAGCACAGTCATCCTCATCGACTGTCATTGTGTGTGGCTGTTGTTCACCTCAGTAGCCTTGCTGACCAGCTAAAATGTTTGCTCTTTGACCCTTTCCACCCAGTCTGCAATCCTCTGAGCTAAATAAGAGCTTAAGTTTATTTCATCACAGGTAACACTTGACAATGCCATAATGCACGTTTAAAACACAGAAATCCACAGAAACAAGTTTGGTCAACTGTCCCCACCCACGCAGAGTTTGTGTTACAAACAACAGTGTTAACTCTAACATGAGGGCTGCAGCTGCGGGCAAAAAAAGATGGGTAAGAACACCCAGCCTTGACCCAGTTCACACCAACAAGCTGGGTAGAAAACACGGGGCATCTAAGGACCATGAAAGGTAAATGATAGCGCTGACTGGAGCTCAATCTTTCAATCAGTGCTGAACTTCTCCTTATCATCCTGGTCTCTCGGCATCAACCAGTTTGGATTTAAAGGCAGCCCAACATCCAAAAATGTTCAGCGTATATAGACAAAAAGAACCCAGACGAAAAGAGAACCTCCTTGTTTTCCGGCCCAAGGAGCAAACAAAACAGAACCCACTCATAGTTTCACTTAGAGCCTGGCTGTCACTGACTGCTCCCACCGCAGCCCCAGTCCGGACGCCCTGCAGTGCCAAAGAGCACCAGCTGGGCCAGCTGGGCAGACACCAAAACTCCAAGAGAACGATTCTCACGAGAAAAGCTATCATCGCCAGGACACAGGATGGAGCCCCATCGTTTTGAGTTTTCCTTTTTTTTTTCTAGCTCTTTGCTGCCTGATGCTAGACACAGTCAGAGAAATAACGCATCCGAGTAGAGAAATACATCCTCTGACCTAAGATCTTAAAGATGTCAAGAGTGGGGACTTTGGGAAATCAGAAGTTATCAGAGACTGCAGAGCGCTCAAGAGAGTTATACAACAAAATGCCACGTTCTCCTTTAAGGTCACATTGAACTACTGGCTCTGGATTTGACCCCTAAACAGCAGTGTCAGGGGTCTTGAGATTTTCCACTCTCAGACAGCTCACTCCCCAGCTTCTAACCTAGAGAACAGGCTGAAGAGACACAGACACAAACGGCATCATAAAGGCTGAAGGGGAACTGCAGACACAGCCCACAGAAGGAAAGTAGAACAGCTCAGCTATCTCCTGCACAAGGCATGGACAAAACCCGCAGACAGTGTCATAACATAAAACAGACTCAGGGTCCCTATGGCTCGGCCTGAGACCAGGAGTGGTGAGGACATTTCAGAGTCTGGAATGCTTGCATATACTTCACAAGGTAGTTTTGAAATGGGATGCACATTGAGGCACAACATGTATTTACATTTCATTTGGACCTTGTATTTAAGGTGATCGTACATTACATTTGTGCCTCTGTACAGGCGTAGAATTTTCCACTGTGATATCACGTCAGTTTTCAAACTTTTGGATTTGGGAGCATTTTGGATTTCAGATTTTCAGATTAGATATGTTCAACCTATATTCAAGAACGGCCATAATATAACTCAAATTTATTCAGGAAAGTCACCTTGCAATGGAAGAACAATCAACCCTTATGACATGGGTATTAGAATAATCAAACAACTCAGAGGGGCTACTGTGAGCATCCCCAGCAAGTCAGAATATTCCTGAATGGACTAGAGGACAGTAGACTCAGTCTCACCACACACACACACACACACACACACACACAAATTCTAGAGCTAGAAAAAAAGAGAGAAAACATAATGACAAAACTTTCAAAATGTCACTAGATGGATGGAAGGGACAGAAGAAATAGTGGGTGAACCTGAATACAGATGAGGAGATTGTCCAAAGAAACATAAGAAAAGGAGTGTAATAGCAAAGAGATCCTCAGAGGCCTGGGGGCATGCTAGCGTGTCTCACATTCACATCACCAAAGTCGCAGAAGAAGGACAACTACCTTAAAAATGCAGGCTCTAAGTTCTCATGCTTGGCGAGAGGTGAATCTACGGTTTCAAGAAATGCAGAGTCAAAAACTAGAGGCAATTGAAAATCTAGAAGAAAGCGATATATATCAGGAATAATATCTTTCATAATTATAGATTTCCCAGAAGAAACCATGGCAATCACAAGGCACAATGTAGAGCTAAAAGAAGAAAACTGTCGATTTAGAACTCTGTATCAGCAATAAACAGCCTTTTAAACTGAGGGGAAAATGAAAATCTCAGAGGAACAAAAATTAAATCACTCTTAAATTCTACCAACAAAGAGATGCACTGGATGGGATGGACGTGTTCTTAGGCAGAAATACTGACTGAAAAAGAAGACTCAAGGTATAGAAACTCTGAACAGGCCTATAATAAATAGACTGGTTATGAATCTTAAAACTTCCTACAAGAGAAAAGTATAAGCCCATTCTACTTCCCTGGTAAATGCTTCCAAGTGTTGAAAACATTCATACCATTCCTTCATAAGCACAAAACGAAAGTAGAGGGAATATATATCAACACCAAAGATATAAAGAAGGGTTAGCATCGCTTATGAAGATAGACGTTAAAAATATCATCAAAGGGCTGGGAAAATAGCTCAGTGGGCAGGAGCACTTGCTGATCATATAGAGGACACAGGTCAGTTCCCAGCATCCACACAATGGCTCACAACTATCAGTGACTCCAGTTCCAGGGGCCCTGACACCCTCTTCTGATCTCTGGGGACACTAGGTACACACATGGTACACATGTAGGCAAGACACTCAAACACTTTAAATAAATGATAAAAATTTTAAAATAATCATCAACTAAATACTAGCAAACTGAACATATAAAATTTTTGTCCATGATCAAATAAGACACATATCAAAAGGATGAGATTACATTTTTTTTTTTTTAATATTTTTTTTTTTTTTTTTTTTTATTTATTATGTTTACAGTATTCTATCTGTGTGTATGCCTGCAGGCCATAAGAGGGCACCAGACCCCATTACAGATGGTTGTGAGCCACCATGTGGTTGCTGGGAATTGAACTCAGGACCTTTGGAAGAGCAGGCAATGCTCTTAACCGCTGAGCCATCTCTCCAGCCCCGAGATTACATTTTTTTTTTAAAAAAAAAAAAAGAAACAATGGAGTATTCCACACAGATGAAATGAAGGACGGAAAGCACATGACCCCTCTACAGGAGTAGAAAAGTCATTGACAAACTCCGGGAGCTCCTTACAATAATCATCCAGTAACAAGAGGAACAGAGGGACCTCAATCTCATGAGGGCCACACAACACTCTGGCTACATCCAGCTTAACGGGAAAGGATGTAATGTTTCCCCAATGATTCAGAATGATAAACTCAATTTAAATGAAGTAATAATAGCATGTTCAAATAACTCAAAGAAGATCTATATAAGCATATTATATTCATGAACTGGAAAAACCTGAAATACTTGAGATATCATTTCTCCCCAAATTGATCTAGAGACTAATAGTAATCAAAATTGCATCAGGTTTTTAGATGTATTTTTAGTTTAGTTTAAAAGAATTCCCTCTTACAGTAGATCAAATAATTTTAAATAATAATTCTATTATTGAAAACACATGCCATCCAGTTTTAAGATTTGCAACGAAGCTGCAGAAATCTGTGTCTACTGATAGACAATCGGATGCAGACTAGAAAAGAGTCACCGTGGTCAAATGGTCTTTAACAAATGCTCAGAGCCGAGTTGTCTGGGAAAGACAGTGGGGAAACAATGGGAAAGCATGAGAACAGGAACCCACAAGAGCCTCACACAGGCTACACAGAAGTCACTCAAAATGGATCCGAAATCTTAATGTTAAACCATAGTTTCCAAGAAGAACACAACACAAAGAATCTTTATCCTCTACAACTGGGCAAAGATTATTGAATATGATACAAAAAACAAGGCCAAACAAAACAAAACCTGAAAATGGCCAGTTTGTAAAAACACTGAATGAAAAGATAAGCTCCAGACAACACTGGCCGATCATGTTTCCCATTAGAAGACCTGGATCCGGGACACATGAGGGACTCCTTCAATTCTTCAGCAAGAAAGCAAACAAACCAGTGTTTACATATAATTTTTTTTCTGGTTTTTCTCTGTGTAGCCCGGGCTATCTTGGAACTCACTCTGTAGACCACCCTGGTCTCAAACTCAGAGAGATCCCGCCTGCCTCTGCCTCCCAAGTGCTGGGATTAAAAGTATGCACCACCACCCAACCTAATTTATTTGTTTTTGTTTTATGGCATTGTGTTTTCCCTGCATGTATGTCTGTGTGACAGGATTGAATCCCCTAGAACTGGAGTTACAAACAGTTGTGAACCACCATGTGGTTGCTGGAAATTGAACTCAGGACCTCTGGAAGAGCAGCCAGTGCTCTTGACTGCTAAGCCATCTCTCCAACCCCAAACCAGTGTTTGAAATGGACAAAGGATGGAAGGGGCCCTCCACCAAGGAGGATGAACAAATGGGAATAAGTCTGGAATGATGTTCAACAGAATCCACCAAGGAAGCAAAAATTAACACATACTTATTAGAAGAGGTTTAAATAAAAAGTGTGGACACTCTTCAGTGTTACAAAGGGGTGTAAACGACTGAAATTCCTATGCATTTCCAACAGAAATGTCAAATGGCCGCTCCGGGAAAGATTCTTATGGTGTTAAGCACACTAAGTGTATGAGCCAGTGGTTCCAGCCCTTAAGTGTGAACAACCAGAGAAATGAAAAAGTAGCATTTCCACAGAAACCTGTATGTCCATAAAAGTTCTGTTTGTGATCACCAGAGACTATAAGAAACACACATTTCCTTCAGCATATAAATGGTTAAAAGACAACCACCCACAGATACAATAATGTTGATCCAAAAAAAAAAGGAACTAACAAGTGACGTACACTATTGGGCATGGGTGAGTCTCCAGGACATTCAGCTAAGTGATTCTATGCTATGACATTCTAGAAAGGACAGATCTATATGACAGATGCATCACTAGCTGCCAAGGTTCTGGTGAAAGAGAAATGAGATCACAAAGGGACAGGATAAATAAATATGGAGGACTACAATAGAAGTGTTATCTATGCTGATTGTGGTGGTCGATTAAAATAATTCATAGGCCACAGCCAGGGAACTACACACACACACACACACACACACACACACTTTATGTTAATATTTATTAAAATAAATAAGAAATAAATCTGGAAGGGCTTATCAGGTAAGAATGCCTAAAGGTAGGAAGAGTTACCAGGATGAGAACCAGACGGGCTCTCTGTTGTGAGGCCAACAGAGCTGGGAGTCTTCCTCCCCAATGAGAAAGGCGCAGCCAGCCATAGAAAAGGGGTAAGAAGTGAGACATAAACATAACTGAGAAAGGTTTCAAGCGGACGCACTAGTGAACCCATGAGGCACTGAGTGACAGTACTGTACCCTCGGGGTTAGAAGCCTTAATACCTTATATATATTGGCCTTTTAGAGGCCTCACTAGCCTCTGGAAAGTAACCAATGGAAAACAGAAGAGGCAGCCAGAGGCAGCAGAGCGTGGGGGTAGAGGCCCATCCTCCAAGGCACCATGGGCAAAGCCCTGCCTTACCCCTTGTGATATGGCTGTGGCTGAATCTTTGCTAATGTTCAATATCATTCATGGTGTTGGAAGACAGGGCATAAAAAACACAGTTGGAAATCCAATACTGATTCATCTTATGAATCTGTGATGATGAATGCTTAAGTCTCTTTGGTTTTCCAGCTCAGCTGTTTGGCTAGAGCATCCTCAGACTACTGTTAAACGCACTTCATAGAAAGAGTGCCGTACAGGCTGCAGGAAAACAAAGGCTTGCTCCAAAGTCACTTCGATTCACGTGTTTATCGCATTTCAGTCTATTTTCGTTAAAAGCTCATAAGTACCAAGTGCTTTCCGATAACATTAGCACTCAGAATGAAAACGTAAAAGGGGTGTTTCTATGTGGGGTTAACGGCTGTGAGGGAGGGTAGGGTGGTGTAGCAGTCTCCCTACACGCTGCAGAACCCTCTCCCACTCGGAGCCAAAGGCAGGCTCCCAGAAGCTTACCCAGCTTTAGGAATTATCAGTCAAGACAACACTCAGTGGTTCCTTATTAGGTTCAAGGCCACCTTCTGGATCCTCAGCGGCTGCATCCCCCCAGGTGTTTTAACATCCGGGCAGCAAATGCCCACACACTGTTCTGTGGGAGAAAGAACAATCTGGTCCAGAGACAAAGTAATTGAAGGACCCGAACAACACATTCGGGAGAGCGATAGGGTCTGATGGGGGAAACTTCATGCGCATTCAATCCAGGAGCCATCCTGCTCCGGGTTCAAAGATGGCAGTGGGAAGAAAAAAGTCCTTGACTTCATCAAGGCATATTCACAGAGAAACTGCTGGCTGGCAGGCCTGGCAGGCAGGAGGAATTCTCCCAAGTGTAAGGAGGAGGGGGAGGAAAGAAACAATCTGCTTACACGGTCAGTAACAATAAATCTGGCTTCCAAACTCTGGCCATTTTTAAAAAATATTTTTATTAATTAGCTTACGTATCTTCTTGTGATACAATAATATAAACTTCCTGTTTTGAAATACACATACAACTTAGGATTGAGTGAATGTATTTGATTCCCTGGTCATGAGCCTGATATATATATATATATATAATATATATATATAATATATAATATATATAAACATTACAGAATTTGGGAGCCTGTGTGTAGATGTACATATGTGTCAGGTGGGCACGGCAGCAGATGGTAATCTCAGTACTCAGGAAGCTGAGAAAGGAGGATACACTAGACTGGATTACATAATAAGCTTCAGTTCAGCCTGGGTTATATAGAGGGAAACCTTGTCTTTCAAGTAGAAAAGAAAAAATAAAAACAGAAAAAATTAGTAAGAGTTATGTTGCTTCAATTAACTTTGATGTAGGTGTGTCTTCTATTTATCTGATGATTTCATTGGATAATTAATAAAGAAACTGCCTGGCCCATCTGATAGACCAGCTCTTAGGTGGGCGGAGTAGACAGAACAGGAAGAAGGAAGTGAGGTAGATGGCTCAGTAAGATGCCACGCCTCTCCTAAGTTAGGCAGACTGCCGTGCCTCTTCTCCATGAGAGACATGCAACGAAGTTCCAGCCCAAGATGGACGTATGCTGAATCTTTCCCAGTAAGACACCGCTCGTGGTGCTACACAGATTATTAGATATGGGTTAATCAAGATGTGAGTAAGAGGCTGAAAATAATGGGCCAGGCAGTATTTAAAAGAATACAGTTTCCGTGTAATTATTTCGGGTAAAGCTAGCTGGTGGCCGGGAGCTGGGGCGGCCCGCAGCTCATCACTACAGAATGGCGCCCATGTGGATAACTGAATCCACAGAAAGCCTGAGAAAGCTTGGGAAAGAATAGAGTAAAGCATGTTTTCTTGGTAGCAGCTATTTCTCAGGTTTGGCTTTGCTTGCTAGAGGTAAGAAAGTGCTCTCATCTAAGAGAGGCTTCCTGACTCAGCTTCAGGTGCAAAACATTGCAGCTCTTTTAAGAGGTCCTGCTACAAAACACTTAAATGCTGTTGATGAAAATTAACTGCATGCTTTTCGGTTTTCAGCCGTAGCAGGAAAAAAGCTGTGTCGTTTTAAAATGCCAGCTTTCTGGGCCATCCTGCCAGGGCAAACTCTGACTCTTTCAAGCAGGCGGTCCTGACTATGGAGCTTTTGAGTGTTGTTTAACACTGTTGCAGCTTGCTTGCTGGCAGGGACCTTGAAACACTGTAGAATTATGGCAATGAATGTGGCTCTGGCCAATATCTCAGCCACAAGGCCGGAATCACAGAAAGCTAAGGAATGGGCTGGATCTTGCTGTCAAAGCCACGGCTTTAATCCTACCTATATTGCTTGGTAAATTAAAGACTCGTGTGGTCAGAAAAAGAGAGATATACAGTAAAGAGAGATTCAAAGACAAAGAAAATCTCTAAATGGTTTGCAGTGAGTTAAAAATACATGCAGGCTAAAAGTTAAAGTTCTTACAGTTAAAAGAAAAAGAGAAAGAAAGAAAGAAAAAAGAAGTAGTTTGTTGTGGTTGTATACACCTTTAATCCCAACACTTGGGAGGCAGAGGTAGATTGACCTCTGTGACTTCAAGGTGTGGCAGGACACACCTTTAATCCGAATGCCTGGGAGGCAGAGACGGAAAGATCTCTGTGAGTTCAAGGTGTTGTAGCACACACCTTTAATCCCAGCACTGGGGAGGCAGAGACAGACGGATTTCTGAGAGTTCAAGGACAGCCTGGTCTACAGAGTTATTCCAGGACAAAGATATACAGAGAACCTGTCTCAAAAAATAAAAGTAAAAATAAACGAAATAGAGGTTAAAATAAAGCCACACAAAGATGGAAAATACACAGAGAATCTTGATACTGTATGCTATTATGCTCTTTTTGAATTGTTTGAATGCTGAGGAAGGAGCAACAGCTGCTAAAAGATATTTGTTTATAAATGCTGCTGAACTAATCCAAGAAAGATATCTTGAAAATACCTTGACTTTAGAATTTGGATCTAAGGATATGATACTTTGGAAAAGAGATTCTTCTTTTATTTTTACAGAAAATGAGACCCGTTGGATTGCTTCTATCCCAATATGGTATGATAGACCACGTCCTCCTGAAAGGTTGCTGTGAATACCTTCAGAAAATTACTTCACCCAACTGATGACTGAGATGAACCTGGCACACAGGTTACACCATGAAAGATCTGATTAACAGCGTCCCCATTCAGCAGGAAGCAGTTTGGAGAGAAATAACTACGTCCATATTCCCAAATATTGTTTATAAATGTTCTTTTACATTTAAAGGGGGAGATGATATAGATATGAATAATTTACATTGGTATAAATTTTGCCTTATTGATAGAAATTTAAGGTCTACTTTGTTATATGTATATGTATTTCTAATAACGATTAAGGTATTGTGATTGTGTAGTTCATTTAAAAATGTAATGTATAATTAGGAAATATAGGTTGCTAATGAATAATCATTGATAATAGTTAAACTTGTAGTCATGTTAGTTAGATTTTCTAGATATATAGAGATATATTTCAGTTAGATAGGCATACTTCATATCTTCCAAAGACTACAGAATATTGCATTTTAAATGTCTTAATAACTTAGGGTTTTTCATGACAATGAGACATGTCTGCTCCTGGTAGCACCAATCTACTTCAAGAGGAAGATGGGCATCGAAGAGGCTCCTTATAGAGTTTGATAGCCATTTGGGCAAGAAACTGCTCTTGCCTGGACTATTGCATAAACTGGACACAGAGAACCCTCAGAGAGAGGACTGCTGAACTTGCCTAGAGGTGAGATGATCTCTTTGGGTTCCTGATTCATGAAAGAGTCTGCGAGACATTCTGCAGGACACAGCAGATAGTGACTGAACTGTCTTTGAAATTTCCTGCTTCATGGGAAACTCTGCTGGATACTGTGGGCCTATAGGCCGAAGATAGATGCCCCAACAATACAAAAGAACTTTGGGTGACTGTCCAGGCAGCGAGATGTCTCTATCATTTCTAGAGTTATATGGAAATTGCATATTTCTTATTTACTTAGGTAATATTGTGTTCTTCTGGAGTCTTTGATGGAGCTGAAGAATAGATAGTTATAGTTGTTTTCCTTTGTTATGATAAAAGATAAAGTAGATATAAATATTGTAACTGTAATTTTTGCATGATAACTGTTTTGTTATATGTAATTTTACTATGTTAAAGTGAAAGCTTTTTTTGTTTAAACAGAAAAAGGGGAAATGATGTAGGTGTGTCTTCTATCTATCTGATGATTTCATTGGATAATTAATAAAGAAACTGCCTGGCCCATCTGATAGACCAGCTCTTAGGTGGGCGGAGTAGACAGAACAGGAAGAAGGAAGTGAGGTAGATGGCTCAGTAAGATGCCACGCCTCTCCTAAGTTAGGCAGACTGCCGTGCCTCTCCTCAGAGAGAGATGCCAGATGCGATGAAGCTCCAGCCCAAGATGGACGTATGCTAGAAACTAAACGGTAAGGCACCACTTCGTGGTGCTACACAGATTATTAGATATGGGTTAATCAAGATGTGAGTAAGAGGCTGAAAATAATGGGCCAGGCAGTCTTTAAAAGAATACAATTTGTGTGTTGTTATTTCGGGGCATAAGCTAACCATGTGGGATCTGGGCAGGACGAAAAGCAGGCCCGCAGCTCCCCACTACAAACTTGGGAAGAAATGGTTCCCATGACAAACTTTTAACACAACTATTCCTTTTTAAATATAAATAAACACATAATCAGGTAGAGAACACACACCTCATACTGAGGTCTCCATTACAACCAGTCTAAAGGCATTGGTGCACCCATCTGAGCAGAGAGCTGTCTCTCAGGACAGTGGCAGCACCAGTAAGATGACCCCACATCACCACTGTGCACCCTGCAGGAGCCTGGTCTTCAAAAGCAGGAGCAGACCAAAACACCAGCACTCCTGGAGCCTGTGACCCAGATGGTGCCATCTGGGTAAGTGTGCGGACTACCTGTAGCACCCGTGTAAACCACACTGTTGTACAACTTACGGAGGGCTAGGTCTATGTGAACGAAAGCACCACCCTGTCAGTCAGAGAAGTTGGGATTTTATTAAAACCTTTGCTAGCACAGCTCTGCTAACTGGCAGTAGGGCCATTCTGCATCTCTGTGTCGCTAAGTGCCTGAAACGGCAGCATTTTCACTACCATCTGAAGCTGAGGTCACCGCTTCATAGTGGCACTTGGCGTAGGCAGACAGCTTGACTGACACCTGCAAGCTGCTGCTGGTGGTGCTGGGAAGTTTCGGCAGAGCCAGCAGCAGCTGCTCTCGCGCAGGTGCAGCATCTTTCCCACAGGCCTGGGTTTTTGCAGCACTTGGATGTGCCTGTGCTGGGGACTCACACAAGGACAAGACACAGCTACTGACCTGAGAGAGCCTGGGCTTTGTGAAGACAGAAATTGCATGAGAAAGTTAGGTGTGACGGGTGGCTATAATCCTAGCTCTCTGAAGGCTGAGGCAGGAAGATCACAAATCCCAGGTCAGTCTTGCCAAAAAAAAAAAGAGACAAGAGAAAGGAAGGAATAAGAAAGGAGGCGGTGTGAGGGAGAAAAGGGGAACGGAAGGGAGCAGGGGAGAGTCTGAGAAGGAGGGAGAGAAGGGAAGGGGGAAGGAAAGAGGGGGTGAGACTACATTCTTTTCTTTTATCATGGCAATACTAAATTCAGAATGGAGGATACTTAAGAAAAGGAAGAAGAAACAAACTGAAGAAAATAATCTACAAAAGGAATAGAAACAGAAGAATCACATCAGTGGAAGGTGGCAGTGTGGACACTCCTGACCCAGCTGCCAAAATGAACTCACTGACAAAATCCCATGCGTTCTCACTCACGAGCTCCAAGCTGGAGAGAAGACGGGAAGAAAGCGTCTGCAGCCTTGAAAACAGAACCTGCTTGTTTTTATGACAGATCAACATGCTGTCAAATTACACTCTAAACATTTACGATTATACCTGTAGACCCAGGCTGCTCTCGGGCCTTGGTCAGGACACCTTTTCAGTACAGTGGTCATGGAGAGATGCAGAACTTGTCACAGCGCTGAGCCTAAGATACAGAGTACTCAGCCCCAGACGGGACATCTACATTAACTCACCGTTACCAAGGCTCATGGCACACTGCAGAGGAGCAGACAGAAAGAACAGAATCACCAGAGGATGGGGAGGACTGCTGTTTTCTGATCACAACCTAACGGCAGCAGTTGCTACTTGCACAAGATCTATATAAAGCCAATTCAGCCACAGTCCTAGCAGAGGTGGCGTATGCCATCTCTACGCCCCAGGTCTTAGAGAAGAGCCACTGGTGATGGATAGTGGCTAGAGGAGAGAGAATCTAATTTTGCTTTCATTTGGTTTGATTCTTTTTGAGACAGAATCTCTCTGTGTAGCTTTGGCTGTCCTGGAGCTCACTTTGATGACAACAGGGTCGTACTGGCTACAGTTTCCAGCTTCTGTGCCCATCTGGGTCTGCCTGCTTCAGTCTGACCTGGGGATCCAAGGCTCAGGCCCCTGTCTGTCTTCTGAAGGTTGGGCCTACAGGAAGCTTGAGAGCCACCGTGCCAGCAGGTGGAAGGCAGGCCAGGGCACAGAATCTCAAATCTGCCTGACTCCACAAGGGACCAACCCTCTGGAAAGTCACTGTGTGCCCTTGGCCAAGGAAAAGACCTCATGCCTGTACTATTTAAATGTGCATCAGCACTAAACTGGGGGAGAAGACTTTTTTCTTGGATTGAAATCTGGCACCATGGGGCGCAGGACCAACCTAAATGTATTTCAACTATGAAAGCAGTCATCTAATTAAAACTCAGCCAAAATCAGCAAGAAGAACTATATGTTCATCAGTTTAAGATGTTTTTTGGCATGGAACGCCCCCGAAAAAGGTAACTTTAAAGAAAATTTGGCAAACAATTAGGGCCTTAATCACATCGTCTTGATACCTTTTCAAACATTTTAAACAAAAATGATATCATTGCTGTAATTATATTTATTTCAGAGGGGGCTGACTAAACAAATTTCAGAACATATTTCCATCCCCAAGTTAAAGAATTGCTCGTTTAAGTAAAGAGTACTTTGGGATCTTTTTATTTAAATATCTACAATTCTAAAATCTGCATTTTCCTCCCCAGTCTCCTCTCACAATCTTTCAGGCAAACCACCCTCCTATGGGCCTGGGGACAGCTCATGTAGCTGTCCTCAAAAAAGTCATGAAATGAAGATAAGTAGAGATACTCCTCAGAACCAAAAGTGACCTGCAGGAAAGACAGAGAAACAAGCAGTCTCGAAGAACAAGTGAGGAATTGCCCAGCACTCTGAGACCATGTTATATATCCATGGAGAATCTTCCAAATGAGCCATGAAATAAACATCTTCAAAGAAACTGGCAGTGGGCAGGTCACACAGTGGCCTGAGCCAAACTCAGAGGAGAGCCTGCTAGCTATGGCAAGTCAAGAATGCACTAGAGGAGGCTCCCACTGCCTCCGAGGGATCCTGGTGGTGAAGGGGAAATGTTCTTCTTAAGCCTGCCCACAGCCCCTGGGACACCAGCACCACTACTCACTGTCTCTGGGCTTCAGGAAACAACAAACACATGGAGAGGAGCGGGATCAGGACCCCTCACGTCTGCTCCCCATTCACTCTCAGGATCACAGGCCCATGTGTAGAGGGGAAGCTTGGCGATCCAGTCTCTTGCTCTTGCCTGCTCAGGCCAGCACACTGTAGAGTGCTCAGGCTCCATGCAGTCAATCTCCCACTTCAAGGCTCATATTCTTTAATATTTTACCCTATATAGTAGACATGCAGAAATGTTCGAGAGGAAAAGAATGTTGAGTATTTGGAGGCAAAAGGACTTTCCCATCATAATAGTTTAAAGGGCTAAGGTGAAGGGACAGGTGCAAGACCACTTGGGGATCATCTGCGGACTCAGATTTCAGGATGCAGCGCGTGGTCTGTTCACCGGGATCTCTGCATTTTGCTTTTGAACTGCTGCCAAGGAGAGTGTTTGAAAATCCAATGGAGAATAGTTCTGTATCAATTTTAAAAATAAGGAGCTATTGGTAACTAACAGATGTTGGGAAAAGGAAAGTTAGTTTCCTTTAAGGTTGTGACCCCTAGTGAGTCAGCCATGCTCCAATGGAAGGCCACATATCTCAGAGTGTATGACCAACATGTACAGTTACTGATGAGCTAAGGAAAAAAAGGATAAAAAGTTAAGTGGGTAGGGAAAGGAGTGTTGATCTGGGAAGAGTTGAGGGAGGAGTGAAGGTACTCGTTCTCAAAATAAACAATAATAAATATAATATCGAGAGAGTAGACTTTTAAAGATTATGTAATTCTGAAGTTTTCAGAGTTTAAATGGCATTCCTTATGACAGTCTTCTTTAGAGTAAGCAGTGGAGACCTGTCTCAGGGGGTGATGCATTTGGGGTATAAAACGAAATCACCCACAGAAATCCCAAAATCTCCTCAATCTTCTCGCCTCACAGTTGACGGGTATAAGGTTCAGAAAAGTAAGCATTTCTACCCAGTGCTCTCCACACCAAGTCCAATGGCAGCAGAGGCAAAACTAGAAACCCAGGCCTGGATTAACTCTCCCCCTCCCACGTGGTCTCAAGACAGAGATACACATTCATTCAAATGCCTGCGTCATTCCCATCTCAGAAAGTTGGTGAGTAATCTAAATGAAAGCACACTGAGGTTAAGAAAATTAGGCTACGTAGAGGAACACAAAGCATTGTGAAATCAGCACAGGAGAGAAACAAACTGGTGCCCCGAGCTGTCCTGACTGGAGTGTTACATCTCACGGCAGCAGGGAGACGACATTTGCATTTTCATTCCATTTATATTCTTTTATTCATTCTTCAAGCCAAACTCTCCATGCTCTAAAATGGCACAAAGATTTATGAAACCCTGTAAATATCCAAACTTATAGAGAATGTTCTATTATTTGTTCCTCTGCTGTTAATAGTTCAATACCTCCCACACCAGTTCTTTTTAATGAGAGATACTTAGCAGGTCCCACAGAAGCCCCCAGTGAGTGACAACTGAATTGACTTCTTGTATTCTAAGCAAGGAGAGCAGATGTGATCACCGCTCTATGTCTGGTGGCTTCCTCTGTAAAATGCAAATGATGTCACCTTTGTCATGGGCCTCAAATGGGGGCACCCAGGCAGCATCTACAGTGTGGGGCTCCTTTATGGTACAATTCATTCTTATGTCTCTAAATAAATTGCATTCTTATTTCTGAACACACAGATTAGAAGAGAGAGAAATTACAAAATAAAGAAAAATTTAATAGTTGGGAGCTGGTGAGATAGCAAAAGAGATCTAATGACATAGGACCAGAAACAAGAATCAGTCAAATCCAAGACTCTGCAGCCACCCACTGTAGGGCCCGGCAATGGGTAGCACCTGCAGATACCCTGGCCCTTCAACAGTAACCCTGCAAGCTAGAGACAGCAGCAGGCCACATGCCACCCTGTCTATCTCTGAGGGCAGTGGACTGTGTGATCTACCTTAGAGTTTTCTTCCAAAAAGGCTTTAAAAGAGTATGTGCGTGTGTGTGTGCATGTGTGCATGTGTGTGTGTGTGTGTGTGTGTGTGTGTGTGTGTGTGTGTGTGTGTGCATGTGTGTATGCTGTATTGTTTACAATGGGCAAAAGTCAGCTTTTGCACTGTGGAAAATTCGACTTTCTAAAAGTATCAATCCATGAAAACACAGCATCAAGGTGTGTTTTCCTGTTCCATTATTTCATGCCACAACAGCAAAGCCACAACACTGGTGTGCTTAATGGGAGTCTTTCTAACCATTCTGCCAAATGTGCACTCAGGAGAACAAGGCACAGACAGGAAGAGTAGAGACGAAGCCCAGATGGCCAAGGAAACCAAAGACCAAAGGAATCTGCAAATCACCTCGTTGGCTTAATGGAAGGAAAAGAAAACTTTCCTTATTTAATGAACTCGGACCTCCCTTGAGTCTGCACCTGGCTGTGGTATCTAGAACAATCTTTCTTAGCCTGGCACTCCTGTCTTCTGGAACTTATCCTTGTGGCTGGTGCTAGAAGGGCTGCCTGGCAATGCCAAGGTAGAGGCTGGCAGTTTAAGCATCGGTAGGGAAAATTTTTGGATGGGGGAAAAAGGGCAGTAAAAGGGGTATAGGCAAGAGTCGAAGCCTTGCTGTTTCCACCCCCACCAAACTCACAGCAAAGTGAAAAGTTCAGAGAGGCACAAGAGGCCCCAGTGAAAGCTGCCAATGCTCCTTCATCAGGTCATACCACAGGCAGCACCTTTAAGAGCTCATTCAAAATGTGCTTCCCTGAAAAAGACTCTCTCTGTAGTGGCACTTCATTTGTATTTTAATTTTAAAAAAAGCTTGCCTAAGGATCAGAAAAGTAAAACAGTCACACTGGCCAGCCTTACAGACCAGGCAGCAATGACACACACCTCTAATCCTAGTAGCCACACTAGCTTGCCACAGAAACCAGGCAGAAGTGGTGCACACCTTTAATCCAAAACTAGAGAGGATTCTAAAATGGAGGAGACAGCTCTCAGACAGTTTCATTCTGAGATTCCTGGAGGCAGGATCGTCATTTCAGACTGAGGTATAGATATAGGTAGAAGCCAGTAGCTCTGTTTTGCTTTTCTGACCTTCAGGTTGAACCCCAATTTCTGTTTCTGAGTTGTTATTAATCACGCTTCATCTCTCTGTCCCTTCTCAAAGTCCTCCCAGCTTACAAAAATTTAGCCTTCGTGTTCTTCAACCACCAAGCACATGCTCTCAACTATAGGTGAGCAGAATCCTGACCGAGAAGCTCATCTGAACAGCTACCTCATGGCTTCTCTGAGGTAGAATGAAGGGTAAGAAGGGAACCCCTTCGCCCTCAGCCTTTGTGTGTTCCCAGAACACAGGGAGGAGAGATCTGACACGGTGATTTTAAGGAATTGTATACATGTGAGTGTGTGCATATGCATGTAGGTGTCCATGAAGGCCAGGGGCATTGGATTTCTCTGGAGCTGGAGTTCAAGGTGGTTGTGAACCCATATGGATTCTGAGAAACTCAGGTCCTCTGCAAGAGCAGTGTGCGCTCTTAACCACTGAGCTGTCTCTCCAGCAGCAAGTACAGTCACCCCCAAGTCTATATCTACTACTAGAGCGAGGCTTTAAGAAGGTAGCAGTCATGGCTGCTCTTTAGCGAGGTTTCTGACACTCGGCAGAGGCCATGACTTAAAACTAACCTGGTAAAGTCACAGGCAAATGCATAGGGTAACAAGGTAGGTGAGCAGCAGAGGCCCCACCAAGGAGTCTCACTGACTTGCACTTGGCACATAATAATGATAGGATCTGGGTTTTATGATGCAGGCCTGTTCTCCCAGCTTCTTAAGAGGCTGAGTCAGGAAGACTTAGGTTCAAGTCTGCCATAGGCTACAAAGTGGGTTCAAGGCCAGCCTGGGTGAGGCAGTGACTCCCTGTGTCAAAATAAAGAGGCTGGAGGTGCAGCTCAGGGGCAGAATATTTGCCTTAGCATGTGTGACACCCTAGAGATTTCAATTTACAAGGGACAGAGGGACAGAGAGACCAAGAGGTAAAGGGGGAAGGGAGGGAGCGTACTGGGCAAAGACGCCTAGCTGTGCTACTCCTCTGCCATCTATGCAGGGAGGAGTCCTGGAGAGGTCACTTGGCATCTGTGCCTTTTAACTGTCCCTAACTTGTGAAATGGGAAGGTGTAAAATTCTTGGTTTTCCTCATAAGTGATTATAGACAGGATCAAAAAGAAATCACAAGTCACAAGTGGAAAACCTTGAGGACTGGCTGGTCAGACAGTCGATCCAAACGAGCTCCAGGTTCAGCGAGAGACACTGCCTAAAAACCATAAAGCAGAGAAGCATTTGAGGAAGACATCCAGATGTCAACCTCTGGCTCTACACACAAATGCATGGGAGAGTGTAAGCCCATATTTCTATATGATATGGCAGCCAGGCTATCAAGCCATAATTCGTACCGGAAGTAGTCGTGTAACCTTCCAGACAGGCTGTCGCTAACCTAACAAAGGGTCAGGGTGTTGTTTTGCTCCTTTCTTTGTAATTTGGAGGATGCCTGAAAAGAGGTGTTAATTCAGCCTACGTGACTGAACTAGCATACTGACCAGGAAGACGTCACAGCAAGTACAGGTAGATGTGGACGTGACTAAAAGCCATTCACCTGGTTACCTAGGAAACAGAATGCTAAGGAATTTCCCCCTCAGTTTATGTTTTGATATATAAGGCTGTTTGGAGAATAAAGCAGAGGAATTTTTTCAGGATATGAACTCAGGATTTCATGAGGGATCACAGAGAATCTCCCTCCTGATAAAGCCATGTGACTTGTGTCTTTATTCCCGTGCCTCCATACTGGTCCAGAGAGATAATTTATGTTGGGGATTGCCCCGGACCCCGGAAGGAGAGCGCACCTGCACACATTGGGGGGGGGGGCCCTTCTTGTTACTGCGAAGTAGTGTGTAAAGAGACATTAAGTATACAATAATGCAACTTATGTACCACAACTTCACAAGGCTCGCTTTCCTAAGCCCTTCATATGCAAGAATTCCATTGTTCATAAACAGTTACATTCGTATCATCCCCCTTCATAAAAGCAAAACAACCAAACCTCCATGAGGCACAGAAGGTTCAGCTGTCTACTCTAAATAACTAAAGTCATTCCCTCTCCACTTACTTTGCTGTATGGTGCTGTGTACTTAGCAATCATCACACTAATGAAACCTGGAGACTCTAAGCCCAAAACTTTCAGCATGGGATAACTTGGGCTGCAGAGAATGCAGAAGAAATGTCCAATACTGATCACAGTGGGCTCTCCCTCCTGAGAGCCAAATCCAACATTTACTGGTCTTTTGGAGACCAAATTATGGCTGTGACCATTTGATCACCAGAAGCCTAGGTCAAAAGCTACCCTAAAAGGAAGAGACTAATCAGAACCCTAGCCATTAAGCAGCCTATACATAAAAGCATGCCACCGATGGTGGTGGTACCTGCCTTTAATCCCAGTACTCAGGAGGCAGAGACAGGTAGATCTCTGTGAGTTCAAGGCCAGCCTGCTCTACAGAGAGAGTTCCAGGACAAGCTCCAAAGTTTCAAAGAGAAATTCTGTCGTTAAAAAAAAAAATGGCCATAGTGGGATTTGAGAATCACAATTCCAAGTTTGGTCCCAAATGAGGTGAGGGTTCTATCTGGGTTCTGCTTGGCGCTGGGAATCAGTCAGACTCCCAATCCAGGCCCCAGTCCCTCGGGTCCCACCCACTCCTCCCTAAGCAGCACAGATCTGCCTGTTCCTGACCTTTGATGGCTGAGCAGTGGCAACACCTAAATTATAAGCTGGAGTGTTGTGGTCACTGCCAAAGCCACATCCCTTGCATAGACAACAAGCAGCTCAGGAGGAACCCAGGGCTCAAGAACCTGGCTGGAGAGGTCCAGCAATGAATCTGTGACCTTAATGTCTTCATCATCCTGTAGGGCAAGAGTCTCCTTGTCCGCCATGCATACCACGAGATGCACTCCGCACCCTGTTGCCACCAGCTCTCCTTTCCAAAGACACTGACTCCTATCCCTACTGGTCGCTCCCAGGCCCCACTCCTGCTTCTGAAACTGCTTATAGGAAGTGTGCTCACCATAGAAAATGATAACTCACACAGGGTACCCAAAGAAACCCATCAGAGAACTCACTGGAAACAGAGCACTTCCTTCCTACTCCCACCCATACCCTATGTTACCCTGAATCTGGCTACTTTGGGATGAAAACGGTGTTTAGGTTTGGCTAATTGCATCAAATGCGATTTTTAAGTGTAAAAAATTTAGATCTGTCTTCATGAGCCCTTGTACTCTTGGATACTAAGCTGCTTAAGGGTTGTAGGAGGCCGCTTGTTCGTTCCTGTCAGTCCAGACTTGAAATAACCACACAGAAACTGTATTAATTTAATCACTGATTGGCCTATTAGCTCTAGTTTCTTACTGGCTAGCCCTTACATCTAGAATTAACCCATTTCTATTATTTTATATTTTACCATGAGGTTCGTGGCCTACCAACCAGGTTCCAGCTGGCAGCTCATGTCTTTCCTCTCTGGCGGCTCCATGGTATCTCACTGACTCTGCCTTCTTTCTCCCAGCATTAAGTTTATTCCCCCAACCCCGCCTAGCTTTATTCTATGCTATCACAGGCCAAAGCAGTTTCTTTATTCATTAACCAATAAAAGCAACACACATACAGAAGGACTTCCCACACCACTTAAGTGTTCAAGTGTAACCAAAAAAGAGCACTATGTCCTTTTTGTCCATCAGAAGCCCCTAAATTACTATCTTATTGAGACCATCTTAACTAAAATTCTCCCCCGGGAGTCATCACCCTCAAAACCCTCACTAGCTCTTTAAGAATCTCCTTCAAGCTCAGTTTTTCAACAGAGTGACCAAGGCATCTACAGATCATACATGTTTGCTTAATGGGGACTCTGACCTTCGCAAGCTCCGAGGCCTCGTGAGAGCAGGAGCCACGCTACTGTGTCTTCTGGGGAAATGGCAGGAATGACAAGCACCCTGTCAACACAGTGGAAAGATCAAAGTGGACATTCCGAGAAACAGTATTCAAAAGATACCTTCAAAATGCTCAGTCACAGACTGTGGTCAAGGACACAACCTAAATCAGCATTTAGAACCACCTTCTCCTCTCAGCTGAGGAAACAGAGCTCCCTGCCCAGTTAAAGCCTCTAACCCAAGGCCTCAAGCACAGTTTCTGTCACTAAAACAGAACCCAGCGAGCTCCAGCCTGAACAACCCTTCTGCCTGCTTCCCTTTCAGAACCATAAACCATTAGCTAATCACCACAGAGTCCTTCCTCCATGCCAAGGACGGTGCTAAGTGCTTTATCCATCTCAGCTCTTCTCAGCCTCCCATCCCCTGTGAGCACATGAGGGAGGTGTTGTAGTGGCCCCACATTCCACAGAGGAGAGACCAAACAATTTGCTAGGGTACACTGTGAGCGAGTGACACAGTTGAGAGCAGAACCCGAGTCTGCAGGACAACAGCCTGAGCTTTTAAGCCAGATGCCACCTATCAACTCTAGAGTGTCTAGATCTACTGCCCTGTACATGATGCCACCATCAACTCTACAGGGTCTACATCTCACTGTGCCATCCATGATGCCACCCATCAACTCAACAGCCTCTGCATCTCACCGTGCCAATCCCACAAGAGATGAATGAAGATTGTAAACACAAGTCTTCTCATATTAACTCAGAGAGGGCGCTTTAGTCTTGCTCCATACAAATGGAACCAACATGAAAGTGATTCCCACTGGTCACCTGGAAAATGCCTAATAGTTTGTTAAGTTATGTCCCACCTAATCTTTTTCCTTGTGTAGAGACTCCCAGGACTGGGATTCTCATGACTATCATATCCTGAGGAACTTTCTCTGCCACATGCAGATTTCAGCCAAGGGCCCACCTATCTTAGGAAGCCTTTTTGCCTCTGCCCCAGCTCCCTTCTATTCTTTGTATCCATCCATGAACTCCCAAACCAGTTATTGTCAGCCTTGAACATATCATGTTCATTCTAAAATTGGGCATGCAGGAAAACTGCTGTGCCAGGAGCTGTCTTACCTTCAGGCGTTAGGAGACTGAGTTTCTCTTCATTGGTGACTTCAGTTGTTCAGCGGCAGAGACCATTTACTATTCAGAGGAACAGGGAAGTGGGCCATTGCAACTACAAGAGCTTCCCTGAGCTGGACACGACTGAGCTGGACAGGTGTAGGTGCTGCCCCATGTACCCAGGTCATGAAAGGTCCTGGTTGTGACTGAGATGTCTTCAGTCCTGAGGTCCTTCAGTGGGTTTGCAACAGCCTCCACTGATGGCCTGACAGAGGTTGAGTGCATACAAAATTCAATCAAAAGACACAAAAGCACAGGCTAGACAGGAACACTGAGGATTGCGCAGCCATGTGGTATAATTGTGGATGGTTTTTATTTCCTTCTTCCCATTTCTTGTCATCTAATCTGCATTACTGGTAGAAAAAAAAATCCCATGGTCCTTCTCCCTAGGCAAGAATAAGTTCAGACTCTGGACAGCTTTGAGTTTGAATCCACTTAGAAACCATGTGATCTTGAGCAAGGTATCAACTTCTTTGAAAGTCAGTCTCCTAACACCTGAAGGTAAGATGGCTCCTGGCCCAGCAGTTGCAAAGACAAAGCAGCAGTGGTACCTCTGTGCTGGGTGCTTTCCTGTTCTTACAACAGTGCTCAAATATGCAGGCCTGGCACACAGTAAACAAGAAGAGTTGGCTACTGTTAGGACAATATTTATTATTTATGTTCATTGCTGTTGGCTGCCACATTCCTGGGTACTGCCCACATGGCTTACCCAAGTACAGGCAGGCATTGAGAGCACACATACATGTAGGTTCTTTTATAACCTACATCTATACTTATACACATCTGGGAAGAAACAAATACTAACTCAACTGCAAAGTCTCCTCTTCCTTATCATCCACAACAGAGATGGGGACTGATAGGGTGGCAGATGAGAAGTACCATTTAAATTCTTGTTAATAATAAATTCAAGAGTCACAGCCTGACCAACTTCTGAGGGATCAGGCAAGGCCCGACTGATCTTCACAGGAGCAGGAAAGGCCCAACTAACCTCCTCAAAATCAGGCAGGCCTGACCTCGGAGAGCGCTGAGCAACCTCCAGGAATGCAAGCAACCTCTGCTTTACCAGAAGCTTGGCCCTGACTCCATCACGAGGAGCAACCATCTGAGCCTTGGATCCACTGGCATCTAGAGAAGTGATCACTGGAGACACAGCCCCAACTATACCAATTGGAGGGAAAGATGGGTAGGCAACAAGGTAAGAACATACTCAATAGCACAAAGAGCAATGTGGCACCACCAAAATTGGTGGTTCTACAACAGCAAGACTTGAACATCCCAACACAGATGAAAAAGAAGAAATGACCTAAAGGGAAATGTTTGAGGCCCTTAAGGAGGAAATGAAAATTCCCTCAAACAAATAGAGGAAAAGACAAACAAAAAATTGGAAGAAATCAATAAATCCTGTAAAGAAAACCAAGAAAAAGCAATCAAACAGGTGAAAGAAATGATTCAAGACTTGCAAACCAAAATAGGGACAATAAAGAAAACACAAATTAAGTGAATTCTGGAAATGGAAAATATGGACAAATGATAAGGAACCAGAGATTTAAGTATAAAGAGCAGAATACAATAGATGGAAGAGAGAATCTCAGGCATTGAAGATATGATAGAGGAAGTAGACTCATCGGTCAAAGAAAATGTGAAATCTAACAAAAGCTTAACACACAATGTTCAGGAAATATGGGACACCATGAAAAGAACAAACTTAAGAATATGGATAGAAGAAGGAGAAAAAGTCCAACTCAAAAACACAGAAAATATATTCAACAAAGTCATAGAAGAAAACTTTCCCAACCTAAAGAAGGATATGCCTGTGAAGATACAAGAAGCTTACAGAACACCAAATAGACTGAACCAAAAAATAAAAGTCCCCTTGCCACATAATAATCAAAACACTAAATATACAGAATAAAGAAAGAGTATTAAGAGCTGCAAAGAGAAAAGGTTAAGTAACATATAAAGTAGACCTATCAGAATTATGCCTGACTTTTCAATGGAAACAATGAAAACCAGAAGATCCTGATCAAGTGTTATGCAGACATTAAGAGACCACGGATGCCAGCCCAGACTACTATAACCAGCAAAACTTTCAATCACCAAAGACAGAGAAAACAAGATATTCCATGACAGAACCAGATTTAAACAATAGCTAGCCACAAATTCAGCCCTACACCAAATAACTAGAAGGAAAACTCCAACCCAAGGAAGTCAGCTACACCTACAAAAACACAGATAATAGATGATCTCACAGAAGCAAATCCCAAAGAAAGGAAAAATTAACATCACCAACAATGAAAACTAAAATAACAGGATCTAGCAATCACTGGTCATTAATATCCATTAATATAAATGGACTCAACTCACCTATAAAAAGACACAGGCTAACAGAATAGATACAAAAACAGAATCCATTCTTCTGCTGAACACAAGAAATACACCTCAACCTCAAAAACAGACATCACCTCAGAGTAAAGGGCTGGGGAAAAAATTTCCAATCAAATGGACCTATGCAACAAGCTGATGTGTTATCCTAATATCTAACACAATAGACTTCAAACTAAAATCAATCAAAAGAGACAAAGAAGGACATTTTATATCTGTCACAGGAAAAATCCATCAAGAGAAAATCTCAATACTAAACATTTATGCTATGCCCCAAACACAAGGGCACTCTCATATGTAAAAGGAACACTTCTAAAGCTTAAATCACACATCAAACCCTACACACTAATAATGGGAGACTTCAACACTCCACTCTCACCACTGGACAGGTCTGTCAGACAAGAAATTAATAGAGAAATAAGGGAACTAACAGATGTTATGACTCAAATGGACTTAACAGACATCTATAAAGCAGGGTAGTGGTGATGCACGCATTTAATCCCAGCACACAGGAGGCAGATCCAGACAGACCTCTGTGAGTTCAAGGCCAGCCTGGTCTACAAGAGCTAGTTCCAAGACAGGCTCCAAAGATACAGAGAAACACAGTCTCGAAAAAACAAACTAACAAAACCCAACAAAACAAAACAAAAAATAGTCATCTATAGAACACTCTATTCAAACATAAAAGAATATACCTTCTTCTCCGCACCTCATGGAACCTTCTCAAAAATTGACCACATACTTGGTAACAAAGCAAACCTCATCAGATACAAAAAATTGGAATAACCTATGCATATTATTAGATCACCATGGCTTAAAGTTAGAATTCAACAGCAACACTAATTTCACAAAGACCACAAATACATGGAAATTGAACAATGTTCACCTGAATCACAAATGGGTCAAGGAAGAAATTAAAGGCATTCTAAACTTCAACAAAAATGACCACACAGCATTCCAAAATTTATGGAACACAATAAAAACAGTGTTAAAAGAAAAGTTCATAGCACGAAATGCCTACATAAAGAAGCTGGGAAAATCCACACTAATGAGTTAACAGAACACCTGAAAACACTAGAACAAAAAGAAGCAAACTCATCCAGGAGGACTAGATGACAGAAAATAGTCAAACTGAGAGCTGAAATCAACAAAATAGAAACAAAGAAAACAATACAAAGAGTCAATGAGACAAAGAGTTGGTTATTTGAAAAAATCAACAAAATAGATAAACCTTTATCCAAACTAACCAAAAAAGCAAAGAGAGAATATCCAAATTAACAAAACCAGAAATGAAAGGGAGCCATAACAACAGACACAGAGCAAATCATCAGGTCATACTGCAAAAACCTATACTCCACAAAATTAGAAAATTTAAAGGAAATGGACAATTTTCTGGATAAATATCACTTACCAAAATTAAATCAAGATCAGATAAGCAAATTAAATAGATCTAGAACTGCTAAGGAAACAGAAACAGACAACAAAAATCGCCCAACCAAAAAAACCAGATGGTTCCAGTGCAAAATTCTACAAGATTTTCAAAGAAGAATTAATAATCACAATCCCTGACTTCAAACTCTACTACAGAGCAATAGTACTGAAAACAGCCTGATTTTGGCATAAAACAGACTGGAGGACCAATGGAACTGAATAGAAGACCCAGATATCAATCCACACACCTGATTTTTGAAAAAGAAGCAAAAAATATCAAATGAAAAAAAGAAAGCATATTTAACAAATGGTGCTGGCATACTGGATATCAACAAGTAGAAGAATGAAAATAAATCCATATCTATCACCATGCACAAAATTCAAGTCCAAATGGATCAAAGACCTCAACATAAAACCAACACACTGAACCTCATTGAAGAGAAAGTGAGAAGTACATTGAACGCATTGGCACAAGAGACCACTTCTTAAATATAACATCAGTAGCACAGACACTGAGAGAAACAATTAATAAATGGGACCTCCTGAAACTGAGAATTTTCCGTAAAGCAAAGGACACAGTCAACAAGACAAAACGACAGCCTACTGAACGTGAAAAGATCTTCACTAACCCCACATCAGACAGAGGTCTAATCTCCAAAATATACAAAGAAATCAAGAAATTGATCATCAAAAGAACAAATAATCCAATAAAAAATGGGGTGCAGACCTAAACAGAGAACTCTCAACAGATGAATCTAAAATGATTTAAGAAAATATTCTTTAGTCATCAGAGAAATGTAAATCAAAACAACTCTGAGATTCCATCTTACACCTGTAAGAATGGCTAAGATAAAAAACACTTATGCTGGAGAGGTTGTGGGGTAAAGGGAACACCCCTGCATTGCTGGTGGGAATGCAAACTGGTACAGCCGCTTTAGAAATCAGTATGGCAATTTCTCAGAAAATTAGGAAACAACCTACATCAAGACCCAGTAATATCATTTTTGAGATTATACCCAAAGGGTGCTCAATCATACCACAAGGACATGAGCTCAACTATGTTCACAGCAGCATTGTTTGTCATAGCCAGAACCTGGAAACAACCTAAATGCCCCTCGACTGAAGAATGGATAAGGAAAATGTGGTACATTTACACAATGGAGTACTCTACACAGCAGAAAATAATAATAATGACATCTTGAAATCTGCAGGCAAATAGATGGAGCTAGAAAACATCATTTTGAGTGAGGTAACCCAGACCCAAAAAGACAAATATAATCTGTATTCACTCATAAGTGGCTTTTAGACATAAAGCAAAGAAAAACCAGCCTACAGTGCACAACCCCAGAGAACCCAGACAGCAAAGAGGACCCTAAGTGAGACAATATGGATCTACATAGGAAGGTGAAAAAGACAGTATCTCCAGAGTAAATTGGGAGCGTGTGAGTCACAGGAGAAGGTAGATGGGGTGAGGGGAGGAAAAGAGGGGATCAGAGAAAAATGTATAGCTTAATAAAAATAAAAAATAATAAATTCAAAGAAATTACCAAACTAGACTTCATGTCAAAAGAACTGAGAATCAGCTTGAGATGACTCACTTAAGTAAATAGGGGACAATCTGAGCATAGGTAACTTTCAGGGAACACATGAAATACGGTTAAATTCACAGCACTTAATATTTTACAAAAGCAAAATGAATCTGTTTGTTGTGGCCACTTCTTATACACACACACACACACACACACACACACACACACATTTTGTTTTGGATGCTTGTTCACCAACTAGTAATACTATTTTAAGAAACTGAAGAACCTTTTGGACATGAAGCCTAGCTGCTCAAAGTGGGTTAGTAGGGATGGACCTTAAAGATGAAGATCTAGTATACACCTCCCCTCTTTCTTGAGGATGAAGATTTACTCCACTCTCTCCCCTCTTCCTCTCTGCTCCTTAGGCCGCTGTCTTCCACACACCGAGCCGCTCTGGCCAGCTTTCCAAGTCATTACGATGACAGAATGGGTCGTCCAAATCCATGCGCCCCAATGAATCTATCCTCCATTAAGTTTTTTGCTAGCACATGTTTTGGTCACAGCAGGTGCAAAAATAAACACACTGCCAAATAATAAGCCGACTCAAAACATCCAAAACTGAAAAATACATGAAAAAAAATCAAACAGTTTTCAACAATAAAAAAGCAGTGATAGAATCAGAGTCTCTGTGGCTATGACCTGTATGAAATGACCTGATTTGTATATTAAACACTGATGCTAACATCACAAAGAGGCAAAAATGAATCTCCCATAGGAAAAATAAAGATCACCTGTGGAAACATTAGCTAGTAGCTAGAGAGATGGCTCAGCACTTAACGGCTCCTGCTATTCTTCCAGGGGACCTGAGTTTGGTTCCCAGAACCCATATCCATCGGGTTCACAACCACATGTAACTCTGGCTCCAGGGAATGTGACACCTCTGGCCTGCACAGGCACTTGTACTCATGTACACACACACACACACACAGAGAGAGAGAGAGAGAGAGAGAGAGAGAGAGAGAGAGAGAGAGAGAGAGAGAGAAATAAACATAAAACAAGAAAGAAACTGTCTAGCTAAGAAGAAAGAAAAACTTAATGTGACAGAATCTCAGAATCTAAGTACAACTCCCCAGAAGCTCAGGAGCCAGAGAGGCATATTAAATAATAGCCCAGGGCATGAAACTTCCACCTAGTAAATAACCTTGTTTCTCTGAAGAACAAGCAACAGAGTAAGAGAGACATAGGGAGAATGAGTGGGTTAGGACGGACGTGAAGCACACAGCTCAACATCACTGTGGAGACCTTATCTGGATCCTGATTCAAACAAACAGCGCAAGAAACCAACCTTTAAAAGACACTATAAATAACACTCGGTGTTCAAGTTTACATCCAGGAATCACTGCTGTTTTTCACATGAGCTAGCAGACGCTGGTTATGTCTCTTTTAGGGGTAAGCAGAGATTAAACAATGTGCTTTAGATCTGCTTCAAAGTACTATAGGAAGTCGGCGGCAAAGAAACTCAAGAATGGACGCGTCTTGAGCAATGCTGAAGCTGAATGATGGCCACGTGGGATCCCCTATGCCTTTCTGTCTTCCACAGAGCCCTCTAACCAGAACGCTAACCAACCAGCAGTGCTTCATGAGTATATCAGGCACGTCATGAGGAGCTGAAACAGTAGGAAAGGCCAGGCAGTTTTTCTTTATACCTTCATTATGATATCTGAAAACTAAACATAGGCATTTTTATTTTTATTATTAAAAACATTATAGAGGATGTGGTCTAAATAATGAGATTAATGGGTAATATTTGATTATTTTCTCCACATATTAATAAGAAGAATTTTAAAAGAAAACCAAGTCAAAAGCTGAACTTCCAAAAGAAGTCGTGTAGGGATAAATACTGAGGCAAAAATTCTTTACGATCTAGTCTCTAGACTTATAAACTCTGGTCTATAAAGAGCCAGACAGTAAATAGCTTACACAGCTACTCATTTCAGCCATTGTTGAAGGACAGAAACCACACACACTATATAAATGAAGGGGTGGGGCTAGGTCCCAATAAAACCTACAGATATGGAAATGTGACATTTTTACAAGTCACAATATTATTCTTCTCTGGATTTTTGTTCAAAGGTTCAAAAATATGCTAACACCATTCTTAGCTCTCAGGCCATACCAAAATAAGGCTAGGACTGGCCTGAGGGCTAATGTCTACTGTCTTTCAAGACAGTTTCTCATGTCATTGAGACCTTGTGGTCTGGAGATAAGCATCTAGAATATATGGACAGCCCATGTTTATGTCTTTTAACCTGGTAGTTCCCATACTTTTCAACGAGCCTCTGAGAAAAATCACTACCATATGCTAACAGGACTGTTTGCAATTATTTCATTAGAGATAGAATCTACTTTCTTGGTTTTTAAAAAAAAAAAAAAAAAGGAATAGTCAGGAAGACACAGATTTGCTTCAAGTCATGCCAAGTTCAGCTTAAAAAAAATGACCAGAGCAAAAGAAAAAACTTTGACTCTTAACCTCCTCCATGATTAATCATATAACTTAAGCCTTCAAATCTTTTACAAATAAAGGAAAAGGGAAATTCAAACCTTTTCTGCCCTTTTCCGAGTCATGAATCCTCTTAAAGTTTCCTCAGAACTAGCGTTCCAAGCCTAAAGGCACCAGGCTCCACAGAAGCGCCCACCACACATGTTGTTTTAGGGCCATACATCACAAAAAGCAAAATAAAGCCAACAAATGAGAACAAAGGAACCACAAGGCCTTCACAGCAGGCCTTATCAAAGGGCTTATCTGCCACAACTGTGTACTGAGCACAGATTGCGTGCTCCCAGTCTGATCTACACTGCCATCTAGGAGGCAGGAAAGAATGTTGCCCCACTCAGAGACTCTAGAAACAACCTTCCTATTTGATAGCTTCACTAAAGTTTTTTCTATTAGCTTTTAATTATATGTGTAAATGCTGGGGCAGGGGTCATGTGCACATGAGCACAGATGACCATAGAACCCAGAAGAGGGCATTGGCTCCCCTGGATCTGGAATTATAGGCAGTCGTGAGCTGCCCAACATGGTGCTGGGAATTCTACTTGGTTCCTCTGAAACAGCAGTGTGCACTCTAACCACTGAGCTGTCTCTCCAGCCCTGCTATATGATAACATTTTAAGAAAGAAAAAGGGAAAAAAAACCCTACATCTAAAATACGGTTTTGTTGGGTATGGTAGTTCATGTCTGTAAGCCCAGCACTTGGAAGACTGGGGCAAGAGGGTTGCCACAGGTTCAAAGCTTGGCTACAGAATGAGACTCTAGGCTACTGTGAAATCCTGTCTCGAAAGACAAAATAAAGTTAAAAAGTAACATAACAAAATGTAGTTTTTCCCTTCCAGAAAAGGAATAGAAATGTGTGGTCCCAAATATACCAAGATCCTTCTAACGTCCAAAAGTAAGCTTCCATCTTACTTTTATGGCCGAAAGAGGATTTCAAGTAATTCCTTCACTTCCCCTAGTCTGGGAGGAGGATCCTTGCTGGCTCTCTGTAACCTCAAAAGAAACACCATGTTCTAATTCCACTGGGAAAAAAACATTAAGATCAATGCAGAGCTCAAGCTGATGGCCCAGCGCGCAAGTCTTTTCTACATGGGAGGTAAAGCTTGTCAGTTAGTATTCACCCACAGGTCAAGAGGCAAGAATTCTTAGCCAAAAATAGATTTTATTAGCCATTAAGCGGAAGTGACAGACAAATACCACATAATCTGTTCTGATGCTGGACCCTCGGCATCCCGTGCTCTGCTCCAGATGCCAGCAGATGGGAGGGTTTCCTTAGCATGCATTTTAAGAGGGCAGTTGACCCATAGGCCAGGAGAGGCTCTGCTTGCATAAGCAAGGTCCTCAGGAGAGAGTGCCCAGGTGGCATGTGCCAAGCTAGGAGTGCCCCTGTATGAGCAGAAGTTGACAGTGCAATAACAAGGAAGGCACGCACCTGGAGGTCCCCACTGGCTCTTGACAGGTGAGCGAGACAGAGGCTGTGTTTCACTTCCTCCCCACTCATTCGAGTGTGCCATAAACGGGGGACACGTAAAGAAAAGACGTCATCTATTTGAGTAAGCTGTGTCAGAGAAAAAGCCAAGGACACCGAGACACACATGCAGCACAGAGACACATGCAGAGCCAAGGCAGAGACGGGAAGAACATTAATTGGTAGAAAAACAAGCGCCCTGAAGGGGAGCTGGCACGACTGGATGTTTACAAATAGTTGGGCCCTGTGCTGACAGCCAAGTCTCTTACTAAAACATGTATGAAGAGACACAGTGATGTTAAAATAAACGTATTATATATTTTAATTACACCAAGTGGACTTTGTGGTTTGGAGGAACAGATGCTTGGAGTGAAAGGATAACGAATACGTAGATGAGGTGGAAGGGAAGAAAACCAGGAGCCCCAGAGTGTAGACCGGAGATGAGGAGGAGGCAAGCAAGCTGTGGGTGATGGGAAGCAGGCCCTAGGAAAGCCCAGAAGTGCCAGCTCAGAGAGTGACGTTCCAGAGACAAGAAGCACACCCACTGCCCACCCCCGACTCCACACAAGGCAGAGGGTATGCAAATCAAGTCCCTATCCCCTAGGGATGTGGAGGGAACATGGGAGAAGTGGAAGGGACAGAATGAGCACAGGCCCTAATGATGCTCTAGATATACAAGGCTGGGAGAGATAAAATTAGATAAGACGAAGCTTAAGCCAGCAATTTGGAAAGAAAAGCAATCAGTTGAATTACAGAAAGCAATAGTCACAGGAGGGGAGGGGAAGAAAGGGGAAGAGTGAGCAAGGCCAGCTCACATACTCTCCCCACCCCCGGGAAACTTCTGGAAATAACTCAAGTAATATCTGGGGGCCACTCTAAAGAACTGAGTGATCGGAGGTACTTTCCTTGTAAGTTTATGTATGTGGAATCACTGTGAGAAGGTTCTCCAGAGCCTTATACAAAGACTCCATCCTACAAAAGGGAATTCTGTTCCCTACTCAGCCCACCGTGGCAAGAGTAGGTACAGAGCAGGCATCTGCATGCAACCTTCATAGATAAACACCACCACCTACAAAGTTCACACTGAAAACCACACAACTGAGGCACAAAAAACTACAATAAACTCTCCTATTGTGGGCCATGGGAGGGCTGGGGCAAGGGCATTACCATGCAAATCTGGTGACCTGAGATCCGAGAAAACCAAGATCAAAAGAGAGAACCAGCTCAATGGCTGTCCTCCTGCCTCCACACACATGCCACAGCCCACACAAACAATAACAATAATTGTTTAAATCTCATAATGTTTAGAATAAGATTAAAGTTTTGTATTGGACCTCACTCATAGCTATCCTGGGAGTCATGTGGCGAATAGACCTCAGGCTGGACCCACAGAGAATGGACTCAGCTTCTCTCCTAGAGCTGCGTACATCCTATGAATCTTCCAGTACAAGTGCTCTAAAATGCACTGTGCCGACGATGAATCTAGTATCCATAATTACTGGTGCTACTGTTGCCATCATTAAGTACCTAAAAATACGATGCCTGCCTCAGGGCCCAGCACAGAATAGACACCAAATAAAGACATCAAAAGCTACTTCTAAAAGTCAGTCTGAAGGGTGGCCATGACACCTAGTCAGTACACCCCAAATCTCACTCCTTCACATCCCAATCAGACTAGCCAGTGCTACACCACACCCCGAGTCTCACCCCCTCACACTCTAGTAAGACCAGCCAGGGCTGCACATGCTCGGTGGCCCCAGCCCCTCACGACCATGACCGGAGAAGGGCATTTCAGGAATGAAATGAAGTGAGAAGCCGGGGAGCTTCCTCACACCTACCACAGGAAGAACAAGAGCAGCCTCAGGGATCCTAGGTCAGAACTGAAGGTCACCCTGCCAGGAATGTCATCTCAGGAAAACACTTTTTATAGAGAAAATCTCCTTGGATGCATAATGCAAATGAGAAACCAGAAAGATGAGCTGGAGACCCTATGTGGTGGGGAATAACACAAAATGAAGCTTAGCTTAAATTCAGAACTTGGGTAAACTGGGGGCGGGGTGGGAGGATGAGGGGATGGGAATATGAGGGATTGGGCTGGGTGGGTTGGGGAAAGATGGAGGGGGAGAGAGCAATGAAAGAGATGTCTTCATGGGGGGGGCAGTTTGGGGTTAAGAAGAAACCTGATGCCAGGCAAACTCCCAGGAATCCACAAGGATGACCCCAGTTAAGACTCCTAGCAATAGTGCCTGAACTGGCCTTCTCCTGTAATCAGATTGGTGGGTACCCTAACTGTCATCAAAGAACCTTCATCCAGTAACTGATGGAAGCAGATGCAGAGATTCACAGCCAAGCACTGGAGTCCTGTTGAAGAGGAATTGTACGAGCCAGGGAGGTCAAGATCATAGTGGGGAAACCCAGAGAGACAGCTGACCTAGCTCATGGGAGCTCAAAGACTCTGGATCAACAGTTAGGGAGCCCACATGGGACTGACCTAGACCCTCTGCATGTATGACAGTTGTGTAGCTTGGTCTGTTTGCAGGGCTCCTAGCAGTGGGATCAGAGCCTGTCCCTGGTGCTTGAGCTGGCTTTTGGGAACATACTCGCCATGCTGGAATGACTCTCTCAGTCCTGATGCAGGGGGAGGAGCTTGGACCTGCCTCAACTTGCTACCCCTTTCCGAACAGAGATGAAAGAGGAGTGGATGGGGAGGGGACAGGTGGGGTGATGTGGGGGAGGGAATGGGAGAGAGGAGAGAAGGGAAAACTGTGGTTGGTATGTAAAATAAATGGAAAAAAAAAATAAGAAAAAATACAGACGCCTGTCCTAAACATTTTACTACAGTCATTCAAATCTGTTCCTATTTGGTAGCATGCCTCTATCAAAAATTATTTGAAAATATGAACCTGACCTATTGTTTAAATGGCATATATATGCTAAAGGTCATAGAAACACTAAGATTATCAAAATAAAATAGGGAACTACATCGGATTTTTAAAAAGTGATGAGGGGGCCTTTAATCCTAGCACTTGGGAGATAGAAGCAAGAGGATCGCTATGTGTTTGAGGCCAGCCTGGTCTACAGAGTGAGTTCAAGGACAGCCAAGGATACAAGGATACACAAAGAAACCCTGTCTCAAGAAACCAAAAAAGAAAAGTAAAAATCTGGCTCAGCAATTAAGAGCATGGGTTGCTCTTCCAGAGCACCAGGGTTTGATTCCCAGCACCCACGTGGTGGCCCAACACTGTCTATTACTCCAGGTCCGGGGAATCTGGTGCCTTTTGCTAGCCTTCCCA
The DNA here is from genome assembly GCF_903992535.2 of Arvicola amphibius. NCBI lineage: Eukaryota > Metazoa > Chordata > Mammalia > Rodentia > Cricetidae > Arvicola > Arvicola amphibius. The sequence goes on along the minus strand of NC_052058.2, from coordinate 25,735,071 downwards.
GGTATCAAACATACATGCAAAACATGCATGCAGGTAAAACATTCAAGTACATAAAGCTAAAAAAACAATCTTAAGACAGACAGACAGAGAGAGAGAGAGAGAGAGAGAGAGAGAGAGAGAGAGAGAGCGCAGACCGAGCAAGAGCAAGCCATTTGGAGCCAGCCAGCGCGTAGTTTTCCTCTGCCTCCAAGTTCTTCCATTGGCTTTCCTCAAAGGATTGTGACCTGGGATATGTAAGCCAAATAAACCTCCCCCGAGTTGCCTTAAAAAAATAAAATAAAAATACATATTTAAAACTTGGCCAGTCCAGCAACTATAACCAAACAATAAATTCCACTCAGTTTCTTTGAAGCCAATACAAAAACAAAAACATGATTGGAAACCCAGATATCGTAAAGACCCGTAGAGATATATCTCAGAGAAGCACAGAGTAGACATCAAAAGAAATCTGACCTAGCAGAGGGCTTGTGCCGCTTGTTCTCATCTCAAACCTCAGTCACGCTTGCAGACGGCTCTGCCGGAGCCGCCCCAGCACAAGCCACCACCACCCCCTCCCCCCGCACAGGACCTCCTCCTGGCCTCGAGCATGCTCACTCAAGGGTCCCAGAGGAGAGGCCGTGAGGCCTGACCCCCAGCCTGAACCAGGAGGTGCTGGGTTCAACTGGCCCACCACCAGACCCATGTAGGCAGTCCCCAACTCTCAGGCTGCAACTTTCTCTTCGATTCCACCTGGCTATCACAGTAGCAGCTCAAACTAAGAAAGAGTAGAAAACACAGCACGTCTACAGAGTATCTAAAGATATAAACAACATTCGTACCTAAAAGCCAACTCAGCAATTTGACAAAAAAAGTCATATTGTAGTCAATTTATTGAAAACCCAGGAGACTAAAGCATAAGAAGGTATAGAATTCTAGTTCTTTGAAGAAGCCCTAAAACCCCAATCCCCACCTCTTACCGCTTTCTAAATTTTGAAATGGCTGATCCATACTCTCCCAAATTTTACACACACCCCTCAACATACAGCCTCTGGGAGGCCTGGCTGATGCCTCAGCAGGACATGGTCATGAAAGCAACGCCTCGGTTACCACAATTCTCAGAAATCGTCAAACCAGGTCTGCTGATACGGGCCCGTGATCCCGGGTATATGGGAGGCTGAGGCAGGAGAATCACAAAATCAAGGCCTACATGAGCTATAGAGGGAGACCCCACCTCAAAAGTTTAAAATGAGAAGGGGTGTGGGAAGACACGGAATATATTAAGTGGAAGAGTGTTTGTCTAGCACCCTTGAAACCTTAGGTTCAATATTGCGTGTATGTGTGTATGTGTATATATGTACATGTATGTATGTCTGTATATATATGTATATATAGTTAATTAGAAAGCCCTCCAGGAAGCAACCTTTGTAGCTCTGCATTCTCCTTCTCCCTTCATTGTTCTAAGCTCTCCAAAGAGGATACAGAATAAAACAGCCATTGACTGATGAAGGCTTGGTTCCAAAGGGACTCTCCTTTTGTAAATGCAACAGGACAAACACTGTGTAGCATGTCATTCCAGAACTGCAGCAATGCAGCTGGACAAACATGGGCCTGCTAACCCTCATTTCCCTGTCTGTAACTATCCCTGTGATCCTAGTCTGTAAGGCCACAATCATTTGAGAGAGCACATGCGGACGAGAGACGATACGCACCTTACAGACATGCTATTGGCTTCCATTAGCTTCTGCTGTGGGGAGAGACCAGAGCTACCTGGGTTCTAAGCACCACCAGGCAGACTCTATCACGCTTGTTTTTAAGGAAGGAAAAAGGAAGATGAGAAGGGCTGACCCCTGGAGCACCTGGCTCCAATAGCAATACCATTTTTTTTCAAGCCTAAAAGAAAGCAGAGGTCTGGAAACCACAAAAGAAGTTCTCTCCAAAGCCAGCAGACTGAGTAAGAAGGGAAGACTTCATGACCAAGAAGTTACCTGCAGAACAGTCACACAGCACACTCTGAAAGGTAAGAGTTACCTAGACCACTGCTTCTCAAGCGTCCTAATGCTGCAACCCTTTAATACCGTTCGTCACACTGCAGAGACCTCCAACTATAAAATTATCTTCATTTCTTATCTTCATTAATCAAAGGGGTATGAGATTGGGGCCATAATAGAAAATGTTCCTTAGCATGAAATGCGGCTCCTGTGTCACCCTTCATCCTCCCTATTCTTGAAGGCTTTCGTTTGAAGTCCAGGCCCCCAGTGTCCTCTCTGACTTGGGACTTTCATATCTTCATTTCCGTAACTTTAATTTTGCTACTGTTATGAATCTTCATGTAAATATCTAATATGCAAGATGTCTAATATGAGACCCCTATGGGGGGGGCGGGTTAAACCCACAGTTAAAACCCACTGATCTAGAGGGTTAACTCAGACAAATTAAGCCCCCAAATAATTTAATCATGTTTTCCTCGGTCCAAATCATTTGTTCCAGCACTCCTCATATGCTAAATGCCCTGGCTTTTGCAGACACTACATTCTCCTCTGTGTATTTTAAAACCATCTTTTGCTATAATTAACTAAAGCATACCTAAGAATGTCAAGGTTTTCTTAAGCATCATTTGATGTCACTTTTTAAAAGTCAAAGCCCGATTATTTCTGTGATCTCAACCTTGTCTTCTCAGGCACAACCCAGAACATATTATTCTTTGGGATACATTTATTAAACACGTGCAGAGAAAAGAGATACTTGAGCACAGATTCTCAGGCTGCCAAGTGGTTACTGTGAGCTAGAAGCTTCTTAATGCATTTACTCGAGTAATCTCGGAGCTCAGCAAGTTGGCTACCACACACAGAACCATGGCTTACAGTCATAGCTCGGCATTGCTCAAGGACAGGCAACACATCACACGGAGGAATGGCTTTTACTGGATACATTCCACTTTCACACCAATATAAAGCAAAAAATAAAATCCTAAGTCAGACAGACCACCATAAGTCAGGGGCCATCTGTAGGAAGCCAAGGACTGTGAGTCCCAAGTCAGAGAGGACACTGGGGGCCTGGACTTCAAACGAAAGCCTTCAAGAATAGGGAGGATGAAGGGTGACACAGGAGCCGCATTTCATGCTAAGGAACATTTTCTATTATGGCCCCAATCTCATACCCCTTTGATTAATGAATGTAATGTTCCCCAGAAAAGCAGAGCCCACTAAGGTGAGGCCTGTAGCATTTGAGAACTGCACACCACCCCACAGATGTCTCTACCTACAGTCCACAGAAGGGATGCTAGCAGGAGAGAGACACAACCTGTCAATCACAAACCTCCAGATGCTCCACACAATGTTGTGGGTTCTTGCTTACAGGTGCCAGGCTTCGCCCACGATAAATTCAACCTTCTTGGGTTCTTGGAAGAAAAATTAGAGAAAACATCTTCCTGACTCATACAGTCCCATCCTTATGACAAAGCTCAAAATTAGTACTGGTGGACACGGGTTAGATGTGCACCCAAATGTGTCATTCTGAGACAGGCAGGGAAGCTGGTGCCCCAAACTCTTCCATGACCACCACTCTTTTCTGAGCATGGCCTGGAGCAGCAACACTGGAGGCACGAGGCTGTCACTCTCAAGTCTCCCTCCCTCCATCATTATCAAAGCACAGCCCCTATCTCCCCAGCACCAACCATCTCAGCTCTCTGACCTCCTTTCTGTATGGAACCTCTTCTGAGTTAAACTGAATCCACAATCCTATGTCAGCCAGAAATCACAGTCAGAGTGGCAACCTATGATGCCTCCGACATAAATGGAAAGTATTTTATTTTCCCAGAAGCAATTGGAAACTTGATGCAAAATAATTCTAGCTGGCTTATGACTAAGCTTTTATTCGAGAGAAATGAAACCAAAAAGGAATATAGAGGGGAAGGGTGAGACTCCAATACTCGCATATAATAAAAGCATATAAATTGAACAGGCCATAAACTACAAATGATTGGCAACTGAAGAATTCATTGCCAGTGTTACAAGAAACTGCAGAAACTACATAAACACAATTTTAACATAAGTGATGGTATGAATTGCTCAACCCGCTGACAATGTTTTCCAGCATCTCGGCTGTATTACTTCACACACAACAAATATGCTGTTCTGTAGATACTGCCTAAGTGAATAAGCACAAATCTTACATAATCAGTGAAATAATTCTACTTCTTTTAGAGTAGCTGTGCTCTCTATTGTTAGCCATGCCATAGTAAATAGTATAAAACTGGTCTTCATTTTTATTCAAACCCTGATGTAAAAACCAAAGACTTGATAAGAACATGCATGCCAAGACCTGTAACAAAATATTTTTTAAAAATCTACCTCATCAACATATAGAAAGGGAATTAAGATCAAGTGAGGTTTACCATGGGAACACAGAATTGGTGGTTTAACAGCTAATATTCAATGGATTCAAAGGAAAAAAACTCTATGATTATCTTAGTATATCCAGAGAACATATCTAGTAAGATTCAGCATCCTTTTATAACAAAAACACTTATCAAAGTGAAACAGGACACTTTCCTAACCAGTACTAACCACCTGTGAAAAATTCACAACTCACTGTACTCCGTGAGGAAAGAACACTTCCAGTTCAGGAAGGCAGCAAGGATAGTTGCCTTCCTACCGCCTATTTCAACTCTGCTCTGGAGGTTCCGGCCAATGCTCTGAAGCAAAAAAATACATGTACACACATACATACATATACCATATGCATACAAAATACACACATATGCCATACACATATACACATAAACATATACACACATACATACATATGCCAATGCACATATACATATACACAAATACATACACACATATACATACACACATACACAGATAACAAACACACGAACATACACATACACAAATACACATAAACACACACATACATATACAAACAAATATACACAAACACACACATAAATATGGAAAAGAACAAACTAAAACTGTCTTTATTATTAACACCACGATAGTGTGTAAAGGAAATCTTAAAGAATCTTCAAAAATATTGTAACTAATTAGTCATTTTGACCAAACTGGTGCAAGTTTCCATAGATCCAAGCAAGAAGATTGTTCATAAATGCTCTTTATAATATGTAGAAGCTATAGGAATAAACCCACCAAAACGTGTGTAAGACTATCACATAACATTGATGAAACTTAAAGGAAAATCCAAATAAATGGAAAAGGTCAACTTTGCATCAGTATTGCTGAGATGCTGTTCTCAACCTGTCCTACAGATTTAATCTTGTTTCAATCAGGATGCCAGAGCCTACTGTGTAGAAATTTATAGTATGAGTTTAAATTTTCTACTGATATGCAAAGAACAGAAAATAATTTGAGGAGAAAAAAAGAACAAAAATTAGCACATTAATGCCACTAATTTTAAGATTTAGCATAGTAATCAACAGTATAGAAACAACATAAAGATAATGGATCGATGGAACAAAACATGCTAGAGAAAGTCTACTATATTTATATGGTCCATTGAATTTTTTCAAAGGTACCAAAGCGATTCAATAAAAACATTAAAATGCTTTCAGCAGTCACTGGAATAACCGAAGAGCTGCTGGTTTGTGTGGAGAGTAACTGACAGCCACCTCACGCCACAGGAAAATAACAAATTTGGAATGGGCAAAAATCTAAATTTATAAGCTGAAATACACTAAATATACAGTGGTTCCCAACCTGTGGGTCACGACCCCTTTGGGGGCTACATATCGGATGTCCTACATTGATTCATAACAGCAGCAGAATTACAGTTATGAAGTAGCAACAAAATAACTTTACAATTGGTGTCACCACCACTGAGGAATTACTAAAGGGTCATGGTATTAGGAAGTTGAGAACCACTGCCCTAGAAGAAAATGTAAGAGTACCTTTGCTGTTTTTCTTAGAATCTGCTTTGGTATTAATAAAAAATTAACAAAAAAAATCAGAACTTATTTCAAAATGAAAAGCAATGAGCTGGCGATTGTTCTGTATGGTCTGTATGATATGTGGTAGCCATACTCTAAGTTTTAATGAGTGGCTTTATTATGCTCAGGGCAAGTAAAAGTATAATAGCAAGCAGCAGATAAGAAGAAGGAGGAGATAGCAAAATATCCTCGAGAGTTCGCAATACCCAGCAGAGACAACTGGAGGAGCCCAATTCAGACAGCAAAGGTGACGTCATCAAATGAGGACCAACCAATGGCATTATCAGCAACCAGCTGGGGACTCTCTCCCACGACTGGACTTCTATCTTCCCATTCTCACTGCGGTGCTTTTATGTCCTGACATAAACAACAGTGACCACTGAGCCCCTGCCGCTATGATGCACCCTCCAGCTGTCCTTAAGGACGGGACGTTTCTAGTCCTGGGATGTTTTACTCTCCACTGCCTCTCTACCACAGCATGGGCAGCTAAGGGACTAGTCTGTCTCAGGACACTTTGAAACAAACATGCTTGGGTGTGAAATGGAGGAGGGGGCAAACCCTCTTCGGTAAGCTTCTCGGTGAGTTCAAACAGCACATGATAATTTACCAATACTGCACATGTTAGGGCTATGCCCCAGCGACAATACTGCACATGTTAGGGCTATGCCCCAGCGACAATACTGCACATGTTAGGGCTATGCCCCAGCGACAGAGCATTTGCCTACAATGACCAAGACCCTGGATTTGATTCCTAGCACTGGGAAAAAGTTAAAAGCAATAAAATTAGATATCTCTTCAAATCCTTTATAATTCAAATTTTCTTTTGGATATAAATTTAATATGGTCCAGCTAGATATATACCAGAACAATTCCAGAAGTTTCTAAAGCTTTTTTTTAAAAAAAGATAATACTGTTGTATGGGGCATTGCTTACTTAATACTATTGAATAACATATCCAAATATGGGCAACAGTGCAAGTACAGTTGCAAATCAAAGGACTACCGTTAAGAAAGAATCTTCTTCAGGGTTTAATTAAAGTAAAAACTAAGAAAAATGATAACTGTCAAGATACGAAACATAAAACAAGGAAAATAAGTAATAAAAACAAAAAGTAGAGTCTCTTCCTGTAAAATGTTTTCCGTTCGCACCACATATTAGTGAATTTTTCCCCCGATCGGACAGAAATATTTGCTATAGAACAGAAAATGAAGCAATTACTGACCGCTTCAAAAATTCTAATGCTATCTAGCACACATCAACCTTCACCCAGTGCCCTGTGGCAGTGGCACTGACCACCAAGGGCAGGAAAAGAATGGATGTTCTGTCCAGACTTCCCAGCTCCAGGAAGCTCTTCCCATGGGACGTCTGCATTCCATGTAAGCGGTCCATTTCATTGTGGCTCGAGGACACCTCCAACACTTGAGTGCATGCTGCCCACCAGAACCAGTCACAGTTTCTCAAAGCCGTTCCACCCCTGGCTGGGTTCACAAGTCAGCTGTAACTTCTGAAAACCCGTGCTTGTGACATGATATTTGACAAAAGAAGCCAGACATACGGCATAAGCTATAGAATTCCATTTATAATGACACAGACAACTGTATATGATGCACACAGAAACAAAAATCATGATTTTATGAGTGAGTCTGGGTGAGTGGGAGTGGGTGTGGGCAAGAAAGGAAACCCCGGGACTGTGTGTGTGTGTGTGTGTGTGTGTGTGTGTGTGTGTGTGTGCGTGTTCATTAAGCAATACACATCACAAGTATGCCCTTTATGTATCTCACAGTATAAATGGCATATCTCAAAAACACCTGTTGTGCTTTTCTCTAGACAGGATCATGAAAACATCTGTGACTATTTAGATCAGAGGCATGGGTCAAAGTTTTAAGTATCTTTATAGAATACCCATTCTATAAAACTAGGCAACCTGATTTTAGTATCAATTGCCAATAAACCAGATATCATTTGCCCTAAAACTGCCTAATAATTGATATGCTAGTCTCTTGACTAATCTACATGTTTCTAGAAGTCTTGAAATACAGTCCTATCAAAAAAACATGCAAGCAAGAAATCCAGAGCAGTGTTGATACTGCACTAATGACAGTCAGCTAGTCAGCTAGACATGCTCCTTTTGTACAAGTAAATTAATGCTATAACTATGGTCCTATGTTCTAAGTACAAACACTATGCAAGGCTTTAAGGAGAGCTTTAGACAGAAACACACGAGGCATTGCTAGCCAATCAAGAGCTGAGTGTCTTTGTACTGGTTCACAGCCGTCCAATTCTCTGAGAAATCTTTACCTGGATTTAGCATACTAAGACAAATGACCTGAAAGCGCTAGACAAGCTCCTCCATATTCTAATTGGGAAACTCCTTGACTATAACCGAAGTGTGTTAACTTGACTGATGTTATTTCAAGCAATACAAATTGTAGTAATTTGTTTTAATGGCAGAAGAGGTTTGCAAATACATAACTGATCAATCAAGCCAATGAACAAGACAGAAGTGAAGGGACAATTGCGTCCACTACAGAAACTCGACATTTATCAGGATGAGCTGCACCATATGGCTCTCTAAGCAAATCCATCAAAAGCTGTGGTGCATATCTGAGAAAGCCAACAAACTGAATCACAAAGTAAAAGCCATGCTGGAGGAGCATGAAGGTTCCAATGGATGTGGAACACCCAAAAAGACTCCTGAGAGCAGGCCTTGCCCTATAACTTTCTAGTCACTATGTCCTTGGTAGCTCACGCCATCTTTCTGAGCCCCAAGTGTCCGTCTATAGAGTAGCAAGCGCTTTGGACTCCAGCCTCACTTCCCAAGCTTGTCAGAGGATCAAATGAGAGAAGAGAACATGCTCCTCTACCTGTGCTCCCCATCAAGGAGGCTCTCGGGCTCCTGGTGGACATGTTCCCAGGAGGGAAGAGTTCCCAGGTTCACAGAATATTAACCCTGGTACAAGATTTCAAGAGATCACCTGACAACACACCCTGCGTATCTGACAAGCTAGGATGCTCAACAGTCACCTCCTACGCTGCTTCTACATTCTGGTCCCATGAGGTGGTTACTGTTTTAAAGACAAAAGTATCCAAGGTTTGGTGATGAAGTCAAAACATTTGAGGCGGTTGCTCTCTCACAGCCCTAAAGCTTCTATCACTGCCCGGCTATGCAGAACTGCAGACAGATTAAGACATGTTTATCCGAGTAACATGGCCAACTGTCCTCACTTACCTTTGTGTGGCTTAGAATTCAAACAGTTGTCATCCTGAAGATTCCTGATACTAAATCCCTAATGCTCACCGGCAAGCACAATGTTCTCAAGAAAAAGAAGATGCTGGATCCAAATCCAAGTGCAGTCAAACCTGCAGACTACATCACTTCAGAATTCACATCAGAATAAACTCTGGCCAAGAGTCTAACGATTAGAAATATAACCCCAACAGTGGGTTAGGCCAGAGGTCAGGCCTGACCATGTTAGAACTGTCTAGCAATCAGAGCTTGAGTTTCTCTCTATTACTAGGCAATTTAGGGAAAAACTGTTCCTTCTGTGGGTCTTGAGGTGAGGCACAAGATGTGGGCTGGTCAGCCAATGCTCCATGGCCTTCTGCTCATGACAGGTTCAGACTGCACAAGTGATCCAACCTGAATCAATACAATAAAGCAAGTCTGTCTGGGAGGCTGGACCACGACTCACACTTTCCTCCACTGAAGTGAGGTGGAATCTCTGGAAAGAAGATGGAAGGATGGCCAACTCCTGCAATTATGAGGGGAGGGCAGTCGGCACACAGGAAGTAGAGCCAGAATGGGGAGAAAGAAACCAGATCCCAGTGACATCATTTGAGCCCCGGAGCTTACTCCAGGATTTACCACTGGACGGGTCAGTTACGTGAGCCATTACATTCTTTTTCCACTTAACCCTGTGCTGGTTGGGCCCATTACTGGTAACCAGTAGAATCCGTACACACGTGAAGGGTTGTCTGTCTACTAAAGCTTCTTGTATTCAGAGACTGACTTCTGACTCCTCAGTGAACTAGCCTGACTCTTGGCACACTCTGCGAGCTCCAGATATACAGGAATTAAATAGGTCACCTTCAGGCTTTGCCAAGAAAAACATACACCTGAAGCAAAAGATAACAAAAAAACCATATATTGATCATTTCGTCACCAGTTCTAGCAAACTCCTGCTAGATTCCCGACATCCCTCCTGGACAGCCAGGGCTCCCTAGCTCCTCCTCTGCCTCCCTGTGCCCCTCTTCCTTAGGAGACAGCTCTGTGAAGGGAACAGGATGAGCGCATGCCCTCACCTAGCCCCACTGTTTCATTTTAAAATGGAGTGACACTATTTGTCATAGTGTCAGTAATAGACAGAAAGCATTTATTTATAGGGACTGTGCTCATTCACGGTCGCAGGAGCCTTACTTCTACATTCCCAAAGAGCTAAGCAACAGTTATGAGCTGGAGGCAAAAGTAAGGTCTTAGTATGTAATCGTAGTCAACCAAGAGGCTCGACCCTAGCCAACAGGAACAGGAACTTGAGCCCTTCTTTACTGACTCAAGTAGGGCCACGGCAGACCTCTACTGCCTACAAAAGAAGCTGTCGGAAACTTTTCTCTAAAATTAAATCTTAAGTAAAAGCTCAACATACAAAGGATGGAGGGAAAGATGGAGAACAAGCGAGTGAGCGAGCAGGAGAGGACTCTGTGGGCAATGCCAGCCAAGGGGCCTGAGTCCACACTCCCTACCCTCTACCACAGCTCCAGGCTACCTGCCCCGTGTTATCGTTGCTTCTCAGAGGATGTGAAAGTCAAGGAATGAGCATCAAATTAATACACAGCTGAAAGTCATGGCTCAAGTGAGTGTTTAAAACCATTTCCATTTTCCTTGGCTGAAAAGGCCAGATATCCACAGGCTATGTGAAAAGGAAAACAAAGGCAGGCAGCCAAGCAATTCAGCCTAAAACCTCCTCTGCTCCAAATAGAGAAACTCAGCCCTGGTCAGTGCTGAGCAAGGAATTCATCAAGATGAACCCCAACAAGGCTTCAGAGGTGAGCTGCACAGGTGCCCTGACCCAGGCCACATCTCTGCTCAAGACCTTGTCCCTAGAGCACTGTCCTTAATAACTGATCTGGAAGTGCACCAGCTGTACCTAGGATATTTTCAGCCGTTTTGAAGATTTCCACGCAGATCTCTTCCTAAAATGCATTTCAAGAGCTACACTTGTGCATGAGTTTATCTTGCAGCTTGCGCACTGGTGCAGCTGGCGCCTGTGCAACTCCTACTGTGATGGTTACAGCTTCCAAACTGGGACTGATAATATTTCTGAAACGCAGAGGGAATAGACTTCGTTCCTCAGACACCCATCAAAATGGGACTTCTCCCAGAAGAGAGAATTGTCACAGACATTTGCCTGCAGAACATTCTGTGCCAGGCCCTGAGCAGGGAGAGAAGCCATGCTGTCCTTGCCCTCAAGGCTGGGTCCAGTGGAGGTAGCTGACCTTCACAACAACAACAAGGCTCTTTGTTTTCAGGAGCTGTCTTTTAAATCAAGGGCAGATCTCTCTTCAAAAAAACAGATTCTGCAGATAGGCTAGGCAGCCAAACAAGAGCCCTGGTGATCTTGCCATAATTGAGAGATTTCTTAATCTTGGAGGTAGGATTGGTGCCTGATGTGGGCTAAACAAATTAATATCTAAGGTCAGGCAGTTTCTACAAGAAGTTCCTTTGCTTGGTGGTGCATCCAAAGTGCTAGGCTTTGTGAGACTGGAGCAGAGCACACGGTGTTTGGAATGTGTATACGACAAGGTATCGCAGACCAAGAGTCTAACCTGGGTTTGACCACTAATGATTTTCTATGATCCTGGTGAACATGGGACTGCCCACAGTGAGCTAGGCCCTCCCACATCTATCAAGAAAATATACCACAGCTTACCCACAGGCCAATCTGGTGGGACATTTTTTCAACTAGGGTTCCCTCTTCCCGAATGACTTTAATTTGTCAAGCTGACATACAACTAGCCAAGGACACATATCTGTTGGCTGACAGAAGGATGGACAGTTGTCTCGGTACTAGTAACCAAGTCTAGAAAGCACACAGAAGAAGCATCTCAGTCATAGAAGGCATCCACCATCTAGCCAGAGGGGAGGCACCTGCACCTGCATGAGCAGAAAGCTTGAGTAGCATGCCCACAGGGTAAGACACGGAGACAGCAAGGAGCCAGGGTAACTAGGAGAGGGTAACACCTGGGTGGAGGTGAATCAGAGGCTAGGAGTGACTGGAGCCTGGACTGTCCAGGAGAAGCTGCTGGAATGATGAAAGCATCCCACATGCATGCTGCCTGCTAGCCATACACAGGAAATGGTAGTGTATACTTGATTTCAATCATTTTAAGTCTTTTGGCCACTTGTCATTTTATGCTAATGGGCAGTGTGGTCCAAAGTTGTCCTCACAAGCAGAGTATGTTTTGAAAAAAAGGACCAAATTCCTAAAGGACACTTGTTTAAAAACAAATGACTTAGTTGAACATGGCATTTGCTACCTGTAATCCAACACACAGCAGAGGTGAAGGCATGAAGACAGAGTTGGGAGGATAGCCTGGACTACACAGCAAGAGAGAGAGAGAGAGAGAGAGAGAGAGAGAGAGAGAGAGAAAGAGAGAGAGTCATGGAAGTGCTTTAAGTCAGTTGCATTTGTATACACACACACACACACACACACATATATATATGTGTATATATATATATATATATATATATATATATATATTTGGAAATCTATGTGCTTTGAGCCTATTAATTCTCTTTCCCTTAATATGTTACCTAACCTTCCCGCTTCCCAAAAATAGAGCTCAAGAATAATAAGAGCTGCAAAGAAAAAAGGTCAAGTAACATATAAAGATAAACCTATCAGAATTACACCTGACTTCTCAATGGCAACAATAAAAACCAGAAGATCCTAATCAAGCATTATGCAGCCATTAAGAGACCATGGATGCCATGGAGGACTAGATGGTAGGAAATAATCAAATTGAGACCTAAAATCAACAAAATAAACAAAGAAAACAATAACAATACAAAGAATCAATGAGACAAAGAGTTGGTTCTTTGAGAAAATCAACAAAATAGATAAACCTTTATTCAAACTAACCAACTGGCAGAGAGAGATTATCCAAATTAACAAAATCAGAAATGAAAAGGGGGACAAAACAACAAACACGGAAGAAATGTAGAGAATCATCAGGTCATACTTTGAAAACCTGTATTCCATAAAATTGGAAAACTTAAAAGGAAATGGACAACTTTCTGGATAAATATCACTTACTAAAAATAAATCAAGAATAGATAAGCAAATGAAATAGACCTATAACTGCTAAAGAAATAGAAGCAGTCATCAAAAGTCTCCCAACTCCAGGACCAGATGGCTACAGTGCAGAATTCTATTAGATTTTCAAAGAAGAACTAATACCAATACTCCTCAAATTGTTTCACACAATAGAAACAGAAGGAACATTGCCAAACTCTTTTTATAAGGCTACAATTACCTGATACCCAAACCACACAAAGACATTACTAAGAAAGAGAATTACAGACCAAACTCATTCATGAACATTGATGCAAAAATACTCAATAAAATACTGGCAAACCAAATTCAAGAACACATCAGAAAAATCATCCACCATGATCAAGTAGGCCTTATCCCAGAGATGTATGGATGGTTCAACATGAAAATCTGTCCATGTAATCTACCATATAAACAAAATGTAAAATACACATGATCATCTCATTAGATGCTGAAAAAGCCTGCAACAAAATACATCAATCCTTCATGATAAAAAGTCTTGGAGAGAGCAGGGAAACAAGAAACATACCTAAACATAATAAAGGAAATATACTGCAAGTCAACAGCCAATATCAAACTAAATGGAGAGAAACTCAAAGCAATCTCACTGAAATCAGGAACAAGACAACGTTGTCTGCTCTCTCCATATCTATGCAATATAGTACTTAAAGTTCTAGCTAGAACAATAAGACAAAAAGGAGACTAAGGAGATACAAATTGGAAAAGAAGTCAAAGTCTCACTATTTGCTGATGATATAATAGTTTACTTAAGTGATCCCAAAAATTCTACCAAGGAACTTTACAACTCAAAAACATCTTCAGTAATATAGCAGGATACAAGATTAACTCAAAAAAACTTAGAATCCCTCCTTTATACAGATAATAAACGGGCTAAGAAAGAAATCATAGAAACATCACCCTTCATGACAGCCACAAATGACATAAAATATCTTGGGGTAACTCTAACCAAACAAGTGGAAGACCTGTAAGACAAGAACTTTAATCTTTTAAGAAAGAAATTGAAGAAGACACCAGAAAATGGAAAGACCTCCGATGCTTTTGGGTAGGTAGAATTAACATAGTAAAAATGGCAATCTTAATAAAAGCAATCTACAGATTCAATGCAATGCCCATCAAAATCCCAGCAAAATTCTTCACAAACCTCAAAAGAACAATACTCAACTTCATATGGAAAAACAAAAACCCAGGATAGCCAAAACAATCCTGTACAATAAAAAAACTTCTGGAACACATGGGCACAGGAGACCACTTCCTACGTATAACTCCAGTAGCACAGACAAAAAGGGCAACATTGAACAAATGGGACCTCCTAAAACTGAGAAGCTTCTGTAAAGAAAAGGACACTGTCATTAAGACAAAAACGCAACCTACTGATTGGGAGAAGATCTTCACCAACCCCGCATCAGACAAAGGTCTGATCTCCAAAATATATAAAGAACTCAAGAAACTAGACTTTAAAATGCTAATTAACCCAATTTAAAAATGGGGCACTGAACTGAACAGAGAATTCTCAACAGAAGAAGTTCAAATGGGCAAAAGATACTTAAGGTCATGCTCAACCTCCTTAGCTATCAGGGAAATGCAAATCAAAACAACTTTGAGATACCATCTTACACCTGTCAGAATGGCTAAAATCAAAAACACCAATGATAGCCTTTGCTGGAGAGGATGTGGAGTAAAGGGAACACTCATCCATTGCTGGTGGGAATGCAAATTTGTGCAACCACTTTGGAAATCAGTGTGGTGGTTTCTCAGGAAATTCAGGATCAACCTACCCCAGGATCCAGCAATCCCACTCTTGGGAATATACCCAAGAGATGCCCTATCATACTACAAAAGCATTTGTTCAACTATGTTCATAGCAGCATTATTTGTAATAGCCAGAACATGAAAACAACCTAGATGCCCCTCAATGGAAGAATGGATAAAGAAAGTGTGGAATATATACATATTAGAGTACTACTCAGCGGTAAAAAACAATGACATCTTGAATTTTGTATGCAAATGGATGGAAATAGAAAACACTATCCCGAGTGAGGTAACCCAGACCCAAAAAGATGAATATGGTATGTACTCACTCATTAGTGGATTCTAGCCATAAATAAAGGACATTGAGCCTATAATTCGGGATCCTAGAGAAGCTAAATAAGAAGGTGAACCCAAAGAAAAACATATAGTTGTCTTCCTGGATATTGGAAGTAGACAAGATTGCCAGGCAAAAATGGGGAACTTGGGGGTGGGGTGGAGGTAAGGGAAGAGGGGGAGAGAGAAGGGAGAAAGGGAGGATGGGGAGAGCTTGGGGGAATGGGATGGTTGGGATGGAGGAAGGGTGGATATGGGGGCAAGGAAGTAGATATCTTAATTAAGGGAGCCATTTTAGAGTTGGCAAGAGACTTGACTCTAGAGGGGTTCCCAGGTGTCCAAGGAGATGTTCCCAGCTTGTTCCTTGGGCAGCTGAGGAGAGGTGCCTGAACTGGCCCTATCCTATAGCCACACTGATGAATATCTTGCATATCACCATAGAACCTTCATCTGGCGATGGATGGAGATAGAGACAGAGACCCACATTGGAGCACTGGACTGAGCTCCCAAGGTCCAAATGAGGAGCAGAAGGAGGGAGAACATGAGCAAGGAAGTAAAGACCGCGAGGGGTGTGCCCACCCACTGAGATGGTGGGGCTGATCTAATGGGAGCTCACCAAGGCCAGCTGGACTGGGACTGATGGAGCATGTGATCAAACCAGACTCTCTGAATGTGGCTGACAATGAGGGCTGACTGAGAAGCCAAGGACAATGGCACTGGGTTTTGATCTTACTGCATGTACTGGCTTTGTGGGAGCCTAGTCTGTTTGGATGCTCACCTTCCTAAACCTGGATGGAGTGGGGAGGACCTTGGACTTCCCACAATGCAGGGAACCCTGACTGCTCTTTGGACTGGAGATGGAGGGGGAGGGGGAGCAGAGAGGGGGAAGGGAGAGGGAGGGGAGAAGGTGGAAATTTTTAATAAAAAGAAAAAAGGGGGCCGGGCGGTGGTGGCGCACGCCTTTAATCCCAGCACTTGGGAGGCAGAGGCAGGCGGATCTCTGAGTTCGAGGCCAGCCTGGTCTACAAGAGCTAGTTCCAGGACAGGCTCTAGAAACTACAGGGAAACCCTGTCTCGAAAAACCAAAAAAAAAAAAAAAAGAAAGAAAAAAAGGGAAAAAAAGAACTTCTGGAGACATCACAATCCCTGACTTCAAACTCTACTACAGAGCAATAGTACTGAAAACAGCCTGATTTTGGCATAAAACAGACTGGAGGACCAATGGAACTGAATAGAAGACTCAGATATCAATCCACACACCTGATTTTTGAAAAAGAAGCAAAAAATATCAAATGAAAAAAAGAAAGCATATTTAACAAATGGTGCTGGCATACTGGATATCAACAAGTAGAAGAATGAAAATAAATCCATATCTATCACCATGCACAAAATTCAAGTCCAAATGGATCAAAGACCTCAACATAAAACCAACACACTGAACCTCATTGAAGAGAAAGTGAGAAGTACATTGAACGCATTGGCACAAGAGACCACTTCCTAAATATAACATCAGTAGCACAGACACTGAGAGAAACAATTAATAAATGGGACCTCCTGAAACTGAGAATTTTCCGTAAAGCAAAGGACACAGTCAACACAAGACAAAACGACAGCCTACTGAACGTGAAAAGATCTTCACTAACCCCACATCAGACAGAGGTCTAATCTCCAAAATATACAAAGAAATCAAGAAATTGATCATCAAAAGAACAAATAATCCAATAAAAAATGGGGTGCAGACCTAAACAGAGAACTCTCAACAGATGAATCTAAAATGATTTAAGGAAATATTCTTTAGTCATCAGAGAAATGTAAATCAAAACAACTCTGAGATTCCATCTTACACCTGTAAGAATGGCTAAGATAAAAAACACTTATGCTGGAGAGGTTGTGGGGTAAAGGGAACACCCCTGCATTGCTGGTGGGAATGCAAACTGGTACAGCCGCTTTAGAAATCAGTATGGCAATTTCTCAGAAAATTAGGAAACAACCTACATCAAGACCCAATAATATCATTTTTGAGATTATACCCAAAGGGTGCTCAATCATACCACAAGGACATGAGCTCAACTATGTTCACAGCAGCATTGTTTGTCATAGCCAGAACCTGGAAACAACCTAAATGCCCCTCGACTGAAGAATGGATAAGGAAAATGTGGTACATTTACACAATGGAGTACTCTACACAGCAGAAAATAATAATAATGACATCTTGAAATCTGCAGGCAAATAGATGGAGCTAGAAAACATCATTTTGAGTGAGGTAACCCAGACCCAGAAAGACAAATATAATATGTACTCACTCATAAGTGGCTTTTAGACATAAAGCAAAGAAAAACAAGCCCACAAATCACAACCCCAGAGAACCTAGACAACAAAGAGACCCCTAAGAGAGATATACATGAATCTAATCTACATGGGAAGTAGAAAAAGACACGATCTCCTGAGTAAATTGGGAGCGTGGGGATCATGGGAGGGTAGAAGGGAAGAGGTAAGGGAGGGGAGCAGAGAAAAACATATAGCTCAATAAAAACAATTTTAAAAATAGAATGCAAGCCAGGTGGTGGTGGTGCATGCCTTTAATCCCAGCACTCGGGAGGCAGAGACAGGCGATCTCTGTGCGTTCAAGACCAGCCTAGTCTAGAAGAGCTAGTTCCAGGGCATGCTCCAAAGCTACAGAGAAACCTTGTCTCGAAAAACCGAAAAGAAAAAGATAAAGAAAAAAACCAGAATACTGGCAATTCTAATGTCTGTTATTCAATGAAAGAATAAGTAAAATATGGGCACCTATACAATGAGAGGTTATTCAGTCATCAAAATGATACTTGCTGTAACAGATGATCCTTGAACAGTATGCTATGCAAGATGACAAGGTCACCTGTTTTATGAGCCCATTTATATCAAATATTGATGGGGTCAGAATAAAGAGTACATCACATGCAGAGGTTGGACAGGATGATGGATAGACTGTAAGGGGGCGGCTAATCGACTTAGGTTAAGGGGGATGGGCTTAGGGTTGGTTTTGATAATGGTTACTCAATTCTGTGAATATAGTAAAAATAACTGGATTGTACAGTTTAAACTTGTGAATTATGTGGTAAATGAATATCTTACTCAGTGAGGTTTTTTTTAAGGAGGAGGAGGAAGAGGAAAGAGAAAGAAAAATCTAAAGAAAGGAAAAATCTGAGTGTGCCCACTTCCTACACGATTAACCGTGTTCTCTTTCTCCTCAGGTCCTAGCGCGAGGTACTAGTGGCCAGAACTGCTCATCAGAGCCTGCCTGCGGAACAATGACTTAGGTCAGACATTCCCTTATGAGTGAGGGCGGGACCTTTGTAAGGCAGACTGTGCTGTCTCACTCAACAAGAGTAGAATACGGCTACAGGTAATATTAAGTTGTCCCAACTTTTCTGATATTAAAAATGTACTTTCCTTTAAAGGGAGGGGGGCGCGGGAAACCAATCCAGAAATGTACAATCTCCAAGTCAAGCCCAGAGAGCCCTGCTGGCGACCAGAGTTAGTGCAGTTCTGTAAAGCAGAGACAGCTGGGAGAGTCTGAGTCCCTGGGCTGGCCTTTCTCTAGGGGTGACATGAAGGAGTGCCTTGCTAGGAAATAAAACAGCTCACGGGGCATTTTCCTGGGGCCAGAGACTAAAGGCAAAAGCCGGGGTTCGAGAAATCTGGGCACAGGAGGAAGCTGGAGCAGGACGAGACTGCAGATTTGGAGAACCGTGACAGCAAACAGTAGGGCTGTTTTGTTTAATAAACACACCAGAATCGTGTAAATACGTGATCGCTTCCAAGGAGCGAGCCTCGGGAGCCAAGCACACAATTCTGACGATATTGCCATTCCTCAGAACATGTTCTAGATGCCAGCAAAGACCTTCTTCAGTGCCCCTGACACATTCCATTGAAGAGCATCAAAAGCAGGAAGACAGCTTCTCTGAAGACAGATGTTACTTTCTTACAAACATCCAAGAGTTTCTCCCTGAGCTGGCTGGAGAGTAAGGTTGGCCTTAACCCTGGATTGCCCATCTCCAGTCAAAAGAAGACAAAGTCAAACAGCCTGGCTGTTAACAGGGTCTGGCTGCAACCCTGAAGACATGTGTCCAATGTCACTGGTGCAGCCCTAGAGAGACTGCTCTGAGTATGTTTGGATGTTAGGCAATCCCAGGCTCTCTCCAAGGGTCTGGGTGTTAGGGAGAGCTCTTACTATCCCCAGCGCTGTTCCCAGGTGGAAATAAAGACCCCCTTGAGGAAAATAGTCAGGGGCTGGCAAGATGGCTCGGTGAGTGTGTGTCCTTGCCACCAAGCCACATGACTGAGTTTGATGCCCAAGACCCACATGGTGAAAGGAGATAACTGACCCCTGCAAACTGTCCTCTGGTCCCTACACATGTACCACAGTACATGAGCACACACAGAGAGATACACACACACACACACACACACACACCCCTCTGGTCCCTACACATGTACCATAGCACATGAGCACACACACAGAGACACACACACACACACACACACACACACACACCTCTGGTCCCTACACATGTACCATAGCACATGAGCACACACACAGAGAGATACACACACACACACACACACCCCTCTGGTCCCTACACATGTACCATAGCACATGAGCACACACACAGAGAGATACATACACACACACACACACACCCCTCTGGTCCCTACACATGTACCATAGCACATGAGCACACACACACCCCTCTGGTCCCTACACATGTACCATAGCACATGAGCACACACAGAGAGAGATACACACACACACACACACACACCCCTCTGGTCCCTACACATGTACCATAGCACATGAGCACACACAGAGAGAGAGACACACACACACACACCCCTCTGGTCCCTACACATGTACCATAGCACATGAGCACACACACAGAGAGATACACAGACACACACACACACACACACACACACCCCTCTGGTCCCTACACATGTACCATAGCACATGAGCACACACACAGAGAGATACACAGACACACACACACACACACACACACACCCCTCTGGTCCCTACACATGTACCATAGCACATGAGCACACACACACACATCTGGTCCCTACACATGTACCATAGCACATGAGCACACACACACACACACACACCTCTGGTCCCTACACATGTACCACAGCACATGAGCACACACACACACACAGATACACACACATACACACACACCCCTCTGGTCCCTACACATGTACCACAGTACATGAGCACACACAGAGAGAGATACACAGACACACACACACAGAGACACACACACACACCTCTGGTCCCTACACATGTACCATAGCACATGAGCGCACACACACACACACACAAATTTAAAGAAGATAATCAGGGGCTGGAGATATATCTCAGTTGGTAGAGTGCTTGCCTAGCACCCCAAAAGCCTGGGTCTGATCCTCCACACTGCATAAGCCCAGCCTGGCAGAATCCCTTGAATCCCAGCAGTGAAGAAGCAAGCAAGAGAATCAAAAGTTCAAGGTCATCCTCAGTTAGGTAGCAAGTTAGATGCCAGTCAGGGCTATACACAACTTTGGGAGGGGGGTGTCAATGCAAGCCAAAAGTGGTTACACACACTTACAATCCCAATACTTGAAAGGCAGGAAAAGGAGGATCCAAAGTTTGAAGCCAACATGGACTTCAGTAACAAAGAAAAGTGGGGAGGATGATAAAAGAAAGCAAACGAACAAAATAGGCAAAGCAATTCAAGCAACCACGGGGTTACCATTGCTGACATGAGCTTCATTAATGATTAGGTGTTTACTGAGCACCCAACTCAGAGGCTATAGAAGGGTTTTTGATAAAGTGGAGACTGTTCCTGCCCTCAAGCTCAGTCTTGGTAGATTTAGAAAAATAGCCTCACATCAAATACAAGCAGACCTATAGCTTGGATTCCCTGGGGAACTAGTCCACTCGGTGTTCTAGAAAACACCCCAAGTGTACAACCACTACCCACAGAAAGAGTGGAGACCCACTTGGAGTTACCTCCAACCTCAGATGGCAACCCAGCTGGGCAGTGACCAGATGCATCAGTTCAGTTTTTAGTCATAGACAAAATAAGGACAGATCAAGGAACAGGCTAAAGATGTGATATTAACTATGCTCTGTTCACACTCAGAGCCTGGAAATGTCACGGGCTTGCATGGAGGTCCAGGCTCGTGAGCCTGTCCATTACTAGGCTAGTGAACCTGTTCATAACTAGGCTAGTGAACCTGTCTATAACTAGGCTAGTGAACCTGTCTATAACTAGGCTACTGAGCCTGTCTATAACTAGGCTAGTAAGCCTGTCTATAACTAGGCTAGTGAACCTGTCTATAACTAGGCCAGTGAGCCTGTCTATAACTAGGCTAGTGAACCTGTCTATAACTAGGCAAATCGGCTGTAGTTTGCATTTCACAAGCACAGTGAATTCCACAAATCTCAAGGAGCCCAAGGAGCAGTCCAGATGTCAAAGAACAGCTGGTTTTGAAATCCTGAAGTCCTGACCCATGGATGGGTGGGTAGGAGAGGGGCATGCAGCTCCAGGTCTAAGCAGTTGTCAGTTTCTCCCTAAGCTCCCATCTCTGTCCTGCATCCTCAACCTTCCACCAGAACTTTTGCCATGACGACACTAACCAGGATGACTCCTCCATGTGGGACCCAGATTAGCAATGGTATTATGGAGACCCCAAGAGTGCAACTGGAGCACAGGGTGCTGTGTAACTTACACAGAAGCTAGGAGGAGGACACAGCCTGAAGTGCTTTCTCTGTAGCATTCTTCAACAGACCATGATGAGGATAATGCCTCGTGTTAATGTCCTGCCATGGAGATCATGAAATACATCTGACTGGAGTTTGCACGCTATGTAACCACTGAGCAAAGCGGCAGGCGGGGGGAGGTCACACCAAAGTGAAGTTACAGAGCAGAGACTCAAAGTCAGTTGATAAGACTCCCCTCTTTGCAGGCCAGTCCTCACAACTTGCTTCTGCACACAGTGGACCATTGGCCCTCTGTGGCTTGATTCTCTCAGCAGTGATTCGGCTGACTCCTCAGGGCTCCATCTGCCTCAAGATAGGAATGCTACATGTTACTCTGCTGAAAACTAACGACAAGAAAATTCCATACGGGACCAGACCTAGTCCCTAGGAACAGCGCAACTCCCAGCAGACGGGCCCTCGTAGTTCATGGGCACAGAGGGAAACATCAGTGGAGCACAAGTATCAACCCACAGTCGGGTCATACCTAGGCTTGTTTCTCTGCTCTGAGATGCTGACCTCAGTGCCTCAAAAGAGCAGCCGGTGGGCAGAACCAACACACTCTCTGGCCCTGCCACTTGCTGGGGCTGGTAAACCCTGAGTGAGAAGCAGGAGCAAGACCCTTGGTAAGAAGAAAGGGAGAAGGCATGCTCCCCACACCATGTGGACGTGGCTACCACAGGGGAAAGACCAAGCAACACCCTCACAGAAGATCACGGGGGTTCACCCTGCGGTTGGTTTGTTCAAACCCTAGAGCCCTGCCAAGGGGAAGCAGAAGAAAAGCCTGCTCCAGAGTGCTTGGCCACAGTAAGTCCTCTGAACCTCACTGACAGGGAAAAACCCTCCACAGCTATTCTCAGCCCATTAATGTCTTGGTAACCTAGGGCTCACCTGGGTATAATCTTACTGACTTCGACTTCTTCCAGACTCCATGCCAAGTGAAACAAGGGCCACCCTGCCCCCTCAAGATGGAAAAGCAAAGCCAACTCAGGGAAGGCCATTTGCTTAGTCATAGATCCAACCAACAGCAAATGTGAGCTCCAAACCCATGCCTGTCTTCTCCCAAAATCCCTACTGTCTCAGTAAGAAGGGAATTAGCCCAGGGAAGACTTTAATGGCCTGGGAAAGAGAGGCTTGTGGGCGAGAAAATTAATGGGACAGCATTTGCCGTTTCCACATGAAAGCATCTCTAACTGTCTCAACAGGAAAATGTTTCCATTAGCGCTCCTGTCTCCCAGGTGAGGTCAGGGACCATGGTGAAGACTATAGACACCTAAGCCCTCGGAAGCACTGTCTCTGGGAAGACATCATCCACGTATAAGCCTGGCCTGAATGACACTTGGTGGGGAAACTCCATGATGCCGGGAAAACAACATGTCAGAAAGAGCAGGCAATATCTCTGCCTCATCTACAGATGTGAGCAATACTTACAAGACCCCATGAAATGAGAGCAGGCACTTTGATGTGAGTCCCATAGTGGCTGGCACACACACTAGCCATTAGCATCATTATCTCAACTCCAGGAATCACAGAACAACACAGTCAGAGCTCCCCTGACCTCTCTGCTTTGCACTTTACCACTGTTCTCCTTCCATTTCTGAGCAATATGCCAATCAAAAGTTCACAAGGGGCCCCCACCTGGGCTAAACATAGAACAAGAGCCCATAGATGCCGTAGAGTTCAATTCAGCTGACAGAGTAATACGTAAAGACTTCATGGGCACAGTTTGAGTGTCCAATGGTTAGACACACACACACACACACACACACACACACACACAATTCAACCTCCACAGCTACAGTTAAATGAGCTCTTGTCTACTTAAGGAGCAGTGGTGGTCTAGGCTCTGCCCACCTAGAACCAGCAGGCTGAATGCCCGATTCAGTTCTTCACCGGTGTAACCAGTATTCCCTCAGACAAGCTGACTTAAGTTGGCCAATGAGACAGATGGACTGAAGCAGCCTGGTGAAAGCTGCATCTGCAGGACAGCCTTGGAAAACAGTCCCCACTGTGGCAAAAGGTTCCAGAAACGTTTCCGTATGGCTATAAGGGCCCCCTGCTACCCCTTTCTGGAAGCCTTGAGGAGAAGACAACCAGTCTTCAGTCTTCCTGAGACTCAGTTTCTTTATCTATAAACCTGGCTCACAACAGTTGCTTTTCCTGGAACCAGACCTGGGATAACCTTCTAGTGACATCAGTACCTCTTCCGCAGGAAGGAAAAGGCAGTTTGCTCCTGTCACACAGCTGTAAAGGCAAAGCTGGAGACTGAGCCCAGGTGTGACTCCAGCACCCACCAGACCTCTCTGAGGCCAGTTCCAGCCAACTCCCAACACTAGGCAAAACTCAGCTGAAATTCCACAAGTCGACACTTCCAAAGGGTTAAGAATGAAATTAACGAAATAAAATCTTCTTGATGCCCAAAATTCAACCCTTTTAACCGTTCTCACTTTAACTTGCTGACTGAGAGGGTCCTCGGAGGGCTATGGAGCTATGGAAACCTCTATGATTTCCTCAGCCTCAAGCATGGTTCCTGCCCCAAGCCTGGAAACGCCCCCAGGAAGGGAATGAGGTGGGTGTGAAGTGTATCAGGAATGTGCATCCTAACCAGGAGACCCAGTCATTCCTCTGCAGCCACCCTCCTTAGCTCCCCGCTCAGTGTGTAGGTACTCTCAGCCTTCGGAGCCTGGACTGAAGTCAGAAACCCTGGCATAAATTCCGGCCCTGCCCATCACCAGAGTGACCTCATGCAATCAGCTGAAGCACCCAAGCCTTGTTTCCTCTCCTCCCCTGTACAATGAAGATCTTAACAGTGTCTCGCTGGCAGATGTGTAATAAGGATAACAGAGGACTACAGGTTGTATATGGAGAGGATTGCCCACCTAGCTCGGGGAATGCTAACCACGAGCTGGTGACAAAGGCCATCACGACTGCACCTCTAGCAGAGAGCACTACAGGAAACAAAACAACAAAGAACAAGCCCGCTGCTTCTCTCCAGCACTGCAACTGCCATGGACCCATTCCTGGCGACTCTCACCAAACTCTTGAGACAGTCTCTGGCCAAATGATTCTGGCAGTTTGGTACACCATGGGGGCAGTAATGGTGTTTTTATAAAACCAGATGGGAGAGAAAGGAGTAAGCAAAATGACTGTGTGACAGACACACAGAGGGAAAAAACCACACTTGCGTTTATTAAAAGTTGACTCAATCCCCAACTTGCTTTAAAAGAGACAATCTTTTGTTGCCTCTGCCCCTGGTATTCTCAAACGTTGGCACTCAGTGATGTCACCTTGTTCCTGGAGTGGGCAGAGAGAACAGGCTACCTAGCCTAAGATTCAGCTTGATTCCCTTCACTGGGTGACAGTGGTCAAGTCACAATGCTGGGTCTGACGAGAGTGACTCATCTATGGGAAAAGTCTCTGAGGTCTTTGGGGAATCTGTGGTTCATTCTTAAGGCAAATCAACACCAGCGCATCCGGCCTGCTATGGCCCCAGCTGTCTGTAATGCAGCCAACCAGCTTAATTCATTAGGCCAACTTACTCCCCCCAGAGCTTTCTGTGCCCCCAACAGTATCTTATCACCCCCACTAGCCTTCTAGACAAAAAGATCTAAGAATCGTGTCTCTCTTACCAACTTCTTGCCAGTTCTCTACATTCTGATTTGTAATTTCAAATGTCTTCACTTCACTTCCACCTGGTTACAAACTCTGAAACAAGCCATGGGTACACTCACCATTAATTTACATCACAATTCAGAATCTGTGTAAGCGCAGAGCGGGTCACTCGCACATCACCATGAACGAAGAACGAAGGGCTTGCTCCTGATAGGAAAAGGCAGCAGCTCGCCATTTACCCACTTAAAAAGTTTCTGGACAATTTAAAAGCAGTCTTCTCAACACAAGCAGCGCTTCGTTATGTCCCAATGTTATCTATTTACTGAGGAACATGCAAGAATGTCAGCACTTAACAATAATGGCCACTTTCTAAGATTAAACTAATAAAATAACATCTCTTGGAGATGTTTTTTGGAGGATGAGGGCGAAGGCCTTTTCATGAGTCCATACTATCCCTTGTTTTCCGGCTCGAAGCAGGTTTGCACGATGAGCAAACGCACTTAGTGGACAAGATTTTACACTTAATAAATGCTCAGAAACATCAATGACTAAGTGATAGCTGTGTTAAGCTGTTCATTTTAATAGTCCCAGTTTTCATCCTATTTTATGTAATCAAAGGATTACTTTAGAATATAAAAATGCTTTCATTCATATGATAGTGAGTGCAGTGCCCTAACCCGTTAGACAAAGAGGAGTGCAGAAACCATCTGTGTGCACAGCGCCTGTGACTCTTAGAAAAACACAGCAGAAACACGGCTCAGCGCCCAGCACTGTGCAGAAACACGGCTCACAGCGCCCAGCACTGTACCTTACACGGTACAAGGAACCATGCAGTAGACGCCTCTTTGGAGCTGATCCTAGGAAGTGCTCTGTGAACTGTGGGACTGCTTCCCTTTGCAGAGAGGATAAAAGCAGTGTGAGTGTGGGCAGGCTCACTTTTGCTGCCATTGCTGGGAACTCACGGTCAGTGAGGGGCTCAGGTGCTAGTGACCCACGCACCTGAAGCACCCGGCAGCTCTGCTCTGTTTCAATTCCCCATTGCATCCATTTTTCTGGGTCCATAAGATGGTTAAGTGAGTAAGACCTGAATTCACATGGATCCCATTTTAAAAGATAGAAGAAAGAGCATCAACGCCACAAAATTGTCCTCTCACCTCCACACACAAGCATTGTGGCACACACATATCACGTGCACATGTGTACGCACTCTCAATAAGTGTAAAATGCCATTTGCTTTTCTTTTCCAATTTTTAAAATTTACGTATTGTTTTGTACTTTAGTGTTTTGTCTGCACAGTTCTGTGCACCACATTTGTGCCTAGAAACCACAGAAACAAAAGAAAGTGTTGAATCCCCTGGGACTGAAGTTGCAAACAATTATGAGTGGTCATATAGGTGGTAGGAATAGAACTCAGGTCCCCTGGAAGAGTAGCCAGCACTCCTTAACCACTGAGCCATCTCTCCAGCGCCTTAAAACTCCTTGTCTCTAACACCCTTCAGTGACTTTGAGAGAAGGGGCATAAACCCTACGTAAATTTCATAAAACAGAACATGTTTACTATATATGAAAATAAACTTGTTAACATACAGGGAGCAGGGGAATGCACAAATTATCATGTGACTTTTTTTCTCTTTCCCGACTAGTAAGGACTGGAATGAGCATCTATTTCAAACTCAAGTGTAGCAAACATACCCAAAAAGACCCAGTTTGGGGGCCAGCAAGGTAGTCCCATGGGTAAAGGTGCCTGCTGGACGAGTCTGGTGACTTGGATCCAAGCCCTGGAGCCCAAATGTAGTGGGAGAAGATGGATGACTCTCCAGAGTTATCCGCTGACCTCCACACATGCCGTCATGTGCACACACAATAATAATCATTGCAAAAACTCGATTTTTTTATTACTTATTTTCTTAGTAGCTGCAAAGAATACAGCAGCTGAAAATCCTGCAGCACCCAAGCTCATGGCACCCAAAGCTTCAAAGAATCAAGTCTAATGCCCTTTATCTAAGTCTTCAAAAAGAAGTCTACTATCTAGGGATTTAGGTCATAGACCTTCTTGCAGGGGCTCCAGGATGCCTACACCCCAAGGGCCATCCTCTGCCCCAGGAGCCCTGTCTCTATAGGCTGACATGCAGAGCGAGCAGTCACTCATCAAAGTGTGGTCTGGGAAGAAGACGACAGAGCAGAGTCTGCTCAAGTTACACAGTCATATGCCCTGAAAGTCAGAGCACGGGATTTCAAGGCCTAAACCCAAGAGGTGTCCGCCTGTGCACACCAAGAAGCACATGAGGATGTTCAACAGGGTGCCGCTTAAAACAGCAAACTCTAGGAATTAATGGTACATGCTCATCAGAAGGAAAACAATTGTCTAAACTGTGGTACATTCATGCATGGGATATTTTCACGACAGCTAAGACACTGCCAGATCTCTGTATACAGATGTGGCTACATTAAATAACATAATACACACACTGTGTTGCTACAAACTATGTGTGTATGTTTCAAAAGCCACAGATTATATGATACACATTATATATGATACATATTTTACACATATCTAAAGGTTTATACCAGACTAATTACAGCAATTACAAAAAAAACTGTATGGATAAAAAGCGACATTACTTTGAATTATTTTAATTATTTAAAAGAATGTATTCATGTATCATTTGTATAAATTTGAAATGATGCTATATAGTAAGAATTCAAAATATAACAAACTAATATGGCTGCTCTCTAATCTCACAATACAAGTTTGCCCTGATGAAAAGGCAGCAAATGGTAAACCATACTCTAAAGGGCTGGAAGAAGGGGATACAGAGCCAACTCTGTAATATTCCTATTCTCTCAGTCTGTCTCTCTTTACCTGTGTGTGTGTGTGTGTGTGTGTGTTATGTACACGCACATGTGTACAGGTGTGAGTGGAGGCCAGAGGTCAACAATGGGTGCCTTCCTCAATTGCTCTCACTTTTATTTTTGAGACAGGGTCTCTTATTGAACATGGAATTGCTAGTCTGGCTGGCCAGCAAGCCCCAGCGGCCCTCCTCTCTCTGCTTCCCCAAGTACTGGAATCATGGATGCACATCAACCAATTTTTTTTTAATGTAGGTGCTACAGACCAAACTCAGATCCTCACGGTTGTTCAGCAAGCACTACACTGACTGAGCCATCTACGTGCCCTTCCTCCTTGACTCCTTTCTTATCATCAAGTGTCCTCACAGGTCTGGAAATAATCTGTGAATTCTTCGTGCCCGTCTTCCCCATGGGCACTGAGATAGGTGGGCCCTCCATGGAGACAGGAAAGAGAAGCCTGAACCTCTCTCAACCCTGCATATCCCCACACTCCTCCTTCCAAGTCCGGTTCCCACAGAGCCCACTGCCCAACAGACCACATCCCTCTCAGACGGCAGGAGCCTTCCCTCCCCTCAGTCAGTTCCACAATCCCCTCCAGCCTGACCCTCATGTTCAATCATTCGGCAATTTCAACAGATGTTCTGGACTTCTAAAATTACCACTCACCTAGCGGGGGGAAGCAGAAGAAACAAGAAACACAGCAGGGGATCTGGGGAGATGGCTCAGTTGCCACACAAGCATGACAGCCTGAGTTTGAATCTCTAACACCTATGGAAAAAAATAGGCATGAAAGCGTACAGGTCCAGAACGCTCATGCTGAGGAGGCGGAGCCAGGCAGATTCCCTGGAGTTCATTGGCTGGCCAGTCAGGCCAACTCAATGAGCTCTGGGTTCAGTGAAAGACCTGTCTCAAAAAAAAAAATAAAAAAATAAGGTTCTCCAACAACTGAGAAGATGCCCAACAGAGACATACATACATACATACATACACACACAT
Source organism: Arvicola amphibius (assembly GCF_903992535.2). Taxonomy (NCBI): domain Eukaryota; kingdom Metazoa; phylum Chordata; class Mammalia; order Rodentia; family Cricetidae; genus Arvicola; species Arvicola amphibius. The sequence goes on along the minus strand of NC_052058.2, from coordinate 25,705,466 downwards.
ATATATATATACATGCACACATACATACATACATACATGCACACACCCACATAAACATGCACACATACCACACTCATACATACACAAATAAATTAGCAGAAATTACTATGTTGTCCCAGCACTAGTGAGGTTGAGACTGGAGAATTTTAAATTTGAAGCCAGCCTAAACTACAAAACATTCCTATCTCCAAAACAAAAGAAAAACAACTACTTTGAAGTTCAGACAAAAAAGCTTTTTTCTTCCAGTCTGAGCAGTGTCTGGGATCTTTCTCCATCCTTGTGGCGTGAATAAGGCTTCACCCTTCAAGGCCTGTGTTAAATAACACCTCCCCCAGGCAATTGCTTCACACACACACACACACACACACACACACACACCACCACACACACACACACACACACACACACACACGTGCATACACGCACACACGCACACACACGCACGCACACACGCACGCACGCACACACACACCCCACCACCACACACGTACGCACATGTGCATACACACACGCACACACACATTGTGCGCCCACACACAGCAGGGTGGTGTGAGACTGACTGATCACCTCAAGCTGTTCCTCTTTCACCTCCACCTTTAGCTGCTCTTACAATTTATTTCCCAACTTTACTTGCCCAACAAAACATCCTTACTGCCCACAAGAGCCTCCGCCTGGAGAATACCAACTGCAGCTGCATGGGAAAGGCAGCGGACCAGCTACCCTTTTCCTGACTCCACCACATGACCAGAATAGACTCGAGGAGCACCCCTAGCAACTTCTAATGGGATTCTAATGGCCTCTCCTGGGAGGCCTGCAAGCTCCTCCTGGACCAGAGACACTGCCACTGCCGACAGCTCTGTCCACAGTGCACGCACCCAGTCAGCAGCAACGTAGGCACAGTCTCCATTAGCTGTGCCACTTTCAGGACCTTTCTTTGGCGAGGAGCTGTGGGAGTCTACTCAGGGCCCTCCCTCTATCTAACAAGAAATGTGTCCTCACCGCCAGGCAAGCTGTAACCTCTATATCAGGTACTTGTCGTATTTTGAAAACAATTAAGAATTAAACAAATGCTGGGGGAGGCAGACCTGCCTCCAGTCTACTCCAAGGGTCTCTGCCGCCCCAGTCATTTTCAGTATAAACCTGAGCAGAGATTAAGAAAGGAATGTACATCCTGCAGTTTCCCCGCAGGGAGCCCAGGAGAATAGGGTAGCAGGTGCCTGTGGTCTACAGGAATCAGGTAGACTCTGGTCTCCGAAGCATGGAGGTGGGGGCAGGGGGAGACCAGGAAACCCTGCCGCTGTCTCTAACTTCCCCCTTTCCCAGCTACATCCGAGGCAGTTTTCACTCCCTGAACTTTTCAATTCGGCTAAGCTGTGACTGGGTGTGGCTGAGGTGGGGCACTCATCTCGCATACCTGAGACTCTGGGTTAAACCCCCAGCACCACGAAAAGGAAACACTAACGACAGGCACCCAGATCCACACTTTCTCCTTCAGCTAAGCACACGGAGCACAGTCCAGAGGGTTCTGGCGACCCTCTAGACCACCAAATGTTCTCACTTGAAGGTAGTCTCAGTCTCAGTCTCTAATGTGACCGTGAGAGTGACTTCTTAAAAGCGAAGATGCAAATGAAGACACTGCTAGAAATTTCCTTAAGGAGCTTTAACAGTGGGACTGTGGATCCTGAAGGCTGGATGCTGTTTCTGCAAAACCGCCACAGCTCAGCCAAAGTCAGGTCTGCTCAATAGAAGATCAAACTGGACATCCATCCTTGTCAAAAGCATAGTGAGCCAATGAAAAAGATGAAGTATCCACACCTTGTGGAGGTAAGGTTTTACAAGTCCATCTACTCTGGTCATTTTGTGGCTCCCCTCTATCAGTTCTCCCATGAAATGTGACAATCCCCCCAAAAGAAATTATTCACCTGTAACCCGTGTATACCACTGAACACCAAAGCCAACTCTTGGCAGAATTCAGAAAGTACCACGGAGCACTTCCATCCTTCTTCCCGGGTTCACATATGAAAAGTTTAATTTGTCATGAAACAAAGACACAATCCTGAAATTACAGGTGAACTCTGACAGGTGTTTCCTGTAATCTCATTAATACTGGACAAGAAGTCAGTAGCACATTAATCATTAGCCAATTGTTGAAAATTAACTAATGATCTCTAAGGACACCCATGGAGTCTTCATTGGTTACTCATTTATTTGCTCATTTGACCTACATTTCCTGACGTGCCTACTGTGTGCCAGGAGCAAACCTGTGTCCACAGAGCTACATCCCTGAACCGGTCTCCAGTTTCACCTTCTACGAACTCCTATTAGAGTTTCATCCAAAGTCTGCTAACTAATTCAACCAAACGGTGGGCGCATGCCCCGAAGCCCATGTGTGGAACCACTGGACTCAAGTCACTTCCCATCACAGCTACTAAACAAAGCGGGAAAAGGGCAGTGGCTATAAATAGAGACATGGACCATGCTGCAGAGTCCAGTGGAGAAGCAAGTATGTACGTGGGCAGGGAGGGTAGGAAGCAAGGGGCGCTCAAGGGTCAGAGAAGGCTGGGGTCCTTGAGCTGTCCTGGAAGAGCAGCTACAAGCTCGGCATGGTGCACTACGTAAGAAATGCAACAGGAGTGGAAACAACAGAGCAAAGACCATGTCTGTGAACACGGAACTAACACCCACCCTATTGCCAAGCCCACACTCAGGCTATGTGACTGCTGGTACTATATTCCAGCTCACCCCACTCTGCAAACCACATGGCCATGCAGATGGGGGGAGCTTGTCCAATTAACACTACCCACAAGACATTGAGAAAAGCCACCACAGCGCCTTATCTGACAGCATCCAGAGTCTCTGTGGTATACCCAGGCCCACTGATGCGTCCGCACCCCAGGACAGCTTCTCAGAGGGCCCCTACCACGCTCTACTACTTGGAGTCATGGAATCAGAGCCCCAAACGTATAAGAGCCCTGTCTCTGACTCCATCTCTGAGAGCTCCTGAAAAGTCCTCATAGAGGCCTGTCACTCAAGAACATCCTCAATTTACCTCAGAAAAAGGGCAGGGTGCCTCAGGAGGTACAGTCCTGAGACGCCTGTGCACTTGGCAGTCCCAGACATCGACTTACTGAACATCTACTGTGTACCACTGTGCCAGGCGTGGGTCGAGGTGATTAGTGGGCCACTGAGTAAGACAACCCACGAAGGACCATGAGAGGAAGATTGTTCAAGTCTTCAGATCTGGGTCAGAAAGGTCTCATACAGGAGACCTAGGCTTGAGACGTTTGTGCAGCTATGTGGGATCATCTCGGGAAGAAAACAGCACCAAGAAAAGGACAAGACATGACAAGCAGAAGAGGGGAGCACTTGGGAGCTTGGGGTGAATAAACAGAGGAGACACAGCTAAGGAGCAGAAAAGGAACAACAAAGGCCAGGTGGCCCCACGCCACAGACTTAGGTCTCTCCCCTGTGGGCCATGGGAGCCACAGAAGCCTCAGGTCCATGCCAGAAAAGCGTCTGATAGTTGGAGGGATGAAGAGGAAGGGAAAGATGGCAACATTTTAAAAACCACAGACATATGAATCTCAACAAGATGAGGTGAAGAGTTGGCAAAACTTTTGTTCAGTTTAAAAACTTCTTTCATGAGACCTGGTCGGGGGGGGGGGGGGGGGAACGGGAGGCTGACTCATGGAGAAGCTAGCCCTCCCGTGGTGCCAAGGGGGCTGGGGCAGACAGCCAGGGTGCTCTGCACGGTAGGTGGGAAGGCCCCTCTCAGACAATCTGAGTAGGGCAGAGGAGTGAGGGAGAGCCTGTAGGAAAGAGGAGAGGGGCAGCTGTACTGAACGGACACTGCCCACCACATCAGTTTTGCGACTGGGAAGCCGAAGGCTGGAACACGAATAAAGTTCAGTGTGTCTCCCCCAGGGAAATGTAATTTACAATCACTCTCCACTCAAGACACCTGACGCCGAAAAACCTTTCTCCTTGGTGCCAGCAAGGACAGAAAGGAAGCCATACACACTTTAAGAGGAATGGAGGAAATCCAGCTCCTAGGAGGGTATTACTGTGGGAACCCAGTGAGCCTCACTGTTTCCATGGCTTCAGCCTCCACTCAGCAAGTCCACAAATGAAAGCTGCACAGAGACTTAGTGTCCACGCTTAAAAAATAATAATAACAACAATCTAACCCTGGGAAAACTTGTTGCCACCAAGGTAGTCTCCAAGTCCCCAACGCTGGATGTGTTTACACACAACACAGACCAAACGCAGACTGGACCCCAGGGGGATGGTCACATGCCTTACCCAACAAAAGTATTCATCACGACAAACGACCTGAAATGGGCAGACACACATCAGCCATAAGCTAGCCCTGTTTCTCAGTCTGAGGACTTCTCTCTTTCTCTCTCTCTCTCTCTCTCTCTCTCTCTCTCTCTCTCTCTCTCTCTCTCACACACACACACACACACACACACACACACACACACATCCTCCCAGGCAGAGAAAACTGCCAGAGCCCGGATCCACCCAGCCTTGCAAGCCATGTAGGCTTCTGCCCTTTGCTTTGTCATTCACATTAAATGAAAGGTATTTACTACAGATGAGAACGAGCTTTGCCCAGCTGCCTCTGAACCAATCCCAAAAATAGAGCAATTGCTTTGGTACAAATTGGGTCAAATGTATAAAAAATAAAAAAAAAAAAATCTTAAAAAACCTGACTCCCCAGTGGGAGGAGAGACATGCCATGGGACCTGATTCAGAGTCAGGGGTAAATTCACCAAGATCCTCCCTTCCCATAGTGGGAAATGAAACGTCTGAAGTCAGGCAGTGTATAAACTTATCTGACCGTGTGACCATCCAAGTGAAAGCAAATCTGGGACTCTAATGCCCAGAGTTTGGGGATGCTCAGTGAAAAAATCAAAGGAATAAATATTGGTTTTTAGAAAGGCTGGCCAAGCTAATACATGACCCACCTCTGGTCAGAACAAGTTAGTACTTCAGAACTACCCAGAAAGGACCCACTGGGAAGGGCTAAAGGGGAAGAGGGGAGACTTCGCTATTACCCTCTTATCTTATTTCCTTACTTTTTAGCTGAGATGTCCAAATGGCCTGGCACTTCTACTGGTGTCCTGAATTTCTTTAGGAGGAAACAAATCTGACTATTAATTGGCTTACCCATTCAGCTACATTAATTATTCAACTGACAGAAATTAATCTGCCATTCTGAAAGGTATTTATTTTCTACGTTTGTTTAATCATATCTCTTGAGCTACAAAAAGCAACAAACTGGGTCACCACTCACGTTGTTAAATTTGGTAACAAGGCTAACACCATCTGTGGCCTACACTACAATGACCCATCCCCATTGACGGAGGCTTTCCACCACTTCCGCGTCTCCTTTTTAAAGTGATAATCTAAAGTCTACAACTGAACTAAAGGTCATTTAAAATGTCCAAAGTCCCGCAGGTAATCTCTCACAGCAGAGAGAGGGTGTGTGTGTGCGTGCGTGTGTGTATGCGTGTGTCTGTGTGTGTATGTGTGTTTGTGTATGTGTTCATTCTTATTAGGCCATAGTTTTCAGGAGCGACAGCCAAAATTTTTAATTCTTTAGAAAACAAACTGCCAAAACCCAAATACAAACAGACATCATGTTACACCTGAAATATATACAGCATTTAAAATGTCATAAGAAATCCTGAACATAAACCATGAAAGCCCAATTCATAAAAACATAGCTTCACCTCAGGCTGCCAGCCAACCTCTGCCTGACCAGGGATAACCTAGTGCATAGCGCATTTGCCTTTGCAGCCTTGGCTTAGCTAAAAATACTTCCACACCAGAATCCAAAGCAAATGGAGCACCTAAAAGAGAACCGAGCTTCCTACTATCCAACATTCCCTCCCTCGTCTACCATTCTACGTGGTTTAGGATTGTGAAGAATTAGCCCTTGTGAGAAGGATGTGGCAAGGCCAAAAAGTACCAACATGGCTTCTGCACAAGAACGACAACAGAATGTTACAGGTTTTTAAATAATCCTAGAGATCTAAGCCAGTCTCCTTAACTGTCATGTGGGTGAATGACAATGTAAAAAGGAACCAAGATGTGCCCCCCAATATACCTAGTGGGCAGTTGAGTGGGACAAGATCCAAACTTCAATCCAATGTTCCTCAGTGCCTTTCTTTTTAAAAACTCTATCAATTTTTCCCCAAAGGAAGTTCCATGAAATACGAGTTTCATGATATCAAATTCTTCTGCCAAAAAACTGCTTAAAGAATGCATAACCAATTACTTTCAGTGACTGGCTGTGTTAAACAAAATGAAATCTGTTTTGAACTGTACAACTTCCCAGAGATTTTTCTCAACTCATGTACACTATAAATTTTTAAGAGGGCAATAAAGTATATGGAAGCATCCTGGAGCGTTTAACCATAGATTCGTTTAAAAATCTACTTGAATTATTTTTGAAGGCTGTGGGATATAAACTCCATTGTCATACTGATTTATTTCCCAAATTGCATTCTATATAATTAGATTTGTTGTAGTCTACATCTATAAAAAATAATGGTTTGCATACAAAATCCATGATAATTCTTATTTACCAGAAAAATTAACCACGGTATCTACCACTCAAAAATAATGCTGTATTTTTTAAAAGCTAACATTATGCACCAAAAGCCTGTGGAACAAGAAAAGTTACTTTAAAACCCTTCCGCAGATTTCTCCCATAAAAGTTCCATTTCTATTTATATAAGACTCGTGACTTTGAACACTTTCATTCAGCAGAAATCTAAGAATTCAGGTCAAATATAAAAACCAGTAACAACAACATAACCCCACCTTCCAAAGCTTTGGAAAATACAGCACACATAATCGTAAACCACACCATGCACAAAGCTGACTGCCAGCTTAGGTACGAGACAGGGCAACTGTACACCATCGCAGGCAGAAATTCTAAGTCACTTACCAAGTTATGATTTGTTGAATTAGAATCATCTTCAGGGAATGGGATGTAAATAGCTAAGGCCACACAATTGGCAAAAATAGCCAATAATATAAATATGTCAAATGGTCTGAGAGATTTTTGTCAAGGTACATATGCATTATGCGAACATCAGACACCCCTCTAATCATGTCCCCAGTCATTACTTTTAAGATGAAAATCACCCACCCATCACCCACCCCATCCCCTCACCTGCACACACCATTCTGTGATTACTGAGTTTTCAGCAGAAGTAACTTTCTCTGGCCCCTCACACTAGGTTGTCCTATCCTGTGACCTCCATCAGCCCTTTCTTCTACTGTGAGGATCATGTTACACTCGTTCATGGGTGCACACTGTATATTAAAACCTGGGAATAAAAAGCATCTTGGTAGGTCACTGTGTAAAGCAGTTCTCTGCTTTCTGTGACTTAGAAAGTGACAAGGATCTTACTAAATCAGCAGTCACAGACACAGAAAGGTAACCAGTAGACACTGACCTTTCGCACAGACCCTTGCCCCCATGTTAGAGCCATTTCCTCAGAGACTGTTCCTGGCTGGGTCAGTCTAAACTCCAGATGGGGGCCTGTCCAGGCAAAGACATTGGGACTATCTCCATCTTTTCTGTGACCCTGTGTGACATGTCCCTGCACCTCAGATGCTGTGATAATCAGGCTGCCAGCTCCCTCCTCTGCCTTCTCTACCAGAGTAATCAATAACTGTAACTGTTTCAGATTAGAGCTAGGCTCCACTCACTTCATAATGTGCTGTTTCTGTGTTCAATTTATAAACAAATTAAATTTAAAAGCCACCAGAAATCAGCACCAGACACTTTCAAAACAGACTCTCATGATTTAAAATCTTGGAGGGCTGTCTGGAAGAGTCACTTTGAGATGAGCCTTTAGCAGACACTTGCTTAAGCATTCTGTTAGTAAGAGGCATTGTCAAGACTGGCAACCCAGAGTTTGACATCTACCCATATAGCTGTTTTTCATCCCTTTCCAAACAGCAGATTTGTTGAGCATGGGCCTGATATGCAGATTCCTGAGCTTGATTTTCAGCAGTGCTCATGTCTAACACTCACCCACAAGAGGTAAGGCAACAGTTTTCTTAAATCCCCCGCAGGTGCTAAAGATTTGTGGATAGGAACAGTCTCCTGCTAATGGCCTTCTGTGAACCCCCAAAGTGACATAAGAAACAAATACCCCTTGCCTGCCTGGAGATAGATAACTTGGGGTTCTATAAAGCCTCACCTCTTTGAAGAGCTTGGAAAACTCACTGGAGCAAGGACAGGAATCACATTATCCTCTTACTAACTTTGATGGGTTTATTTTTAAGCCAGTTAGCTTTAATCATATTGATTTCTCAACTCCATTATAAAATCTTTTACCCATGGATCTGACTTTAGGAAGACTTCAAATTCTCTTTTCATTTTTTTTTCCTCTTTGCAGGTCCCCCCTGACACTGAGTCAACAGCCCTGAAGTTATTCCCTGTAAAGACACACTGAGAGCTTCCCCTCCCCCACACCACCTTGCTTCCTCTCCTAGGTCTCAGGAAAGACCTAAAATGATAAAGCTGCAAATCTGAGAACTGTGAACACTGCTCAGGCAGGCTAAATGTAAGACTCTGAGTGTGTCCTTCTTGGCAGTGCTGGGACTCCAGTCAACAGACAGAGCCTGTCTCACTACCACAACCAACAACAGCTTCTTATGAGGGGAACATGTCGCCCACCTCAGCCCGCTTGCCAGCCTATAACAACAAAGTGGCTTCTCCCAGGGCTGACTGACTGAGCTGCTGAAGAATGATGTCTATAGCCTTTCCCTAAAATGGAAGGGGTCGCTTACTACCTGTCTGTTATAGAAATGGCCCCCATTGTATACAGACATCCTGAACTGGCAGCCATGTCTCCTAAGACCCAGCCACATACCTGCACCTGGCAGCTCAAGAAAGGGAGACAGCCGTGCGACCCAGGAATTCATTCTGACATACAAACTCCTGTGCGCAAAGGGAAGCAGCACTTCGTTCCTCAAAAAATGAATGCCTCCTTTCAGAGGTCTCTGCTTACTCCAAGTCGCCTCACGTCAACCTCAGAAGCGGGGTATGTTACCAGCAAGTGCGCACTGCCTCTCAACTCCAGTGAGACCACCTAAGCACACCCTAACTTAGCAGCCCCCTCTTGGCCTGTGTGATGTTCTGTCCTCAAACTAGAGACTTTCAAGAGAAAATGTACACCCACAGCCCCAAGTATGTGAGAAACGCCATAACTCACTCTGGAGGAGAGACATCTGTGCTAGGAGAAAAAGCACGTGAAAACCTTCATATCCTGCCCTGGCATTCAGCTGCTCTCTCCAAAACCTTTCTAGACAGTTGCTTCATTTTAACTCCTGTCCATGAGCAGACAAAATAAACGAGCTAAGACAGAGATCATGCAGACAGCTGCCTCCGTGGGTACCTAGATTTTTAGGGGTCTTCATCCCCACTTTCTAGCTGGCACCCAGCAATCTTACAACATGGTTTCTCCCTCCTCTGAGCCATCTACACACCCCTGCCTGCTGCCAGGAAATACTCAGAGGGCCCATTGGCCCCAAACACCCTTCTGGGAAAATGGAATGCTTTATTTTACCCAGCCCAGAAAAAGCATATGATTAATTAGAGAGCATGAGCTCAAGAGAAGGAAGGCTTCTGCCAACCTTTCTAGGTGGGGAAGCCTGGCCCCCAAGTCTGGGGAGGGGAATAAGGAGGTAGAAGCAATATTGTTTTCCAAGTTCTGGGGTGTGGCAACCATCCTGAGGGCAATGAAAGTTCAGTTTTAAAAATACAGAGACCCCCAGAAATGTAACTCCGGTGCAGTCTGAGGATACAGTCGGATATATATACACACACATGTGCGGCACCTGCCAGCTCCTCCCCAGACAACTGTCACTCACAGTGCTTGAAGGAAGAGGCGCGTTCACCAGCCTCCCCTACACTGCTCCTGTGTCCTCCTGGCTACATGGCACTTTTTTTTTTTTTTTTTAGTTTAACAAAAGGAAATTCCAGGAAATCATAGCATTAATCAGCCAGTGATAATAAGTAATAATAGCAGCAAAAGCAATCCCTCCCTATGAAGCAAGTGTCCACGTTTACAGCTACCTGAACAATTAGAATCACCAAATAGCAGAGCCAGAAGCAACCATAACATTCACTATAAACACAAAGGCAGACTCCACTAAAGGTCACTTCCGGGACAGACTGAAGATAGTCTCAATCTTTTTGTTTTTTATTTATTTATTTATTGAATCAGCATACCTCATCTTCAACAAGTTAAATGCATCTAACTGCCCCCAAAACCCTAACAGCTTTAAAACTATCTGGCAGCCTATGACCAAAGGTCACTTTCATATTTTAACTCCCTACCACTTTGAAGTTGCAGTCTTCACTTCCTTCCCCCAGCGCCACACCACACACACACACACACACACACAATCAAGGCTAAATATACCCGTGGAGCCGCCCTCCACAAGCTGAGAGGAGCTGAGAAGATAGGAAGCTGTAGTCCATGAAACCCCTTGCCTACAGTTTCTATTGCTCACATTCCAGAATGCTGAAGAAGCCTTCGATAAGTGTCACTGCAGACAGCAAATCCTTTTGAAGCACAGATGGTAAATGAGAAAGACTTCCCACAGAAAAAGGATACTTCCATTCCACTATACTAATGCAGGCTCTTCGGATGGGGTTATTGAGAGATAAACAGAAAAGAGCGCGGGCAGGCCGGCTGTTGGATGAGTTACCCTGTTTTTTGCTCTTGGCGTATTGCTGACGTTTTCTTTGGGAGAGAGATCCTACAGGTGGGGGGGCAGAGGTGCTCATGGTCTGGGCGGCCTTGGCCTGTCTAGCAGCATCGATTGCAGCTTGCCAAGACAGGACAGTCTGCTTGGAGCTGTTCGGCTGAGAAGCTGGTCCTTCACCAGAAATAGGGAGTCTGGAGCCTCTTGCATAGTTTGCCTCTGAGGAGAAGGAGAAAAGAGATTTAAAAACAAAACAAAGAAAAGAAAATTTCCATCCGTATTATCTTTTAAAAAGCAAAGGTGTCTCCCATCAATAATAAAAGGAATCATTCTTGCATTTCCATTTGAACTTTGTGTCCCATTTTTCACAAGTACTGGGGTTTGGTCAAGCAACAGGAAAAGTCCACAGAGCTCTGCTCTGAGTGTCTGTCAATCATGCAGGGTCATTGCTGCACCACCCCAATCACATTAATACTCTTCCATCCCTGTGTCTTCAAAAGGAATCTTTTAGTGCATGTCTCTGACACGCTGAGGCTGTTCGCAATTCACCCTGTGTCTTCTCTGACTTTGAAAACACATGGATCTCTCATGGCCTAACAGATAAGCACAACTGCCTTTCTCTGAACGTACTAACACACACAGCCAATAATTAAACAGTCTTAACCATTTTTAGGGTGTTCCTCCAAGATCTTTCCACAGCCACAAATGCTTTTTTTCCCAGAAAAAAAAAAAGTCTTCTCTGGCACCAGGCAATACCAAGAGCCCCATAACAAATATCTAGATTATGCACTAACACTTCCTGCAAATGAAAATTCATGATGCTTGAGACTCATTTCCTCCACAAGCTTCCGAAAACAGAAAAACATCTTTAGGGCTTTTTTGCATTTTAAATTGCAGCAGCAGCAGCAGCAGCAGCAGTAGCAGCAGCAGCGGCAGTGGCAGCGGCAGCCAAGCCACCATCCAGTCAGCCTGCACCCCTACACCTAAGAGACAGGATGCATTATGCCAGGGTGCCTCAAGGCCTATGCAAGAATTAACTCATTGCCAGGAGCTGTTACAGAGTAGCATCCAGGTATACACAAGAGGAAAACCCAAGGGGGCCTCCATGTCAATGTCCCTGAGCGACAGGCCATTCATTGGAAGGTCTCACAGGTGCCCACATTGGGTCACCATCGCCTCTGCTAAAGCAGAAGTCAAAGCTAGAGTGGTGACAGAGAGGAAGGAGGGGTGGGCGTTTGCAAACCAATTATCACTAAGTAAAGAGTCCAAGCAATCACAGGTCTCCTGGCCGGCAAGACTGAGACAGAAGAAAAGCAGGCAGGCAGCACACAATCTGAGCTCAGGGACTAGTCTTGCCAAGCTTTTCCTTTGAGAAGCGCTCACGAGGAAAGGTGTCAAGCATACCAGGGTTGGGAGATGGCAACGACCTCCAAAGAGGGAGGCTGGCCAAAAGCCACCCCAACCCCCTAGACCTAGCCCCGCTGGTGTGGAAACTGCACGTGGTGCTGTGACCGGGGATGAGTTGCAGAGCCCCACAGCGGCAGCGACTCTCTGGGCATTGCTAGGTTACGGACGTGTGCACAGGAGCCGCAGGGAGCGGGAATACACACTCCACCCGACCCTATTCCCCCATATCCCAAGACCTGGGCTTCTCTCAAGAGAGAATGGATGTGCGCTTTACCAAGCGACCCAGGGGGTAAAAGTGAAACGGTCCTAGAATTTTCCTGATGCTAGGGACCTTCTTCTTAGTCAACCAGGGCGGGGGGGTGGGGGGGAGGAGGGGAAGGAGAGAAGAGGCTGGAGAGGGGGCTCAGGCTGAAGACTAACACCCTCCTCTTCCATCGCTCGGGGGCAATGAAAGAAGAAAGTTGAGCCCGAGGACACTGAACGTGAACCACCTCACTCGCACCCCTTGGCTGCACAGTACTCCACACACCCAATGGCCGCCCCCCACCCCAACAAATGCAGAATTAACTCTGACATTCAGGGCCTGAAGGGGGAGAGCGGAGTAGCTGCCGCGCATCTCCCCTTTCTATGTAGATGACACCAAGGCAGAAGCATCATTTCCAACCCCCTCAATCCACCCAGTGCATGGGAGATGGGGGGGGGGGGGCGTTGGAAGAGGAGGATCATGATAGGATGAGGTTTAGCAGCGGGTACCCGGGCTCTGGCTGCTCACCATTCGCGTGGTCCTCTTGCTGCTGCCGTTGATGCTGCATTTTTTTCATCATCATCATCATCATCATCCACGAACATTTATTGAGCGCCTACTGTGTGCAGGGCACTATGCTCAGCGTAAGGGAGGGGGAGGAACGGGTAAGGGGGGTTACGGATGGGTAGGAGCCGCGGTCCCTGCCCTTATTTTCGCTTCAGCAGGGGGTGGGGAAGGACAGAGACAAATAACCAAAAATAAGGATAATTTATAAAAACCGCCTGCCACCCACGCTCCTTCTTTTTTCAAAAATGGAGCAAAATAAACTTTTTATAAAAAATAAAATCAGATGTATATATTATCTTGATAATATATACATGTAATTTTTTTGCTGCAAAGGAGAATTGGCTTGGTCCCCTCCTCTAGCAGAGGGACGCCGCGGTGGTGCCCGCCCGGCCTCCCGGGCCACTCGGCGCGCCCCCCATGCCTCCCGTCCGCCCGCCGCGGTGCCCGGTGCCCCGCCGCCGCCCGCGCCGCCGCTGGCTCGGGACCGCGGGCAGCCGGAGCTCACATCCGGGGACGGAGGCGCTCGCCCGCCCGCCCGCCCGCCCCGCGCCCGCCGCGCCGCGCTGCACGCCGGCTTCGCCCTGGCGACGCTGCGCGCCCGCCGCCGTCCCCCGCCCTCCCCCGCGCGCCCGGGCCTCCCACCGGCCGCGCCGCGCCCCAGCTGCCGGCCTGCGGCCCACACGCCCCCCGGGCTTCACGGCGCGCGACTCAGATGCCGCCACCCCCGGCCTGGCGCGGCCGACCGAGGGTTAAGCGCGCTGCAGCCGCCAGCCGCCGGGTTAACCCCCTCGGCGCCGCGCCCCTTCCCCGAGCCAGGCCCGTTGGGCCCCGTGCCTGCTGGAGGGGGCACGGATGCGCCGCTCCTCGGCAAGGCTTCCCCGGAAGGGGGCTGCTGGGGCTCCTGGGGTCCGCTGATCGAGTTCAGAAGGTCCGAGCTCATGGCACACCTGGGGGAGGCCCCGCCCCCCCGGGGGGGACCCAGGTGCCCGCAGGCGATCGCCGCTGCGGCATCAGAGCTCACGGTTCGCTGGCTCTGCCTGAACTAGACAGGCGTCCCCCACCCCACTTCCTCCAGTTTTGGGGTGCAGAGGAATGAGAGAGCCCTGCTCTTTAGGGAGCACCACTGTCCTCCGGTAACTGCCCTCAGCCCTGACTCCCTTCCTCCGCACCCTCCCTCGCCCGTTGCATACGTGGCGGTGGGCTCCCTCCCTCTCACCAACCACCTCCACGTGTGTTTGGAGGCAGGTACAGAGAAGTAACAGCCAAGGACTTTGAAACCACTAGTGCCGAGAGGTGTACAGTGCAGCTCAGATAGATGACTCGTTTGGGAATGAATACTTTGTTTTGTACCTTCTCGGCCTCCTGTTTGGAGTGGGGGAGGTCTACAGGCCCCAGCTCCTGTCTAGAGGGGGGGAAATACTGTATCTAGTGGATGACTGATATTTTTCATTTAGCTTGGCGCTGGCTGTTGGGAAAAGGCGTCAGCTTTGTTACTTTGCAGGATTCGATTTATTTGCCTTTGTTCGGATCTGCTTGTTCCCGCTGAGTTTTAGAACGGTTGAGAACAGTGTCTTTATAGCAAAAGACTCGGCGTGAATTAAGAAAATAAATGTTTATGGGAAGGTGCTCCTTGCTCAAGGACCACATGCTGAGCATCTTTGATTGTTGCAGGGATCCACCTAGGAAGCATGGATATCCAGGGTTCTTCTGAAATGGGGCCTGGTCAGGAAAAGAGAAAAACAACCATGCTTTTCTCTTATTCTTCATTTGCTTTTTGGAAAAAGCTAAGGTTGGGAATTCTGCTTGTCATAGGAAGCTGGGCTGAGCCACCTCACCTGTGACTGTTGCTTAGCTGAAATCTAAAAGGATTTCATCATACATGTGACTGTCTACTTATTCTTTGGAAGGACAGATTGGCAAGGAAGCACATGTCACTATCAGAATTCCAAGTTCAAAGTTTAGCCTCTGGAGGCATATACCAGAATGTCATCCCAACGCTGGCTCATGGTCCGGATCTGCCAGTGTTCACAGGGCATCTGGAATCTGTGGCACAGCCCCTTTCTCAAGAATAAGTTACCTAGTGACAGGAACAAAAGTCTAACTTTATTCACTGCTTCCTAACTGAGGACGGGGAGGACGCGGGGCACAGGGCAGTGGAGCTCTACTGCATGTCATCAAAGTGATGAACATAAAGCATTATACAATTGTCAGAACCCATCGTCCTGTGCACCACCAATCTGGACCATAATACAAACTGCAGACATTAGTTGTAATAACCCATTGGTATGTTCAATAGTGCTAGCAAGTGTACCACACCAATACAAGATGTAATAAGAGAAACTGGTGGAAACCAAGACATGAAAGTTCTACTGTGTAAATTCCCTGTAAATCTCAAAGTTTGTTCAAGTCTATTTTTTTAAAAAACGGTGCTAATTTTATAGGGCAGGAAGAGTGAGCGGTGGGAAGAATGAAGGCATGAGAGAAGACTGTTGCTCGGGGTGGGAGCTGGTGGACCATGAGCAGGTGCACAAAGTTCATGTGGACTCGGGGAGAAAGGAGGCTCAGACCCAGTGAAGAAAGCCGTTTGTTGGTTGGCTAACACTATCCAGGGCGCCTCTGTCTGGGAACCAATGAAGGTGTTTTAACTGAGAGGATTATCAACCTTGCCATTTGGGTTCTACACTCAGGATATGGATGGAGTTTATTGAACTGAAGTTTTTTTTTAATGTTGTGACATCAATGTGTTTGTAGAAGTCACAGGACAACCTTCAGGACTCAGCTAGCGCTGAATTGAACACAGGTGGTCCAACTTGGCATTAAATGCCGTCACCCACTGAGCCCCTGGAACTGAAGCTTTGGGCTTTCCATCTTTCTGATGTCATCAGCAAGTTTTGAGGATTTGGAATTTTGGTGGGTTTTTTTTTTTTACTTTTGTTTTCTTTTTTGAGACAGAAGTTGGGTTCTGGGATTTTGTTGCTCTGTTTCCCCACTCTCCACAGTTCTGCATGCTTTGCTCCGTCTGGGTGATTTAAATATACTTATTTCCATGACAAGGTAAGTTTCTGGGGAAACGGGTAGTAACTAGTATTTCTGTAGGTTTTCTGTATGTCAGGCTCTAATGTAAGCACTTTGCTTGTATTAACTCATTTAATTCTCATACTAAGCCTATGAGGAAAATGCTGTAAATTTTCATATCTTTGCAGCAGACAAGATTGACACCTAGGAGTTGGGCAACTTGTGACAAACCACACAGTTCCCTAGTGCAGAGGCACTAAGACATGGGGAAAGGCCAGAATGGACATCTTCTATCTATTCTGATGGCTTCTGGGGAAGGGAAAGTCATTGCCTTAGATTGTGTATGAAAGAGCGAGCCCACCAAGCTTTCCTGGATAGTTTCAAATTCAGCCTCACAGATGGTTCTGGTTAAACTCAGGTCACAGGCAAAGAACAAAAAGGCCTGAATCTGAGTAAAGGGACCTCTAGGGAGCAGACCAGGACCACAGGAAGAGGAGGGAAACAGAATGCACTATCCACATGAAATTGTCAGAGTAAATTTAATCGATTTTTTTAAATGCCAAAAAAATAGATGTTAGTTCTAAACCAACCACATGTGCAAGCATTCAACTGTATACTAGCCCTGATCCAGGGCATTCTTCTCCATGCCTTTAAAATAGAAAACATCCCCACTTAAAGGCACAGAGTTGGCATCGTACATGTGGCTGTCTACATGCATTGCATCTCAAGGCTCTCTCCTGACCCCAGCATGGCCTCTACTAGCTCAGACACCCTATCACAAACAACTCTGACCTCCCTCTCACAAATGATCCATCTTGTGTGAAGAGACCTCGCGTCACTTCCGTACCCATCAGATGCTTCTCCTCTGCCCCCACATCCAGCCTAAACTCCCGTGACCAGCTTCCAGCCTATCCTTCTGCTGGGTTCACCTTCACTGTGGTCAGCTGGCTCCTCATTAGGCCGTGAACATGCTGTGCTCATTTCTGACTCTGCCTTGGCTCCAATTTATTCACTGACCTGAAATCCCTGCCTTGCTGACCTCTGACTAAACCCTCCCTATTTAACAAGCCTCTGTGAGGGTCCCTCCTTCCTACCAGGAGCCTCCAGTGATGGTTCCAGCCACCTGCCTAATGGGTGAACCCCTCACCTCCCACCCCTTCCCTAAAGGTCTGTAGCACCAGTTATTTCTTTAGTAGTGTGGCTTTTGTGCCAAGTGTAAACCTGTAAATCCTGAGTCTCCAAACACAATTCAGATTCTTAAGCAAGGATCCTCTCTAAACCCCTCCTCCAGCCACCAAGTGTTGTGTTCCCAGCAGGCACTAAATATTCTGATTAATTTTCATGGGATCATAAAAGCTCATAGATGTCTCTAGAAATTGTCAGCTAATATTTACCAAAATCCCATAAAGTTTATTGCAGCACACACGGCCCTCTGATGGTAAAAATATAAAATAGAAAATCGGGTCCT
This sequence comes from Arvicola amphibius, assembly GCF_903992535.2. NCBI lineage: Eukaryota > Metazoa > Chordata > Mammalia > Rodentia > Cricetidae > Arvicola > Arvicola amphibius. Next base: position 25,688,022 of record NC_052058.2, on the reverse strand, counting down.
TTGCACACTAGGAAACCTAATTAAGAGAGACAAGCAAATACATCCTGAAGGCTATATGAAGAATCTATCCGCAAACACCGGGAAGTGGGGTCCGAATGAGTCTCTCCACCCACAGACCCTGGTGCAGAGAGACTGGCTCTGACCTACTAACCACCAGAAGAGGAAATGAGGTGGTTTGGGGCTGTGTGTCCGATGACATAACCGAAGCTGTGAACTTGAACAGAGATCAGGAAGCCAGCAGTTGGCTGGGACCTAGCAGAGCTTAGGGGAGAAGGGTAGGAAGATGTAAAATCAGGGCCAGGGGGTCACTAATTCTAGCTTTCTAGTCAGGGTGTTTTCCTATAGGCTGGCAATACCTATGCATACCCTAAAAGAGTCTTTAATTATGATAGTTCCCATGAAGCTTCTACTAGATAGATTTTCATCGATTGATATCTACCATATTCAAAAATTAAAACTGAGAACGTTGAAAATTTAACTTTAAAGTAGTAATATCATTATATGCTAGCATACTGGGTATTTTTTCTAATGAAAAGTAACTTTTCAGAGCAAACTAATGACAAGAATGGCAATGGTTTAGGTTTTTGCAAATGTCTTTCCTAACTGAATGAAGACAGATTCCTGTACCTGTCACTGCAGGCAGTCCACAGCAGTAGCTGGACGGATTGAAGCAGGTGACAAAAACCCAGCCTTCCATCGATGCAGTGGGGGAAAGGATGGACCATTTGAATCGCCCTTCAGATAACCCAGGAGTATTGTTATTTGCTATGACACCAACTCCTCTTTTAAAGATTGCTTGAAATATGGAATTTGAAACCCTATTTTACTCTGCAACACTAAAACCCATGTCTGTATTGCAGTTTGAATGGCTGTCTTACCTACCGGTGGTTTGGTAATGTCATGCATTGGTCATTAGGAAATACCTGTTTACTTAGACACACATTTCCCAAATGTCAACACATTTTATCATACAATATAAAAAAAAGCTTTCATTTTTATCACTACCAATCTCATCAGAAAATCTTTAATATTGGAAAGCTGTCAAGCTCTTGACGGTAGAGAGAAGTTTTTCAAATTTATAATTTTCACTTGAGAGCTCGAGTTTTATAATTGGCACAAATACTGTCAAGTCTTTCCTTTGAAGTAACTAGCTCACTTCACTTTCAAGAAAATATCTGGCAAATACGTGGGTCTAAAGAGCCAAAGTTTGTCAGTGAAAATGATATTCCATGGAAAAGGAATCCATCCCACAGGTGGCACTGCCACTGTACCCTGTGTGAGAAATAAGCCTTGCACTTGTTCCAGTTTGTCACCCAGAATGTCAATAAGACAGGTACACGGTAAATAAGATTTACTCACGTTAGTAGTTCTTACTGCTTCATCAAGGACATTTGTGTGCATTTATTTCTGTGTGTATGTTTGGGCGTGAGCAGATACATATGAGCATGTATGTAGCGGTTAGAAATCAAGCTTGGGTTTGGTCCTCAGGAGACAGTTTCTGAGACAGGCCCTGGAGCTCTCCAATTAGATTAGGCTGGCTGGCCAGCCAGTTCTAAGTCTCTGCCTCCCTCTGCCTTCTGTGCTAGGGTCAAAAGCTCAGCTTTCTACCTGCATGCTGAGAATCACAATCAGAGCCTTGTGCCTGATCACACTCACAGCACACTTGGGGCTGTGCAGCAAGCTATTTCCCCATCTCCAAGGAGATTCCTAATAAAACAGGCTTTAAGGTGTGCGGGGTGTGTGTGTGTGTGTGTGTGTGTGTGTGTGTGTGTGTTGGGTGTGCATGCATGTAGAGAATAATGCAGTGCTCACCAGTTCACGGCCTTGTTTTGTGGGACAACAACAATACCACTTTCACTGGTGTTGATTCTGTATTGTCAGTACAAATGGCAACATAGTAGAACGATCAAGTAAGTCTCAAACCTATGGAAGTAGGTTTGAGTCCTAAGGTCCCTTACAAGGAACCCACCCTACCCCAGGTAGAGTTAGAAGATAAGATACAGGGTGTCTGGTGCCTGGGACAAGCTTGAATTAAAAAAAACAGTTATTTATTGCTTATTTCAAATACAAATTTAATTAAACTTCTTGTATTTTTATTTGCTACCCTGAGAGTCTATAGACTACACTTGGGAAGAGTGGGATCATGCTACTCTGGCCACTTCTGAGCAGAGAAATATCAGAGTTGTGTGTGATCAAAATAACTCCATCTACAGTAAGCAAGACAGAGCAGAGGGTAGAGAGATCTGCAGAACACGGGGAAGGGCTGGTAGGTCAGTTAAGAAGATGTTACCTACTAACTGCAGTTATTGCCAAGGGTAACATTATCCTCAGATTGGGCAGAAAGAAAGCAACCCTGCAGGAGGCAGCACTCAGGAAGGGAGGTCCCTGTCCCTACCCTGGAGCACAGCTAGCCACCCTGTACTCCTTTCAGCCTTTCCCTGGCTCCATCAACAGAATGTCTCGGTTATAACTTACTAAGACCCCACCCAACCAAATTCGCAGTTCTTTCTTCATGCTTTGGCTGCATTGCAAGAAGAGTCCAGCCGGTCCTTATCCTCCATCAAGTAACTTTTCACATCAGACAAGAGTAATCCCAGTTCCTTTAACTGCTTCATTCCCATCTCCCTTAACCTAGTTTTTAAATCGCTTTCTCATGCACCAAATCCCTACTTCCCTAGTTGGGAAATCCTGGCAGCATCTAATATATACAGGCAGGCCATATCCCATCGGCCATAATTCTTAAGTCTCCCCTCTGTGAAATAAACGGAATCAGTTGTAACATATGCTTTCTAAGGCTTTTCATATGGCATGTCAGGGGACTGGACTTTACACTCAGGTAGACTGAGGCTCCAAATCTGGCCCCACCTCGCTTTATTGTTTGGGAAGTCACTCACCACTTAGGGCCTTGGATTCCTCAGCTTAAAAACTGGTATAAAACCAGGTACAATGAGATTAGAGTCTGGAGTCTCGGCACTGAGGAGGCCGAGGGAGAAGGATCAGGATACATTCCCAACCAGCCTAGACTACATTGCGAGACCCTGTCTTCCTTCATAAACACACACACACACACACAGAGAGAGAGAGAGAGAGAGAGAGAGAGAGGAGAGAGAGAGAGAGAGAGAGATCCACCTAGAATAATTGTACTGATTAATTGTAAAAGATGCACAGCTTCTGACACACACACATCTTATCTTTATCCCCTGCTCTTGAACACAACTCCCCAATTAAGATATGATTCCCCTGTACCATAATAGGTCTCCCTTTGACAGCATTCTGTCCTTCAATATAATCCAAAACCAGCGGAACACAATGCACTTTTAATAGCCTTTGTATTTTCTTCTGATTTAATACCCAGCACAACAGTTAATGTTGCTAACTCTAAAGCAGGTAGCAGGCCAGAGATGATGGAAAAGTGATTGCTGGCCCCCTACATTGTGCAGTCTGGCAGCAGATGCCGCATATGAACCAAGCTGGCCATCAACACCACTGAAGCACAGCCACCTCCGGGTTAACAGCACAGCCAGCTACTAGAAACAAGACTGGGACCGCGACACACTGCGAGGGGAAAGTCACACCAACCTGCATCCAGTCAACCACTCCAGCAAGCTTCCAAGGACAGGAAGTTGTTAGAGGGGTCCAGCAAGTAAACACACGTCAGAAATTTTATAGTTCAAATGTTAGAGTTTCCTTTTTGCTGCTTCCGAGCAGTTGTTTAAATATTTAATTCACACCATAAAACCGGAGTTTAAATGTCACCAGTGTCTCTCTGAGCCAGTCTTGCTGTATATGTAGGCCTGGCTTTCTCGCTATTTCACTTTTAAAAAGTTGAATCATAAATCTTTGATTCTAGCGTAAGCTTTTTTTAATTTTAAATTAAAATATTTGAAAAGAGGCATTACAGAGGAAACTGCTGGACTATGAAGACCCCACAGCTGGACACAGTAGCACATGCCCTTAATCCCAGCCACTCCAGAGGCTGTGGCAGAGGCTTACATGTTTAAGGCCCATCTGACAGCATGAGGTCCCATCTCAAAAAGTTTTCATTTCCTTCATATTTCTTCTTACAAACAAAACCCTTTGAAGTGAGCAGTAGCTCAAGCCAGCGTGTGATACACACCAGTAATCCTGGCTACTTGGGAATCTGAGACTGATGGATCATGAGTTCAAGGCCATCCCTGAAAATTTAATAAGATGGGGACTGTAACTCAGTGGCAAATTGCTCACCTACCACGCACAATCTAAAGTGGAGGAAAAGGAACAAAACACCCTCAAGGGGTAATATATATTCACAGAAATTCTATAACGTGGGGACTTGGGGATGGCTTAGTTGGTAAAGCATTTTCCTTACAAGCATAAGGCTCTGAGTTTGACTCTCAGATCCCATGTATTAAAAGCTGAGCAGGGTGGCACAAGTTTGCAACCTCAGCAGGGAGGAGGCAGGAAGACAGATCCCTGAGGCCAGCCAGCCTCATCTATTGGGGAGTTCCAAGCTAAAGAAAAGACCCTGTCTCAAAAGAGGTTGATGATGGTGTTCCTGAGGTGTTGTCTGGTAGATGAGATTGCTCAGCAGGTCAATGAGTTGCCAGCAACAATGACACCTTGAACGCAGTCTCCAGAATGCACAGGGTAAGAGGACAGAGCTAATTGCTCCAAGTTGTCCTCTGACCTCCCCCCACGTGCACACACACATGCACACACATACACACAAATAAACATGTAAGGGGAAGGTTCCAGGGTAAAAAAGAAAGAAGCATAAATCTTAAGTATTCCAAATTCCTTTAATCCCTTTCAAAGTGGAGAGTACTCAACCAATGTTGGAGTGTGTGTGTGTGTGTGTGTGTGTGTGTGTGTGTGTGTAAATGCAGTGACCTCTCAGCTTCATGACTGGGGTGGAAAAAAATGGGTGCTAAAAATTGGAATTGGATGGTGAGTTTGAAATTTTGATAGAATAGCTAGATTTTGTATTCTTTACGTTACTAAAATATACTGGAACTGCTTAAAATTCCAGATTGAGAAAATTTTATATATGTTTAAAAAACACATTGTAAGATCCAAAAAACACTTATTTTGAAGAATTGTTATAAAAATTTAGATAATTCAGTAAAGACTGTCTGTTTCATGCTCTAATGGCCAGGTAGGCACTGTGTCACATCCAGAAATGCACAGCTTTCTGTTCAGTTCTACCCATTTTTCAGGTTGCTGTTTTTAATATGTGTTTATAGCACACTGAAGACATCTCAGTCAGTCAAGTATTAAGCAAAATCAAGTATTAAGCAGCATGGCAGGGAGACACACATGGTAGTCTTCATTGTCAACACATCTATGAAACTGGATAAATATTTGTTAGTGTTCCGTGTTGATAAATACAAGGAACACATGGAGCTGAAAGGGAACCATAGAAAAAGTGCCACGGTTTTCCGAGGCTGGGGCAACGTTCACAGCAAACAGCTAAGAATGACAGCGTGGGCCAGAGGGTAGGAGGGCTTTCCAGCTTTCCTTCTGCACAAGCAGGCTAGACAGCCTTCTGAGGATGCGCTGTGGTAACCAAGTAGCTAAAGTCAGAGTGCCCATTCCATCCGTGAGTATAAAGCCTGAGCAAGGTGGAAGGGCTGCTGGGGTTCTTCACCCGAACCCACAGTTTGCCCCACTCCCCTCCTTTGCAGCAGGCTCTCATTGGCTTCGTTTCCTGGCTCCTGCCTCACTTGGTTCCTTTGTCACCCACAGAGCTTTCTTGGGAACTTCTTTCAGTCCCTTTACTTCCTTCTCAAATAGATCTTCATAGATCTTCAGCTTCTGTCACTCACTACAGCCTGATGCACGGAAGATTCAGAATCAGAAGGTCAAAGTTCACTTTTGGGCCACATCGGTTGATGTTCTAGAACTCTGCAATGGCTCAACTGAGGAGAACAGTATGGGTGAGAGGTTCAAAAGTCCAGCCTTACTCCTCAGTGCTGTGGGAGTTCCAGCAGCCCGTCTTCCTGGATGGTTTCTTCATGCACAAAGGCCTACCACGTAAGGTCACAGATGTACGGTGACATGGGGGAACTGGATGAGAAAGCATTTTATATGTCATAAAACACAAGACCCATGGGCCGGGCGGTGGTGGCGCACGCCTTTAATCCCAGCACTCGGGAGGCAGAGGCAGGCGGATCTCTGTGAGTTCGAGACCAGCCTGGTCTACAAGAGCTAGGACAGGCTCCAAAGCCACAGAGAAACCCTGTCTCGAAAAACCAAAAAAAAAAAAAAAAAAAAAAAACCCACAAGACCCATGGTTTTCAAAGTGTAATTACTGATGCCTTAGCAACTACAGCATCTGAGAACTGAGATGCAAATTATCCAACTGGCCACAGACCTATGGGATGGGAAGTTTTAGAGGTGGAATACCACAGTCTGCATGCCAGCATGCTCCACATGACTGGCTGAGACGGTCTGCTTTGAAGACTGTACTTTACAAGCCTTTCTCTATGGTTCTGGAGAGACTGAGCCAGCATAAGGAATGTTAGGGTCTCCGGGTTGCATGATGCTATCGTGTGTGAAACATGACAGTTTATCTTCTGTCTGTTCTTCAGTTTAAACTACCCTTCAAAATCAGGCCACTAGAGCCAGTTCACAGCCCATAATGCCTACGCTGTGCATCATGCAGTTGCTGACATCTCTGAGGGGCTGGGGACAGTCTGAACAAAGAAGCCCAAAATTAAGTGGAAGCCGTTTTATGGCTTTAACTATACCAGAGATGAATTCTGTGTGCTTCTACCTGGCACTGTTGCCAGGAATCCCATCACAATGACTTCTATAAGCTACATTTATTCTGCTCCCAGAAACACCAGTGACCTAGGAACAAAAAGCTCTATACTTCCCAAGTAAGAGAAATGGAAGAAAAAGGGTATTGACCCCATGTTCTTCAGAGGCAGAATGCCTGCAGCCCTACTTTGGGAAGAATACCCCAAAGTGAATATCTGGGGTCACTGTAGACAACTTTTGCTTTCTTGACATTTCCCCAAAGGCAGAGTACGCCTGCAGGTATGTAATCATAGATGTATCAAACACTTAGAGCTTGGCGCTGGGATATCAGGCTGAGAGAGGTGATAAACAGACCCCCGGAGAAAGGGGCAGATGTGTAGATTTGCATTTACCTGTGTCCTGTGAAAGACAAAAACAGCACCACATGACCATCAAGGAAATGGGCCTTCTACCGCAGAGGCCTAGCCCCCTGCTTCTTGACCTTGGGCATTCTGGTGACCCTTTTATAAAGTATTTTAGCCAGGCACTGGTGGGGCACACCTTTAACCTCAGTACTGGAGGCAGAGGCAGGCAGGATCTCTCTGAGTTTGAGGCCAGGGTGGTCTACAGAGTGAGTTCCAGGATGGCCAGGGTTACACAGAGGAAAGCCTGTCTCATAAAACCAAACAAAGGATTTATACTGTGCCGTTCGATTTAGAGAGTATGCTCACACAGACTTGCTCACTATGAGAAAGAAAAAAGGTCTCAATTGCCATGGAAGAGACTTGGCCATGGCTATTGCTAATAAATGGCAGAGCTTGAATATGAATCTGCGTTTCCCAACTCTAAGCCTACTTCATCACCTCGGTGTGCATTTTCCAATTTGGTTGTGCCCTGCAGCAGAGATAACACTGCCATGCTCAACTCCCATGCTCACTCAAAGAAGGGTCTCAGGGCTTCAGCACCCTGGGGAGGCGTGTGAACCCCAGGCCCCCACCATTCCGTGGGTTCCCGGCTTACTCCCACGGTTTACCTCCTACATGCTTTCAGAGCACAGGAGCTTAATGACTTCACAGATGGGCAACATTGTCAGCCATGGAAAGAGAGTCTGCTACCCATAATTGTACTCTGAAAATACCACTGGGGAAGAGTGGGGATGAGTCACAGAGCTGGCAGGAACTTCTCATAGGCCGCAGCCCTTCTGGAAGTGCGCTCGACAGGGCTCTCTTGAAGGTGGCCCAGGCATGTCCTTCCCTGACTCTAGGCCGAGGATTGTTGAGGCCAGGAAGAAAAGACAATGTTTGCTCTGTCACTGAGGTCAGCGTGGCCGAAGCTGTTCTAAAGCGCCTTCCAATTCTACCACACGCGCGACAAAGCCCTTTGTTCCCTGAACTTAACCTTGGCACATCTCGAAGCCTCCAGCTCTCTGCTCTGTAATAAGTTACAAATTCATTCTTCAGGACCTGTCCTCCAGTGTGACACCACTTAATCCCTGCCAGGCATTGCTCATCGCCAAATCTAAGTGGAACTGTGATACTAAGTGAACTTCTCAGCGTCCTCTACCAACCGGCGCCCAGCAGCAACTCAAAGTCAGCCGTTTCTTAGCCATCAAGGGCACACTATGGCGGTGCCGCCTCCCGAGCGTTTGACTCGTCATTGCCTTTTGTCTCACGAACACACTCAGCATTCTGCTACGTGCTTTTAATGACTTCTTGGTCTTCCATTCTGCCAACTAACATTTTCATTCTTGCTTTACAGTTCTGAAGCCATAGTTCCTTGACCCTTGCTACAGCTTATAGCTCCTCAAAGCATCTGAGCTCATCCCTAATGGGGTCTGATGTGGGGGTTTATCAGTATCACGGAGACCCATTGTCCCGGACCTTCGGACTTAGAGTACATAGAAAGTACATATTACATACACTTTGTGACCCTGTTAAAAGTTACGTTTAGAGCCGGGCAGTGGTGGCGCACGCCTTTAATCCCAGCACTCGGGAGGCAGAGGCAGGCGAATCTCTGAGTTCGAGGTCAGCCTGGTCTACAAGAGCTAGTTCCAGGACAGGCTCTAGAAACTACAGGGAAACCCTGTCTCGAAAAACCAAAAAAAAAAAAAAATAAAAGTTACGTTTAGGTTTAGGATACCTGAAGTGGGCATATTCTATGTTTTGTTTTGAGACAGAGTCTCACTCTATAGCCCAGGCTCACCCAGAACTCAGTGTATCACAAGGTGGCTTAAACTGGTAGCAGTCCTCCTGCCTCAGCCAACATTCTGTGAGGTTATCTAGATGACCCTCATTTCCAGGCACGCTCTGAGTAGCACCAGCCTAGAGCCCCAGCAGGACAGTGTCTCATAGGCCTGCCTGTATAAGGCCCATGCTTCTTCTCCCACTGCTCTCATGAGGTCAGCTCAGCTCTCTTGCCCCGTAGACTGGCCACACCATCTGGTTTCACCTGGAATGCCTGACACTCTTACCTCCGTCTAATTCAATCTCACCCGAATGCCAGGGCCCAGCTCAGGCTCCACCTCTGTCTGCCTACTCAAGTTTGCCAACCCTCTCTCCCTCTGCTCTCTCACAGTGGTAGATAGAGTCGGTGATTCTCTCCCCAGACAGGAAGCTCTCCAGCTGCTGATGGAAAGGAAATGAGACAGAAGAAAATCTAGAAACTGGGCACCACGCTGGCACGTCATTTTCCTTTCTAACGTCTGCCACAAATGATAAAAGCCTACCTGGTAATGGCTAAATTAGATCAGTGATCTTGGGATTTTTTTTCAAGGCGTTTGTTTTATCTTCAAAACATCTTCAGAAGCCGCAACGTGCGGGCCTGTGGGCATGTGAGACGCTGAGGAGTGAGAGACATAGAGGCAGGAGCTGAAGCAGCTGCTGTGAACTTTCAAGAGGATCCATAACATAGGCCTCATTCCACCCAGCTGTCCCCTTCACACTTGCTGTGCTGATCAGCAGACTGAAGCCCCATAAGTCACTCTCTTAGCAGCAGATGCGGGACCAGAACATAACTTTCTGAATTTTGGATGACTCCACATCCAGCCTCCCCTGAAATGGCGACCTTGCTCTATGTCAGAAATTAAACTGGGAAATGCTGAATTATAGCAAAGTGCAAGGCCGGACAGAGGACGTAGTAGAATCCTCTTGCCTTCTACCTAAAGGTGAGGCCCCCAGTCCAGTGCCAGGTTTCTAAGTGTCCTTTTGAAACAAAGCCCAGCACAAAGCCCCCATCTAATTTCCCAGCATCCCTCCCTGCTGAACCATTCCACACAGAGTAAGTTTCTCAAGATGTTTAGTGACCCACCAAGCAGCAGACTGCTTCTGGACACAGCCCCTTTGACATCTTGAAGTTGAGGATGTAGCAATTGTCCCAGTGAATGTGGGTGTCCACCTCCCAATGGCTCAGCCCTTATGGAACTACAGGCTTAACCCTCCTAGGATAAAGGAGCTTACTTCTCTCTCTGGCTTCCTAGGGCCTCTGCAGGTAAAGATCTACAGTGTGGAGTCCAGGTGATTGTCGTGCTGTGGCCAGGGATGTTTAATTGAATTCTGAACCATGAGAATGCAGCAGGGAGCTGATTTTGTCAACAAGCACCGTGCTCACGCCCTTTGGCCACTGTGGTGGCCGGTGGGGGAATATTGCCATGCAGACTGTTATCTCCACCTGCAAGGGACAGTCAGGTGGAAGACACTATGGGAACATGGCAGTAGGAGTGACACTTCCAATGGAGTCACTGCCACCTTGGTGTAGACTCTGTGATTGTTCAGAATTATATGCTCTATCATGAAACAACCAAAACTCTCTTTTTAGCCCACTTCCCTCAGAAGCAAATTTCTCTGAGCTTCAACACTAATAATTTATTTTCACAATGCTTCTTCATTTCTATGCTGTTCTGTAAGCCTCTGAGGTAGACTGGGACATTATGACCTCTGATTCATAAAGAAGCATACTGGATTTGTAATCCCAGGGCATGGGTTGGCCAAGGCCATACAGCTAGGGATTTGTGAAGCCAGAACCAGGGCTCACTAGCACTGGTAGGACAGCGGTGAGTGAAGAAAGCAGGCAGATGTGGCAGTGGCTGTGACACTTTGAGCAGGAAGACCATTTGACAAGGGGACAATTCCAGTTCCAACCTCTTCATCCCTTGGTAGTGACAGGGCTTGGAGAGGAGGTTGTGTTCTAAGAACTGATGTAAACTGAAGGCCCCAGAGTCAGAGCAGAGACGCCTAACTCATCAAAGTGCTGAGAAGAAATGATTGTGCTGGGCTCAGCTCTAAATGGAATGTTTATTTTGTTGTTACACTGGGTTTGTATGTATGTGAGCACATGCACATGCCACAACATAGGTGTGGAGGTCAGAGGACGGCTTGAACGGTCTGATTCTCTCCTTCCGCCATTTGGGACATTTAGATTAAACTAAGGTCTTCAGACTTGGCAGGAGGTACCTTTATCCACTGAGGCATCTTACAAGCACTTAAATGAGACATTTATATCAACCAAAACCGAGGCCCAGGTGCCATCACAAAAGAAGGAGTGGGCAGAATCATAAGATCCAGAAGATGGGGAAGAGTGCTGTGAACTACTGTCTGCTACACATGGCATGACCATTGATGACCATTGCAGCGGGGCCCTCACAATAGCTGTGGCTATGCTTGCACAGGACCTGCACATGGTCAAACCGGCCAAGCCATGTCTCTGCGTGGACGGGAAGTACAGGAGTTTGAATGTAATTGGCCCCCATAATCTCATAGGAAGTGGCACTATTAGGAGGTTTGGATTTGTTGGAGTAGGTGTGGCCTTGTTGGAGGGAATGTGTCACTGTGCGTATGGGTTTTGAGGTTGCCTATGCTCAGTATATTGCCCAGTGTCTCAGTCAACTTCCTGTTGCCTACAAGAGGTAGGACTCTCAGCTTCTCCAGCACCACATCTGCCTGCACTCCACCGAGCTCCCCACCATGCTAATGGACTGAACCTCTGAAACTCTAAGTGAGCCCCCCCCCCCTCAATTAAATGTTTTCCTTGAAAGAACTGCCATGGTTCTCTTCACAGCAATAGAAACCCTAGCCAAGACAGGGAGCGACTCGTGAGATGTGTTTAGTATGGTTCACCATATTGGGTCAGGGAACCAGCCTGGGTGTTCATAAACAGATGAATGGATAATGGTAATGTGGCATTTATACACAGTGGAATTTTACTCAGCTGTAAATTAAAAAAAATGAAATAATGAAATTCATCAGAAATGGATAGATCTGAAAAGTATTAAACAGAGTGATTCTGTTTCAGAAGGACAAAAAAATCACATATTCTCCCTACTTTATGTATCCTAACTTTTAATGTTTATATGTGTATGTATATATGCTTATACACAATATATATGTATACATATACATATATGGGATGACTTGGGGGATAGGAGGAGAGGCGTGATAGAAATCTTTAACTGAAAGAAGGAGAGAAGTAAATGACAACAGAGGAAGGTAAAAACTCAGAACCTTCGAGAGTTATGGCAGGAAGCCAATCTATCCAACCTGCTGCTCAATGGAAAACCACGGTGACAGAAGTTGGAGGTGCTTGGTCCTGGTAAATCTATTGTTGAGGCTCTAGGCTCATAACACTGGAAAGTTAAAAGTAAGTTGAAAAATGTATTTTTCCTCCAGAGAAAAACTACAAAATCATAACAAAGTATCTAAACTGTATAAAATAACTAGAAAATGATCAAAACCAGACATAACATGAAGAGACGTGAGCTTTTAAAAATTGGGGCCTGGGGCTGGAGAAATGGCTCAGTGGTTTAGAGAAATGTTTGCTCTTCCGAGGGACTGTGGCTCAACTCCAAGCATTCACATTGTGACTCACAACCCTCTGTAGCTCCAGTTCCAGGGGATCTGACACCCTCTTCTGACCTCTGTGGACACCAGGTATGCATATGGTACACAAACATGCTAGACAAACACACATGCAAGCAAAACATTCACACACATAAATAAAATAGAATAAAAATGTGTTTTTAAAAGCCCAAAACAGGGTGTAGGCTAGTGGAAAACCTGGAATTATAAGGAAGGTACTAAAAAAGAATCCCACAAAAGGTGTTACGCTAAAAATAATCTGAATATAAGCTGGACCCAAATTCCTTGACAACATAGTATGACTTCAAGAAGAAAATTCCAAAATAGTCAACAGAAACAACAGCTAGGAGCTGGAAGAGCATCATGGGACTTATTCACTGCTGCTTAGCTGGCGCAAGAGTGTGTAGAGTCGGAGTCAAGCTAGACATTTCTAATTCAAGGAACAAGAAATTACTCTTCTTGAACAAAATTAACTGAACCTAGACTCTCTATGATTGAGTCGTCACAGCGTCCTGTATATAATCAAGTTATTAGCTACAGAAAACAGAAATATACACCGCCATGGAAGCGGTGAAGGGAAGGAAACTAGTAGAAGCCAATCCCAAAGTCACAATCATTTTGGAATTAAACAAGAATTTTCACTATTAATGTATCGAGTGATTTAAATGACAACATAGGCATAATAAATGAATTGATGCAGACTTTTAGCAAGAAAATGGAAATTATAAAACTGAGAAGCAAAGAAATGACATTACAGTGACAGAAGTAGAAAAATAACAAAATGACCCGGTGGGGGAAATGGCGCCAATGGAAGGAGACTCCGTGAGCCTGAAGACTGGCCGGGTGAAACTCAAGGATCTGTGGTGCAATATGAAGCAGTCTAATATAAATCTCAAGCAGAGAAAGATGTGGAAAGACAATGCAAGCAGGAAATGTGCAGCAAGAAGCACACGTCAACACACTGTAACTGTTGAGAGCTAAAGATCAGATTCTGAGTGGTCAAGGAAAACAATACAATACAGAGAGACTGGGGAGCCACAAAGCAAGCACCTACCAGGCTAACCACAAAGCTGCCCCTGACCGATGGTATTCTTGCCAGGTGGTAGCACACCTTTAATCCCAGCACTTGGGAAGCAGAGGCAGGCAGATCTCCATGAATTCAAGGTCAGCCTACTCTACAGAGCGAGTTCCAGGACATCCAGGATTATGCAATGAAACCCTATCTGGGGGGATTAAGTATCCTTAAAGTACTAGGAGACAAAGCCACGCTGCTCAGATCCCTGTATCCTAAAGAGGAAGCAAGTCATTTTCAAATAAATTAAAACAGAGAGAATTTCAAAGGAAATAGAAAACTAAGTTCTTCAAGAGAAAGCCAGGTCCTTTGGAGCCTAGACAGAAATTTGAATCTTTGGGGGAAAGCACCAAAAATGGGGGAAAGTAGGTAAATGTAGAATCCTCTAATTTCTTGTCTTGATTGCTTTAACAGATGCATGACTATCACATGCTGATGTGATCAAAACCACGTTATAGGCTCCAGCAGGGAAGCTGGTAGTCTAACTGCAGATCTTCCCCATCTTTCTCCTTCTTTCCTCCAAATCCATTCCATTAGGTCCATCCCCAATTCTGCAGTGAATGACCTGCTGTGGCCTCCTCTCCACCCCTGCCCCAATGCAGGACACAGATCTTCCTCCAGACTCCTCCCTCCCCCGGACTCTAGCAGGCATTTCCTGGGAACCCATAGCTTCTGCATGGCAAAAGACACCATCATTCAGATAAAGTAGCAGCCTGCAGAATGGGAAAAGATTTTTACTAACTCCATATCTGATCAAGTGCTAATATCCGAAATATATTTTAAAAAACAAGAAACTAGATACTAAACAAATAACCCAACTAAAAGTAAGGTGCAGATCTAAACAGAACTCCCAATAGAGAAAACTCAAATGGCTGAAAAACACTTAAAGAAATATTCAACATCCTTAGTCAACAAGGAAATGCAAATCAAAATGACTCTGAGATTCCATCTTACACCCATCAGAATGGCCAAGGTCAATAAAACCAGTGACAGCTCATGCTGGCCAGATGTGGACTAAGGGGAACTCCCCCATTGCTGGTGGAACTGCAAACTTGTACTGCCATTGTGAAAAGCAGTGTGACAGTTCCTTAGGAAGATGGGGATCGATCTACCTTAAGATCCAGCTATAACACTTGTGTGGCTTGAGTAAGAATGCCCCCATAAGTTCATATATTGAATGCTTAGTCACCAGGATGTGACACTATTTGAAAGGATTAGAAGGATTGGGAGGTGTGGCCTTGTTAGAGACTGAGGGTGGGATTTGAGGTTTCAAAGGCCCATCCCTAGCCCAGTCTCTCTCTCTCTCTCTTTCTCTCTCTCTCTCTCTCTCCCTCTCTCTCTCTCTCTCTCTCTCTCTCTCTCGCGCACACACACACACACACACACACACACACACACACACACGCGCGCGCGCGCGCACTTATACATTGTGGATCAGGATGTAACTCTCAGCTATTTCTCCAGTACCATGCATGCTGGTCACCATGCTCCCTACCATAATAATGGACTAAGCTTCTGAAACTCTATGCAAGCCCCCAATTAAATGCTTTCTTTTATAAAAGTTTTCTTGGTCATGATGACAAAGACACCATTCTTTTACCCAAAAAATGGTTTCATCCTACCACAGAGACACTTGCTCAGCCATGTTCATTGCTGCTCTATTTATAATAACCAGAAAATGAAAACAACCTGGATGTCCCTCAACGGATGAATGGACAAAGAAAATGTGGCAATTCACACAATGGAATATTACTCAGCCAATTAAAAAATGAAATACATAGGTAAATGAAGAGAACTGGAAAAAAAATCATCCTTAGTGAAGCAACCCAGACACAGAAAGACTAATAATATATGTATTCACTTATATATGAATACTAATTGTGAGTCAATAATAACCAAGATGCAATTTGTAGAACCACAGAGGTTAGGGCTACAATAAGGGACTTGGGGAACACCTAAGTCTTCCTAGGAAAAGGAAATAAAATCAGTAACTATGAATGGATTGGGGGTGGAATGGAATAGGAAGATCAAGCAGGTGGGGAGGAAAGAGAAAGATGGGAGGCATAGTTATAACACCCCCTCCCAAGGCTTTGGGATCATTGTGAAAGAGGGGACAAAAAGATTCTAAGAGCCAGAGGTAGTGAATAACATCAAGGAAATGGTGCCTTATGGACATGACAGAGCAATTGTACATACAGACTTACAGTGGTTGTGATAATGTGCATAAGGCCAATGCAAGCTCAAGTCAGAACAAATACCAGCATGGAGAGGGAAGGTGTGGTGTGGGAGGTCCTTCTGTCTATGTGTTGCTTTTATTGGTTAATGAATAATGAAACTACTTTGAGCCTATAGCAGAGCAGGGCAAAACAGAGCTAGGTGGGGAAAACTAAACTGAATGCTGGAAGAAAGGAGGCAGAGTCAGAGAGAAGCCATGGATCTGCTACCAGAGACAGACACGCTAAAACTTTGCTGGTAAGCCTCTGCTTCATGGTGATAGTCAGATGAATAGAAATGGGTTAAATTAAGATGTAAGAGTTAGCCAATAAGAATCTAGAGCTAATGGACCAAGCAGTGATTTATTTATTTATTTATTTTTGGTTTTTCGAGACAGGGTTTCTCTGTAGCTTTGGAGCCTATCCTGGAGCTAGCTCTTGTAGACCAGGCTGGTCTCGAACTCACAGAGATCGGCCTGCCTCTGCCTCCCAAGTGCTGGGATTAAAGGCGTGTGCCACCGCCGCCCGGCCAAGCAGTGATTTAATTAGTATAGCTTCTGTGTGATTATTTCAGGAGTCTGGGTGGCCAGGAAACGAACAGGTGGCCTCCTACTACAAATTGGCACCCATAATAGAGATGGGTTAATTCTAGATGTAAGAGCTAGCTAGCAATATGCTTAAGTAATTGGCCAAGTGATGATTTAATTAATACAGTTTCTGGGTGGTTATTTCAAGAATTAGGGCAGCCAGGAACATACTAGCAGCCTCCTACAACAAAGGTGGGCACAAAGTGTCACCTTTAGCTGAGCAGCTACTGGCAATTGGTAGCTAATGGAAGAGGATATATCTGCTTTCTTTAAGGGGCCAAGAACCCATGGCTATGTCAACTGTGTTCCAGGAAATGGTTCCATATCCAAGAATATATGAGCATCATAAACTGTACTAGATGATTTTTTAAAAGGGCAGACACACAGTTGGGTGGGGAGAAAAGGGAGAACAGTCTAAGAGAAATAGAATTATACCACTTAACTAATTTTTTTAGTGAGAAAAACACTGATAAACTCCTGGTTTGGATGAACAAGACAGAAAACATTAACTGTCAATATTGTAGAAAAGGGTCTACTCTACAGTTCTTCCTGTCTACAGTTTCTGTCTCAGCAGAGTCAACCAGGGATCAAAAGTATTTGGGGAAATGTGTGCCTGTAATGAACATACATAACTTTGGCTTGGTGTTTTCCCTAAGTCATACAGGACAATAACTATTGACATAGAAGTTCCCTTGTGTTCACCACAACGAGTGACCTGGAGCCCATCTAAAATGTACAGGAGGATATGTGTGGCTTCTGTGCAAATAGTTACGATGTTGTCCTTAGCATGAGCATCCATAGAGTTTGCTATCAGTGGGGAGCCTAAAACCAATTCCCCAAGAATACTGAAGAGCAAAAGTATGATGAAGAAAATTAGTATCAGGAAACATATGCAATTTAATAAATAAGAAATAAGTAGTAGAAAATATGTGTGCTTTAACAAAACAAGTTAATGAAATAACTTCCTACAAAAACTAAGACTTTCTGAAATTAACAAGAAAAAACAAGTAGAAATCTTCAATAATGCAAATGTTTAAAATTAAATGTATCAAAAGCCTATATACAAAGAAATCATCACATCCATATTGTTTCCCTGGTAAATTCTATCGGCTGTTTAAGGAAAATGACTGTTGCTTTTCTACAAAGCCTTTCAGAACTTCCCAGCTAATTATACAGTCAGCTAACACTGCTCCTAGAGACTGACAGCAACACTATGGGAGATAAAATTATATATCATCATGCTTTGTGAACAGTATTAGAAAATCAAATTTAGCACTATAGAAAAGGATAGGCAAACCCTGAATTCAACAGACATTTAAGAATAAAAAAAAAATCAAAGAATGTAATTCACTGTATCGGCAGACTAAACAAGGAAAATATGAGGTTGAAAGGTATTTGACAAAAATTCAACATGCATTCAAAATTGAAACTCATGAATCTAGCAGCAGAAAGGAAATTCCTGGACTGTCAAGACGGCTCAGCAGGTGAAAGTGCTTGAAGGCGACCCTGCTGATATGAGACCAATCCCTGGAGCATAGGTGGAAGGAAGACCCGATTCCAGAAAATCACCCTCTGATTCCACACATGTTGTGGTACATGTGCACGCACACACACACACACACACACACACACACACACACACACACTCGCTCATGTAGACACAAAATATTAATAATAAATAAAACTTAAATTTTCTTTTAAAAATAAAATTTCCAAAGTTGGGGCAGGGGAGAGGAGATAGCCCAAAGTTCAAGTCCTCAGACTCTATGTAAAAGACCAGGAAGACAGAAAGGTGACCCTTCCATGACAGCACTACCCTAAGGAGATGAAAGACGGGCCTGGAACACCCTGGAAGTTCTCAGGCCAGCCAACTAGCCTTCCAGGCTCAACAGCAAAGCAACAGAGGTAGAAGGTGACAAACGACAGCCAAGGCTCACCTCTGACCCCCATACATACACATGGCACACATGTGCCCACATTCACATATATGAATGTATGCACACATACTTATGCACAAGACATATCACATACAGCCTCATAAATAAATTATTTTTAATAAAGAAAAGGAATTTTCTGAGTTGATAAATAGAATCTTCAAAAAAAACATATAGATAAGTAAAGCAGAGAATGCTTTCCTTGTTTTTACTCCTCACTTTATTAGAGGGACTAGCCAGCAGAATTAGACAAGAAAAATCAAAGTAATAGAAGTTGAAAAGAAATAAAAACGTTCTGTTCATATACATGTGGAACTCCCAAAAGAATCCACAAAATATTGCTAGAACTAATCAGTGAGTCTCTCAGGTTAGCAGTGCATGGTTGATGCTGAAAAGCTAATTATAGTCCTAGAAAGTAAGAACTACAAAAAAGTTCTTAAAATAATTTCCCTTAACAGTCACATTAAAATTCATGAAATATGCAGTGATAATTTCTCAAAGATATGTGTGAGACCTATACACAGAGAAGCACAAAGCACGGCTGAGAGAAAATTTGAACTTCTAACTGAAAGAAGATTCAGTACTGCAAATGCCTACCGCCTGATAAACAACAGTTGATTTTTTTTTTTCAATACAAGTCTTTTAATTCAGGATCTTGTTTCCGGAGCTGGTAACTTAGGTCTTACTCATCAGCCTGCCGTACTGTTCCCTTTTCAGACACACAGATGCCATCCAAAAACTTTCTGGTATCCTTGCTTCTAACTGTTGCTGAATCAGAGCCGCTGAATTTGAAGCGAATTCAATATCATTTCCTTCAAGGATTAATTCATCCTTCTGGGCTTGAGAGACAGAACAAGCAACACCTGTCCTCACCCAAACCCTGTGGATGTATTTTTTCAGCACCCAAATTGAAGATTTCAACGAAAGACCCATGCTCCTGAATAGGAACCGTGATGAGGAAGTGAGCATACACAGACCTCGTCTTGTAATGGGAGCTCAGTACAACACCCTTGATGGCGTTCTGACCATGACTGCAGATGGTTCAGACAGTGGCCAGTTCATTTCTGGTACCCCACCATTTGGACCACTTGTCAGTTCGGTGCCTCTTCTTCTTGCAAGGCGATTCAGCTCTATATTGGTGTGACTGAAGTCCCTCCGCCCTTCAGAGTGATGCCGACGTTTTCTGGACTGTCGACACAGTCTTTATTCTCTCAGTAAATGGAGCAAAGAGTGACAGCAGTTGATTTGTGAGTCTCTGGATTTTACAGTGCTCTGAAAACAACACCACTTCAATACAGGCTGTGCTTCAAATTTTGAATTTAGACCTTTTCCTGGGGGAGGAAACACGCTCCCAAGATACTGGGCAGAGGCAGCAAGCTATGGTTCTTGGTCAGCCACATGCTTCCAAGACTAAACAGTGATACTCTGTTGGGGAATATTATTTTAAGGTGTGTGACTTTTGTTTATGTTGCATTTGTTTAACTCTGTGAACCTGTGATTCTTTGTTTGTCTAAAACACCTGGTGGTCCTAATACAGAGCTAAACAGCCAATAGCAAGGCAGGAGCAAGGTTAGGCTGGGCTGGCAGGCAAAGAGGATAAGTAAAGGAGAAACAAGGAAAAAGAGGAGGAACGAGCAAATGAGGGGAGGAGAACGTGGAAAGTGGGGAGTTAGCCAGTTATCCAGCCAGTCATGGAGTAAGAGGGAAAGTAAGATACACGGAAGTAAGAAAGGGAAGAAGCCCAGAGGCAAAAGGTAGCTGGGATCATTTAGGTTAAGGAAAGCTGGTAAGAAACAAGCCAAGCTAAGGCAGGTGATTATAGGAACGAATAAGACTCCATGTGTGATTTATCTGGAGCTAGGTGGTGAGCCGCCCAAAAAGCCAAAAGAGTAAAAGCATCAGACAAGAGACCTGCACAGCTGCAGTGTCTTGGGCTGCCATGGTCGGCAGGGTAGTTGCAGCACGTGCTGTTCGCTTAGGATAGCTTCGGCCTGTGCTTCTATCAGGATATGAAACCATATAAGCTGAGGTATGTCTGTAGTTTTGAGAACACAAATTTAGAGGCTGGCAAGATGGCTCAACAGGTAAAAGCATTTACCACCAGACCTGACAACCTGAATTTCATCCTGGAACCCACATGGTGAAAAGGTTGAACCCCATGAGAGAATGGACTCCGGCAAACTGCGCTCTGACTTCTACACGCTCACTCTTGTGTGCGCGCACACTTGCATAAGCACAGAAGATGAATACGTACATAATAAATAGGTAGATACATGTCATTTCAGAAAAACACAAATTTCTAGCACCTACCTTGCCTAGCAACATTAAGACCTAGCATGGAGTTGAGATGACCCACACAATGTGCTTATGCACATATAAACAGATCAACAGGGCACTCGTAGGTAAGGACATGTAAATAGATCAACAGGGCACTTGGAGGTGAGGTAGTAGATCAGAAGCTGCCTCCACATGGTGCAGCAAATACAAAGAGTTAAAATAATAGGCACGAAAAGAGAGGGCAGACATCCGAAGTTCACAAAGGGACAACTGAACAGAGCAAGGAGCTGTGCAGCTGGGGAGGGGTGTGGCCAAGGGACACAGAGCCCAGCCACATGGCCCCGTAGTGGGGCAGAGGAAAAAGAAGCCTCCTGGACCTACAGGTAAGTGGGGGCAGCACAGGCTGGTGAAGACAGTGACAATCCTAGCACAGGACAAGCCTCCAATTCTCCAGAGCCTCAAATCCTGAGCTTTGGCAAGACGACGACTCCTTCGAGGAATAAGTCAGAAGTGGAGGGTAGGCCCTTCCCGTGTGTCAGAGAGCTGTGGTTGGCTACCATCTGAGAAGAAACCGATTGTTTCAAGTTGAACTACCTGCAGAGCCTTTACAAGTCAAAGGGCGCGAAGAGAGCCCATCACAGAGCCCAGATGAACAGCCCTTGGTGGAGACAGTCCTGGATAGTAAAAGGAGCAGATGTTAGCAAGCTCAAAAGCTCAGCCTCGGGGGTCTTCCTCCAGCAGCTCATTGCACAGGGTGAGGTAGCCTGAAGTGGCTGGCTGGACACTCACCTCACCATTCTGTAACTTGAGATCAGTGGGATCAATCTCCAAGGCAAAATCTACACGTTTCAATCCCAAATTTGTCGGGAAACTGAAGCTCCGCTGACCTAGCTGATCGCCATAGACTTGTCTCTCAGTAACTGATAAAGAAATGCCCAGCAGGCCTTAGAATTCCAGAGACAGGTCAGTCTATACAGGCCACAGTGCTGTGCTTGCTTCCCAGAATATCCCATTGGGAGAAAACTTCCTAGCCCAAACATAAGTCTCACACTGGGGCATCTTGGGAGGTGAGGGAACCTGACCAGACCTCAGAAAACAAAGCTTCAATAGGTAAAGGCCCACACATACACAAAGAGAGGCTGCCAAAGTAAACGCCGCTCTGTAGACATCTACCACTTATCTTGTCCAGGACAGCACCCCGTAAAATCATTAGAAAAGCCAGAGGATTCAACGGGCCCTTTCCATCACACATCCACCCAGCGGACTCCAAGTTTAAAGGGCCCAGTCGAGGGGAAACTCAAGCCCTCATCCCTCCTCTCCCTCATGAGCTCTCTTTTATTATACTTTTATTAGTGTATAATTTTATGGTATATATTTGGTTTTTTTGTTTGTTTTGAGTCAGGGTCTCACTATGTAAACTGTTGCACAATAAAATAACAATTGTTGCATGAGTTCTAATTGGTCTTAATTAAAAAAAAAAAAAACAGAGCCAGATATCGGGAAAATGCTGAAAGATCAGAGAGACAAAGGAGCAAGCCACAGCCAACTTTTACCTTGCATATGCCTCAGCCGAAAAAGGGGCTGAGCTCCTGTCTCCTCTACCTTGTCATAACCATAGAGTTACTTCCTGACCTCTATGGTTAACTAGTGGCTAGCTCTGCCCTCTGATCTTCAAGCAAGCTTTATTTGTTAGAGTACAAACAAGATTATCACCACACTGTGGCTGTCCTAGAACTTGCTATGTAGACCAGGCTGGCCACAACCCCACAGAAATTGCCTGCCTCTGCCTCCTGAGTACTGGAATTAAAGGCATGCACCATGATGCCTGGCTTCATATATATTGGTTTTGAGAAAAACTTTTTTAAAGTTTTTACTCCCTTTTTTCCATTATATATTTCATTTGTGTATTTTTTTCATTATTGGGCAACCATCTGAGTTTTTCTTTCATTAATCTTGTACTTTCCTTCTGATTCATTTTTAAAACTTATTTAAGAGAGGTTTTTATTTTTATTTTATGTTTATGAGTATTTTGTCTGCATATATGTATGTGTTCTATGTATGAGCCATTGCCAATGGAGACCAGAAGAGGACACTGAATCCCCTGGAACTGGAACTGAAGGCAACTGTGAGCACCATGTGGGTACTGGGTACTGTGCCTAGGTCTTCTTCAAAAGTCCCAAGGGCTCTTAACTGCTGAGCCAGTCCCTCCTCTTCCACTTTGTAAAATTTATCATTCCTTTCTTCTTCTTCTTTAATTTGCCCTTGCTTCTGCTCTAATTTTCGTCTTTCCCTATCATTTCCTTCTGTCCCATAGACTTACTGCAGTTAAAGACCTTGCGTAGCCTGCAGTATCCTCTGTCGTTTCTATGCTACTGTGTTGGCGTGTGATCGTGGGCTTCCATCCCTTCTAACTGTGCTTCTACACCTGGACAGTTTGCTCCGCTCACAGCTACAGCAGCCTGTTTTCCCCCCTCTGAGTGCCATTAGAGATTGAGCCCTCAAGAGCAGGCTTCCTGCTAACTTCCCCAAACGACAGGAGACTAAGCCAAAGATGCTCAAACTGCCACACAGAGCACAAAGGACATGAAAAGCCAGGTAGCGTGACTCCAACTAGAGATGAGACCTCCTCAACTGCAACATTTAAAGATATAAAAATGGATAAAATGCCAGGTGAAGAATTTGAAAGCTTTTTTGCATAATCATTAGTGACATAAAAGAAGATAGAAAAGAAACAAATGAATGAAGTAAGGAAACCCAAGGCCTGGAGAAGAAAGTCAGAAACACATGTGGGAAAACAATATGGACCAGAAACTGAACAAAGAAACTGGCACTTCCAAAAAAGTAAGTGTTGGGGATGTAGCTAAGTTAGCAGAGCAGTTGTGTTGGGCAGCCACAGCCCTGTTCAGTCCTTAATATAGCATAAATGAGATGTGGAGACTCCGATCACTAGCACTCAAGTAGGACGTGTGGAGACTCCTGTAATCCAAGCACTCAGGAGATGGGGTAAGAAGGATCAGAAGTTCAATGTCATCCGCATCTATATAGCAAGTTCAAGACCATCCTAGACTCCATGACACCCTGTCTAAAAAGACAAACAAAACTAAATATAAATGTTGAAAATTAAACTCAATAAATCAAATAAAACTATCAAAATGCAATAATAATAATAATAATAATAATAATAATAATAATATCACCAATAGACCAGACTAAGTGTAAGAAATAGCGTAGGGATGTAGGATAAGGCTGAGGATATAGTATACTCAGACATAAACGTAAAAACTAAATGAGTCAGGGTGTGGTGGTCCACACCTTTAATCCCAGTGCTCAGGAGGCAGAGACAGAATACAGCAGATCTTTCAACAGAACCCCCAGACCAGGAAATCATGGAGTGACTCATTTTAAACCCTGAAAGCAAACAAATGCCAACACAGATTGCTACACCTAGTGAAAACATCCATTAAAAATGATGGGAAAATAACATTCCCAAACAAAGGCAAGCTAAAGCAACTCCTGAGCACCAAACCATGGGTGGAATGGGATAAAGATAGTCTCTACTGTGATAGTATGGTAAAGATGAAATTTCATAAGAAGAACATGTAAACAGAAGGGAACTAGCAAGAATCCATTATAACCACCTCAGTAATCCATCAAAATATTAGAGAGGGGAGAGAAAAAAAGAACAAATAATAGCCTAACCAACCTGAAAACAACTAACAAAACCACAGATAATAGTAAATATCTCTCAATAATAACTCCAAATATAAACGATGGTCTTAATTCCACAATGGATAGATACTTAGTAGCTGAATGTATTAAAAGCAAGATCTAAGTTGTCTCCGAGAAACATGCATGATTCCCCTGACAAAGACACTCAATAGACTAAAAGTAAAATAATGGAAGTCAATGTACCAATAATCAGACATCAGAAACTAAGTCAGCACAGCTATCCTGATGTCTGGCAGAGAAACACTGAACCAGAATTACTCCAAAGAAATAAAGAAAGCCACTAAATATTAATAAAGATAAGATTCATCAAAGGGAAACAATAGTTATAAATATGTTGTTTACCAATTATTGGAATTTCCAGTTTCATAAAACAGAAATTACTAAACATAGGAGGACATGTAGACAATGATAGAAAGAGAACTCATGCTAACATCCGCCCGAGCTAAAACTCCGCAAAGAAACTTCAGAGTTAAATTATACCATAGATCAGAATGATACATGTGGAATATTCCATCTAAGAAACACAGAATGTGCATCCCATGGAACTTTCTCTAAGAAAGACCACATTTTAATCCACAAATCACCTCTTCTGAAATACAAAAGAATCAAATAATTCTTTATATCTTATCAGGTTATAGTACAATAAAATTAGAAATCGATAGCAAGAAAAGCTACAGAAACTACGCAAATATGAAAATGAAAGCACAACTTCCCAGAAATGCTGTGAGATGGTAAAGACAGTTCTAAAAGGAACGTTTATAGCGCTGAGTGCTTATCATAACATGCAGGGGTTTCCAATAAATAATGCAGCTCATGGTCTTACAAAAGCAAAGCCAACCAAATGCAAAAGCAGTAGACAGAGAACTAATACAATCCAGATAGTAATAAACTAGAGAGGAAATAAACGATATGAATAAATGATGAAACAAAGAGTTCTGGGAAACATAAGAGTAGCAAACTCACTGCCAGACCAACCAAAAGAAAGGGAGAGGAAACATATATTGGTAAATTTACAGATTAAATAGAAGATATTAAAAATAGACCATTAAAATTCAGAGAATAATTAGGAAATATTTTTAAAATATGTATCTCATCTCTCAAAATTGGAAAATCTACAAGAAATTCTAGGATAAATTCCTAGACACACATTACCTACCAAATTAAGTGAAGAGGATACGAATGTCTTAGAACTATCAGAAGCATCAAGATTGAAGCTCTGATAATCTCCTAACAAAGGCAGGTGAGTCCCAAGAGCTAGCCTGCCAGACAACATAGCTGGAACAGTGAGTTCCCAGGTCACTAAGATACCCTGTCTCAGGGCAGTGTGTCAGACAGCATTGGAGGAGGACATCAACATCCTACTCATGAGCACACCCATGTCCAAACCACACAAACAGTAGACCAAAATATCATGAATTTCACATTTTATATTTATACATGTTTAGTGTAATGTTTTGCCTTTAAAAAAAAAAAAGATGAGGAGCAGAAGGAGCGAGAACATGAGGGAGAAAGTCAGGAACGAGAGGGGTGCGTTCACTCATGGAAACGGTGGGACAGAACTAATGGGAGATCACCAACTCCAGTTGGAATGGGACTGATGGATCATGCGACCAAACCCATCTCTCTGAGTGTGGCCAACAGCGGGGGCTGACTGAGAAGCAAAGGACAATGGCTCTGGGCTCTGATTGTTCTTCATGGACGGGCTCTGTGGGAGCCTTCTCAGCTTGGTCGATCACCTTCCTGGACCTGGGGGGAGTTGGGAGGACCTTGGTCTTAGCATAGAGTGGGGAACCCTGATGGCTCCTTGGCCTTGAGAGGGAGGGAGGGGAGGTATGGGTGGAGGGGAGGGGAGGGAAGGGGGAGAAGGAGGGGAGGGAAGGGGGAGAAGGAGGGGAGGGAGGGGGGAGGAGGAGGGAAGGAGATGGAAATTTTTAAATATAAAAAAAATAAACCATGAGAAAAAAAAATATTATAAAACTTCTTGCAAGAAATAAAAAAAAAACAGGACTAAAAAAAAAATATCTATAGCTGACTGATAGAGTCAGTTCATTGTCAAAGATAATTGAACTACAGCAGAAATGCATTTTATTTTCAAAAGAGAGTTTTGAAATGTCAACTACTTTGGGAAAACTTTCTCCAGTTTTGAAAATTAATGTATATTATTTATATAAAAAATAATGGATTAACTCTGAATTTAGTGTAATATGTATATATTGTATTGAATCCCACTCACCTGTTACCTTCCTTTTTCTCTTCCCCCTTCCCGCATCCTTGGACAGGTCAATAAACTTCCTCTTATTTTATCAAAAAAAAAAAAAAAGAAGAAGAAGAAGAATCAAGGTGTGATGGTTCACACATGTAATCTCAGCATCCAAGTGATTGACACAAGAGGAGAACCATAAGTTCAAGGCCAACTTGGGCTACAGAATAGATTCAGTCTAATGAATAAATAAATAGCAACAAGACATGTAAATAAACTTTTTTACATGAATTTTTTGAGACTGAGAACCGAGTTTAAGAACAGAAGAATCAAGAGATAGATAATAATAGGACAAGGAAGTTGGTGAGTCTATAAGCAAGTCTAACATCTAAAAACAGGCTTCCAGATAGAAGAGGCTATGAGAAGGGAGTTATCAAAAACTCAAAGAAATCTCCACATATGGAATGCGACAAGTCTCCAGATTGGCAAGGCCCACTTGTCAAATGCTTAACACCACAGCTAGTGGGCACCATGGTCTTGTAGTTTGCAGTCAGAATGTACCATCATCGGTGTGTGCCAGTATGAGCCCATCATGTGCCATGTAATCAGCATGAATCTCAGTCTCTTAGTGTATCCCTGAGTACAGGAGTCATGTGTTGTGTGGCCTGTGTGTGTGTGTGTGCTGTGGTCATGTAGGATGTGTCAGTGGGCACTGTGGTCACAGATTGTGCAGCCAGTGTGCACCAGTCTACTAGCACACAGTCAGTGCACACAGAGGGCCTAGAAGGAGTTGGTGTGTAGCATAGGAGCCATACACTCCATGCCTAGTCAGGAAAAAAGCAATGGGCCAGCACCCAGGCTCTACTCACCCTGTACTCTTGTGCACCAACCCCAGAAGGGAATTTCTCTAAGGAGTTGGCCCAGAGCATCCTTCCCTGATCAGTCTACTCTCCAGTCAAGAAAGTGCATTTTTACTTCTGTTATTCTACATAAAGACACTTTCTATGAACAATTACTAACCAGAAAGATGAAGGAAGATCTAGATCTAAAGCACAAACGCCAGGAGCGAAGAGAAAAGCCTAAAAGTGCCAAACAGAAAAGGGCAGTTGGCGCAGAGGTTCCAAAGTCAACCGGCATCTTACTCCCCATGAGCAGGTTGGTAAACACACAGCAAAGAAATCATGCCTTCAAAATTCTGCACACAGGGTGATGCTTGGAGGGGGCGTGGAATCCTTAGATTCCAGTCTTTAAAAAAATCTTACCACTAGGCAGCCTTTCTCAAGAAATACGTTACGAATGGACAAAAACAGAAGGCATATGAGCCAGGAATCAACAAATTTAACCCAAAGAGAGATAGAGGAAGTTCTCACACTCACAGGAAAAAAAGGCAGCAGCTGTGTGCTGTGTGCTGGAGCTAGCAGAGGAACTAGCTGCTCAGAAAGAGCGAGGACAGGGGAAGAAATGTTACTGGCATTACTTAACATGCCTGATCGCGTGGAAAGCTGAAGAGCTGGAGGAAGACACAGCTAGAGGTTCTAATACAACAAAGGATGAACATCCACAAAGCTTTGCCATGACTGTGAGACCTTTCCTAGCGCCCCATTCACCTCAGGAGTCAGCTGTATTTCTTCGGTCACAATGAAAACTTTGATTCTGGCAGTTTAAAAATAGCCCCAAACTGGGTGACATGATGCAGGCCTGTAATCCGAGCAACTTGAGAAGCTGAGACCAGAGCACTAAGAGTTCAAAGCTAGCCTGGGTAACTTGATGAGTTCAGGGCCAGTCTAAGCAACACTGAGAGGCCCTTTCTCAAATATATGTATATAAAATATGTATGCATGTATATATAATCCCCAGTTATTTGTTAACCCTCCCATGTAAAAGCAACTTTGTTCCACCCCCTTGTTTCTGGGCATGTCTATGACAAACTAATTGTGTAGTGACTTCTGAGGTGTTACGTGCTGAGGGATTTGTCAACTTTCATAGTCATTAGAATACTTTCACTACGAGGAGCCCCAGGTTAGCCCATGGGAAGAGACTACAGGAAAAGCCCAAGGTTATCTGTAAGGAAGGAACTGACCAGCTCCTTCTGTTCCATATTATCCCCTGTCTACTACAGTCACACCAAATGCTCAGGGTCATCTGGTCAACCCTTCCAATTCTGACCCCCAGGGACTGGGAGAAAGAACTGAGATTATAGCTATTTTATGGTACTAAGAATGCAATGACTTTGTAAGTATCAAAAGGTAAATGACATATTGACAAAGTAATGAAATTAGGACTACATCGGTATTGTGGGAAGAGGAAAGAGAAATACAAGGGAGCTAAGACTTCACCTACCAATGTCAAGTTAGTAACAATATGTAAAGCTGGTGTGCCAGAAAAGACAGTTCAGCATCTGTAGTCCAAAATACCAAATGCCAAGTGTGGGGCTAGGGATCTCAGGACATTTAACATTGGCAATGCCTTGAGTTCAATTCCCAGCACCGTGTGTGTGTGTGTGTGTGTGTGTGTGTGTGTGTGTGTGTGTGTGTGCGTGTGTGTGTTGCACAGATTGCAGTCCTCTGTACCACTGCATGGAGATGTCCTTTTCAATCACTTTTTATTTTAATTTCAATCCATTTTATTTTCTGGTGTAGGATCTCTCGAAGAACCTTGAGTTCACTGTTTCAACTAGACTGGCTAACCAGACAACTGGACAGGCCCCTCAGCGCTGGGGCTACAAGAGACTGTCGCCTTGCCCAGCTTTTTATGTAAGTGCTGAGGATCTCACTCTTGCAAAGAAAACACTTTAATCTACTGAGCCGTCTCCCCAGCCCAGACCCTTTCTGGTTTCCGAGACAGCATCTCCTATAAACTGGCTGACCTTGACCTTGCTGTGCGTAAGCTTGCTTTCAACTTCTGGTCATTCTGCCCCGATCTCCCAGATGTTGAGATCACAGGGGTGGGCCACCACACCCAGATTGTGTGTTACAGGTGATCTAACCCAGCACCTCAGACATACTAGGCAAAAACTCTACCAACTGAACCACATCCCTAGCCTGCAAGTCTTTGAACCCCACTGTGCAGGTAAAGAATTGGGAGACTGAGGTAAGTGAGGTGGTCCCTGAATTCACCACACATGTAGAAAGGAAGCTGAGGTGAAAGTATCTTGTGACTCCAACATGGGTGAATAACCAACTTGTCCAAAACACATGTTTTCTGTATGATCCTGTGCATACTGGCCAGACCTTTTGTTCAAGCTGGGTGCATGTGGTTAGAAGTAGAAGAAAAGGTTGGTGAGACGCTCCAGGAGTGAGACGGTCCAGGGGTGAGATGCTCCAGGGTGAGAAGCTCCAGGGGTGAGATGGTCCAGGGCTGAGATGCTCCAGTGGTGAGATGGTCCAGGGGTGAGATACTCCAGGGGTGAGATACTCCAGGAGGGAGATGCTCCGTTGGAGAGCTTGATGACTGGAGAAGCCTCTGGGACCTATGCAGTGGAGGAAAATCGCCGACTTCCTCAAAGCCCTCTGACCTCTGCATGCATGTGAATACACCCCTTCCCCCCCACACACACACACATACACACACACCAAAGAAATACATTTCTTTTCTATAAATTGAAAGAGAAAAGACAGTTATTGGATTCTTGCTTCCTTGCAGTGTTTGCTCTGAAGTAGAGGAGGTAGCATATAAATGGCACCCTCTGGAAGAACTGCTGTGTCCAGCACTCACTGGCTCTGACAGCAGAGACAGCTCTGGATGGGACAGCGATGGTTAAAAAGCAGACTAACAAAGAAACGGAAAGGAAAGTGCAGGGGAGGAAAGCCAAGCAGTGTGCACGGGTCACATCACACACAAGGATCTGCGGCTAGAGATGAGCAAGCTACCACGAACGGCAAAGCTCTCCCAGCTGGCGATGGGAAATGAAATGAGTCCTCCAGCTTAAGAGGCCTCAGGGGAGAGACGTGAAAAGACAGCCGCATCAGGACCACTTCTGTGAAAGGAGAGGCCAGGAGAGTGGGCTCACCGACTGCGGAGCCTGGGGAACACCTCTCAGGAGGACAGAGTGACCCAAAGAGAGTGTTCCCACAGCTGTGAGAGTGTCCTCAACCACCAAAAACAGGTGTAAACACTAAGCATAGAAAGCATAGTCAAATTCCCAGGCTTAGCAAGATTCAAAACCTAGCACCAATAATGTGTGAGCAGCCACAAGGCTGTTCCGTGTTCACCAGGCACAGGGTCACATTCTGCCTAGTTGGGGACAAACTTGGCTCCCCAAAGGCTGGATAACTCGCCCAAGATCATGCCTCCGTTTAGCAGTAGCACCAGGAAGGAAACTCAGGTTTTAGAATCAAAGTTCACGTCAGTTTTAAAAAGAAAAATCTCGATATTATTTTGTTTGGGACTGAGCAGGGTAGCTGTAATCCCAGTAGTTCAAGAGGATCTTGAAGTTCAAGGTCACCCTGGGCAACACAGAAGACGTCTGAGATAGATGGATGGAATAGATAGATAGATAGATAGATAGATAGATAGATAGATAGATAGATAGACAGATTATAGAGAGAGAGAGAAAGAGATAGAGAGATAGATTATAGATAGATATGTAGATAGATAGATGATAGATAGATAGATAGATAGATAGATAGATAGATAGATAGATAGATAGGTAGATAGATATGTAGATAGATAGATAGCAGGTAGATATGAATAATATTGTTCTAAGCTAAATATTCTGTTTTTTAAGTATTTTGACAGGTCCCACTTTAATTTTCTTCTTTGTGATAAAACTTTTTATTATAAATGAAAATAGTTTTGGAAATAATGACAAAAGCTCTACTATAGCAAAGACATAAATAAGAAACCTAATTATTAGCCGTGCGGTGGTGGCGCACGCCTTTAATCCCAGCACTCGGGAGGCAGAGGCAGGTGGATCTCTGTGAGTTCGAGGCCCGCCTGGTCTACAAGAGCTAATTCCAGGACAGGCTCCAAAGCCACAGAGAAACCCTGTCTCGAAAAATAAAAAAAAAAGAAACCTAATTATTTAATTGAAGTGTGGAATATTATATGCTATATGTTTTACACATTCATTTGACTGACAGTGGAGCAACTGTAGTTACCACACCACTACGAACACGTGAATGATGCCTTTCACTACATGTAACAACCATAGCACAATGAGGGGACCGGAATTTCTCAGCTCCATTATTCTTTTTTTTTTTTTTTTTTTTTTTGGTTTTTTTCGAGACAGGGTTTCCCTGTAGTTTCTAGAGCCTGTCCTGGAACTAGCTCTTGTAGACCAGGCTGGCCTCGAACTCAGAGATCCGCCTGCCTGCCTCTGCCTCCCGAGTGCTGGGATTAAAGGCATGCGCCACCACCGCCCGGCTTCAGCTTCATTATTCTTGAGACCATGTTGCTCATAGAGTAAATGTACAACCTGTGGTTGCCCTAATCAATCAATGAACATTTGCCTTTAATTGATGCAGTTGCTTTTTCTTTTATGCAGCTTCCAAGAAAATATTATAGTAGACTGCTCCAATGACCTATAATAGTAGCATATGTTTTCATTTTGATCTATTTTAAAAGATCAAGAACATATCTTTTCTTCTATTTCCAGGTTTATTGGGATCTAATAGACAAAAAAAACTGTATATTTAAGGTATGCAATGTGATGTCTTCAATATATGTGTGTATATTCACACAGAGATATGCACACACAGTGTAAAATGATTTCTATAACCAAGCTGACACATTTATCATCTCACCTAGTTGCCCTTTATGTTGTGATGGGAACACTTGAGACCTATCCATTCAGCAAAATGTATACAACCTAATATCACTAATTTAGTCACCAACTTGTCGATCATGTTTTCAGAACTTGTGCATCCTTTGCACTTGCGCGTGCGTTTGTGTGTGTATGTATGGTTGTGTGTCATAACACACATGTAGAGGCTAGAGGATAACTTAAGAAAGTTCTCTTCTTCTACCACGTGGGTCCAGGACTAGAACTCAGGTCACCAGGGTTCTTTCTAAGAGTCCTTACTTGCTGAGCTATCCCTCTGGCCCAGAAAATTTGTATTGTTTGACCAATAGCTCCCTTTTCACTTAACCCTACACACTAGTAATTATGAGTTCAATTACCACCATTATTTTGATTTCACATATGCAGTACAACGCTAAATATCCTTAGCCCTCAGAGAAAATACAAATCAAAATTGCCTTGCTTGGTATCTCAACCAAACCAGAGTGACTCTCATCAAGAAAACAAATGGCAGCAAGAGCAGCCAAACTATGGGAAAGCGGGACTCTAGCTCACTGCAGGTGAGAATGCAGACTGTCCAAGCCACTGTGCAATCAGTATAAAAGTTTCTCCAAAAACGAAAAAGTCTGAAACAGAAACTCCCACAGCACTCAGCCCTACCACTCTTGGGTAATTATCCGGATTCTCAGGAACACTTGTCCAACCATACTTGCTATTGCATGACTCAAAATACTGGGAATGGGTAAACAAATGCATGGGTAGAGAAAACATGGGGCGTATACACTATGGAAATTTATGTAGCCATAAAGAAAACTGAAATCGTGAAATTTACAGGAAAGCATATGCAACCAGAAACCACTCTGTTAATTAAAATAAGCCAGACTCAGAAAGACAAACTGCATGGGTTTTCTCTTAGATATGGAATCTTGATTTAAAAGCATATGTATCTGGGTTACATGTATGTTTGATTTAAAAGCATATGTATATGTGTCTGGGTTACACATATGTTTGAAGTTCACAAAACATGAAAGGGGATATGGAGAAAGGAGGACTAGATCTTAAGGGGAAGATTCATGGCCGGGAAGAAGGGTAATGGAATATAGGGCTTAAAAACAGATGAAATGGAGACTCCCTGGGCAAAGGAAAAGGCCAGCTGAGCATGAGGGACATGGAGAGACTAAAGAAGGAGAGGAGGAAAAGAAAACCGACTATAGCGGCATACATATAGAAAACCAGCTATAGCGGCATACATATAGAAAACCAGCTATAGCGGAATACATATAGAAAACCAGCTATAGCGGCATACATATAGAAAGATACCACGACGAATCCCCTTACTTTGTACTTTGTACAACCACCAAACAAATGATAAACATTTTTTAAAAGAACTTCAAGTCTAGTTATAATACAATGAAGTATACGAGCAATCCAGAGAGTAAATGGAATGGGGGAGATGGCACATGAGGGAAGAGTTGGATCCCCAGGGCTTACATAACAGGCAGGCATGGGATGTTCTTGCTATCCCAGCACTGGTGAGACATGCCCTCACTGAGAGAGGAAAATGGGATGAGCAAGGTGGAAAACAATCCCTGGAAAAAGCTAAAACTGTTGCAAGATATATTCAAATGCAGAAATCCTCGATGCATTGTTTATTCTTCATAAGACCTAAGCAGGCAGTAGTCACTGATTCAACGCTGCTTCTTAAACTGCAAGTCACCATCCCATATGGGGTCACATAACTGAATGTGGGTGGCCCAAAAATTTGACAACCATAAAAAATTCCAGGACAATCATCAGAACTCAATACCCCGGAAATACCCCCAGTAATTCTGGCAGCATTTACCCACATTGCATCATGGGCTTTGCTGCAACCATGGTTCTGAGCACAGAGCTTGGACACTGCATGGCACACACAGACACGCCACACAGCAGCAGTGAGTGCCAATCAATGCTGCCTAAGACACTGGCTCAGAGTCAAGACTGCTGTACATTGTACAATGCAGTGTTTTCCTGTGTGTGTGTATATATGTGTGTGTGTATGTGTGTGTATATGTGTGTGTGTGTGTATATATATATGTGTGTGTTTATATGTGTGTATATAAATATGTGTGTACACATATATATATAGCTTTCTGCTCTAAAAGCATGATGATTTAAACATTAAAAAATGAAGACTTTGAACATTTTTCTACCATCAATCCTCAGCGTATGTATCTTTTGACTAGACTGTGTTAAAGGGTTAGATTTTAAAAGCTGCTATAGTAAGGCAGGCAGATCTCTGAGCTCAAAGCCAGCCAAGTCTATAGAGCTAATTTCAGGACAGCCGAGGTTACACAGAGAGACCCTGTCTCAATAATAATAATAATAATAATAAATTGCTGTTGTAGTTACTGACTTAACTTTCATTTTGTTAAAAAAAAAAACTCATTCAGTGAATTTTGGCTTGGGAATGAGGCAGAATTCCCAACAACTTCTGAAACAGTCCCAAACATGCTTCTGCCATTTTACACTATACGTTAATGCAAAGTGACTGACTCGGCATTTATTATTATAAAATCAAAATATTAATCAACATTGTAAAACACTGAAGAGGCTCTATGCCCTGCAGTAGCAAATGTTCAGCCAAGATTGAATTCCTTATATTAAAAGAAAAATGAAAGCGCAAACATCCATCTCATTAGTATGCATATTTGCTTTCATCTTTAATAAGTGATAAAATAATAATATGTATACAGGGCTAGAGAGGTGGCTCAGTGATTAAGAGTGCTTGCTGCTCCTGCAGGGGCCCAGGGTTTGGTTCCCAGCACCAACACGACAGCTCACAGCTGTTACTTAAGCTCCAGGGATCTGACTCGCTCTCTGGCCTCTGCTGGCATTGTAGGACATGGTGCACTTACAAGCCATCAAACCACTCAGACACATGAAGTAAATAAATCTTTAAAAAAACTGAAACCAATAATATTTAGATGGCATGTATACCAAGTAATATCAGTGAATGTTTGATTTCTATTCCCGTTTTATATACCTCGATACTCGGGGTCGTGAACACTTTCAGGTGAAAGAAGTTAGTGGAGAAACGAAGAAGCCCTAGCGTACAGCACTTGGCAGAAGCAGTGAAAACCTGCCTGCAGCTGGGGTTGGAATGAGGGAAGTGATAGTGTGTGCAGGGACTGTGAGATCTGCATGCCGGAGGAAGGCAAGAGGCACGCCAACTGGCAGCAAACTGTCAGGAGATGAAGCTGGACTCAGAAATGCGTCAGAACCTCCTCCTTCCTCCCAGCAGAATCCCCTCTTAATATCCAGATGCGCTGAAAAATATCATTGCTTGAGTAGGAGAGGGCAAGAATATGATCAAAATAGAGCATGTGAGAAACTTTTAAAAAGAAAACTATATGTGTGTGTGTACATATATATATGCATATATATATATCATTGCTTTACATGATACATAAGAGAATGAATCCTTAAAATATAACACATATAACAGTGCTTGCTCCCAAGAGACTCGCTGGTTGAAAGTCCCATGTGTACTTAGTGTTCAGTTAAGCCCTTCAGAGATTAAATCCTGATATAAAGATCCCAGATTGAGTCAGTAATGAATCCACCTCCGTATTTTATTGCAGTGGAGTTCTAGAATGATTTATTAGGAAATTCAGTCCCAATACTAAACCGAACTTCCCCGAATTCTGGTTTTACAAAATGAAAGTCAATTCAGCAACTACAACAGCAACTTTTAAAATCAAACCATCAAATACAATCCAGTTCAAAGATATATACGTGTGTGTGCATGTGTGTATCTACATATTTATATGTGTGTGTGTATGTATGTATGTATGTATGTATAAATATGCTAAAGAATGATGGCAAGAAAATGTTCAAAGCCTTTGTTTTCCATGGTTAATTTATCATGCCCCTGTAAGACTTTTTTTTTTTTTTTTTTTGGTTTTTCGAGACAGGGTTTCTCTGCAGCTTTTTTAGAGCCTGTCCTGGAACTAGCTCTTGTAGACCAGGCTGGCCTCGAACTCACAGAGATCCGCCTGCCTCTGCCTCCCGAGTGCTGGGATTAAAGGCGTGAGCCACCACCGCCCGGCCCCTGTAAGACTTTTTATGTACAGTAAAACCACTGCAGTAACACACAGTAGCGGATTACAAAGAGTGAATTAGGACTTACAGAAACATCACTGTCATCCAAACCTTCCCCTTCAAGTAGCTTCAGCCTCTGCCACATGGACACGAGATTATTTAAGAGGGGCTGGTAAGATGGCGCTGCAGAAAGTGTTCTGTGGCTGAGCCTGAGTCCCCAAAACCCACAGGCAGAAAGAGGACTCCCACAGACTGTCCTCTGACTTCCACATGCCTTGGCATGCACATACATGCACACGTGCTAAATAAATGTCAGAAAAAGTAAAAGATTATTAATGAGATGCTAAGCCTACCAAAGGCAAGGCAGAGAATTAAAAGCTGGGACCAAAAGGGCTCTAAAGTGACTAGATTCAGATGTTCGACTTAGGCCAGTAAAACTTATCTAAATAAAAAAAAAAAAACACCTTGGATGTTTAAAATAGATTTTAAAAAAACTGACAGTCCTGCTCTACTTTTAATTAACCCATCTTTACTCATAGTGTCTGCCTCTAATATTTTTTTGAACAAATCCTCCCATCCTGCAGAAACCCAGGGAAAGTTCTGCTCAAGCTTTCAGTAGCAGAGCCCCAAATTTCTCAACCAAGGAAGTCTGTTTGCTACATTTTTGTCCGATAATCACAGCTTCCCGGAAAATATAAGAAACAATTCATGCTCACTATAAAAAAACTCACAAAAAAGAAAACAATCCAAAAAGTTAAATGAGCAGAACAGATGTTAGTCCTTAAGATGTAAGCCACTGTGCTCCCTTGCCTACCTCTGCCACACAAAAGATACTAGTGCCCTCAACTGCGTATTCCGCCAGAAGCACCTTAGGCTTAGTGTCTCACACTCACCTTATATAAACAGATGCTCAGTAAATATGTATGGGAGGGCTGAGGGACACATGCTAAGCATGTGCTTAGCATGTACAAGGACCCCAGGTTCAGTCCACAATATAAACCAAAAATATAAACACGTCAGAGAGATGACACGTGGGCACATATGAAGTGCTGGTACATGCGTGTTTGAGAAGCCTCTGGGGTTAAACAGCAAATATTCAGCACCCCCTTTCCCAGGTATGTGAAATTTCCTGGGAGGAGAAAAAGAACAAAAGAGTTAAGGGGACACACACCCCACTTCAATGTCTGCTTACAATTCCACTATTGCTTTGCCCGAGGGTCTAATGTTTACAAAGCATCACATGTGTGCACCCGGTAAAATTCCTTGCGATGGCTGCTTGTCAAGCCCTGACGTTTCCCAACACCTTTATGTAGCGAAGTACAAAATCCAGCATCTTCACTACGCGGGTAATTTCCACTAACCTCCTCTTCATGTTAGGAACCAGCCAGAGCCCGTGGCATCTTTGTGCTCTCAAAATCCCACACCCTGAGGACTTTCCTATAAAATGAACACACTGGTTTTATGTGGCATGAACACTATGCGTGCTTCCAAACTTGGTCAAGAATAGTTCTTTTGAAAAAAAAATAAAAATAAAAAAAATCTTGGCAACGTATTAGAAAAGGTTGTCTTTTTAAAGTACGTACAAAGATTATTTTGGAAAACTGGAGGCCTGTAGCTTTACCAAAGAGAGAGAAGGAAAGGTAATTGGTTTCTTTGAAAGGGAGTGACGGCTCAATTTACTTGCACTTCTATCTGTAGACGAAATAGGTGCCTAGGAGAGAAAGCAGACACTGCCTTGTGAATTGATTTATAAACCACAGAACAGCACTTTCTGATGGATGTAACACTTCGTTTTCAGTGGACCTTAAAAATGGTTTCAATTGGGTTAAATTAGCACCTACCATAGTTGTGCCTTTAAAAAAACCTCCTTACGATAAAACTGTGCTGTCATGTTGTCTTTATTACCCAATGTATTGTGAGCATTTCTAACGTCATTAGACAGTATTAAGTCATAGTCACACAGTCTGTTGAAATGGTTCCAATCGTCAAAACTTTTCATGAGTTCACAGACTTCATTCTGCTGTATTTCTTCAAATAAGTGCATGCTATCAAACGAATATCAAAAACTCTATTAAAATATGCTTGTGAAGAGAACGGACTTTCTCATGAGTAATATTTTTAGTGATATATACTTAACCTCACTGGATGGATTCAGTTGATGGGAACAAGAAGCCGCACTCTGGGTCACAGTTTGAATTCTGTAGTTCAAAACTGGCTAAGAAACTTCCCTTGTCCGTGCACATAGTGAGGCTAGCATCCTATTTCCCAGAGAAGCTTTCATGAGCAGCCTGTCTACATAGCAAAGCTGAACTAGCCAAACCAGCTCCTTCTGAATGCCACAATTATCTTTTTTGTTAAGTTTATTTTCACTTTGAACATTAAGATAATATTTAAGTATATGTTCACAGTAATGTTCTCCTGAAAAGCTACCTTGGGAAAATCACTGCTTTGTCTTTCTCTTTTCAAAAGTATCTTCAAAAAACATCTTTGAATGTCTGCATAATATTCCAATGGATGCATATTTTTCTTTTACTAAGGTTTCTCTACGTTATTTTTAAAAGTTTATTTTTAAGCCGGGCGGTGGTGGCGCACGCCTTTAATCCCAGCACTCGGGAGGCAGAGGCAGGCGGATCTCTGAGTTCGAGGCCAGCCTGGTCTACAAGAGCTAGTTCCAGGACAGGCTCTGGAAACTACAGGGAAACCCTGTCTCGAAAAACCAAAAAAAAAAAAAAAAAAAAAAAAAAAAAAAAAAAAAAAAAAAAAAAAAAAAGTTTATTTTTACTTTTATTTGTGTGTGTCTGTGCATGTGCACAAACACACATGTGTGTGCTGGTGCCAGAGAAAGCCAGTGCATCAAATCCTCTGAGGTGGATGTGTGATTCACCTGGGATGGGAGCTGGGAACTGAACTCACTGCCTCTAGAAGACCAGCAAATGCTGTTAATCACTAAGCCATCTACCCCCTCCATCCCTGGCTTCTCTCATTTTAACAATGATTGCATCTTTATTTTTGCCAAACTTTTTGTTAGTCCTTTAAGACAAAGTCATAAATGGCAATTTCAGAGCCAAAAAAGGCATGCGCAATGTGAAATATTGGCCTCAGGGGCTCTTCCCAGCTCCTCCTCTGGTCCCACTTAACACTCAGGGCTCTGGGATCCTCTTCCTCATACCCACTTCCTCTGATAAGGTTTTCCACTTGTCATGAGTATTTTTAGACTTTCAGCCTATCCCAAAGGAGATGCTAAACATCTGGGTAAAAACGGCCTTCTTTGGCGATTTCAGTAACCAGATGACCCTTCTTTCCCACTCAAAACTCTGTCCAAAACATGGAAGAAAAAGACAGAAACGTCACACGACGTCAGTAAGTAGAGGGACAAAAGAGGACTAATGGCTCAACAGAAGAGAGAAAGGTCAAACCGAAGACATCCAAAGGGAAATGCCTGTAGAATAAAAGCTAAGTTGTCCCCAAGAACTCTAGAAGAAAGAGGAAATGTAAGTATAAGCTAGAAAAAAGAGATGGGCCAGAAGCCATGGGAAATCCTGAGGTCCCAACCTCCACCTGCCATATTAAACTGCTTCCCCTTCCCACAGGACAGATGGGCTGTTTCTGCTGAAACTGAACCAGAACTGTCCAAATATGGAAGACTGGTCCGGTGGCTTCCCATGCCAGGAAGGGCCTGTGTTGTCTTTGAATCATGCCTGCAAGGCAGGAAAGAAATCTCCATGAAAGAGCAACGTGGCCACCTACACTGGAATTTTGATTTCTGGCCAGTGGGAGGGTTCCTCTGTCCTGCTTGTGATGGGTCCTCAGCAAGCCCTGCATATAGTCACCAAGCCTGCTCCAACAGTGATGGATGTGCAACCTGGAAGGGGCTTCTTGCCGCTAAGTATCCCCACCAACCCATCTGGTTCTTCACGCAAAGATGAACCAAGATGAAGTGGTCCATCTGGAGAGATGGAGGCTGCTCACCATCATTCCTCTGGTATTTAAACAACGCCCTCAGTGTTTCCCAGGGAAGATCAGAGGTAATATAGCTTCAGGAAAGAGGTTATGACTGTGGCGGAGCCTCCATGGCTTGGAAGCCCCTTTACAAATAATATCAGAAGTATTTTAAAAATGCCCCCATGGCACACTGAAAATACTATTTTGATATATGCAAGATTGGAAGAACTTTTTAAATTCTTACTTGATTATTTTTAGTTGGCATGTAGAATGTTGGCTTTCATGGTAACATTTACTTTGTATATGTTTGTGCATGTGTATAGTTAGTTATACACCAGATTAAAAGATTCAAAGGTGTCTTTAAATCGTAATTTCTAATAATAAAATTGCACAATCTAAAATTTTGTCTCTAATATACAATTTTTTGGAAAACTACTGAAGAATATATCAACAAGGTAACAAAAGAATTAATAGATACTAGAAGAAACTATATACGGAGAGACAAAAGGACTTCCCATGGTGACGGCAGGGAGTCCTAGCGATATAGCATGCGGTCCTAGAGAATCCTGAGTCCAGACTGGAAAAGAATGGCAGAGACCTCTAAAGGAGACATCCCCAAGAAAGAACAAAATGAAACCAAAAGCTAAATTTTGAATATGAGCCGGTAGATGATGACAACTAACGTGATGAACCAAGAAATAGTGTTATATAAATATTTTAATATAACGAGTACCTAGAGCAAGGCCTTCGGAATTCTTGGATAAGGAGACCCCTGAAGACTGCTGCTTTGTTTTTAGTATTATTTCCATTTTTAAAACATACAGATGGGCCGGGCGGTGGTGGCACACGCCTTTAATCCCAGCACTCGGTAGGCAGAGGCAGGCGGATCTCTGAGTTCGAGGCCAGCCTGGTCTACAAGAGCTAGTTCCAGGACAGGCTCTAGAAACTACAGGGAAACCCTGTCTCGAAAAACCAAAAAAAAAAATAATAATAAAAAAAAAAATAAAACATACAGATGGATCATTTTGCCAAGAGTAAAACTTGCTCCTAGAAATTTTAAAAGTAATTTGGTAATATCACAAGGGAAAACATAACAGGTCATGTCATAAGAGAAGAAACTGTCTTGTCACAAACACAGGGCACAGTACACATTATATAATACTAGAAGCCTCAGGAAGGCTCCTACAGTAACCCCTCAGAAGAAGGGATACATTTATAAAGTCGGGCGTTGAAATCATGTTGTCATAAAAGTAACGGTGCGCGAGTTAGCAAAGTGTCTCAGTTACTTTGTTCTTACCCTGGTCAAACACCATGACCGTGCAACTTATCAAAGA
Source organism: Arvicola amphibius (assembly GCF_903992535.2). Classification (NCBI taxonomy): domain Eukaryota; kingdom Metazoa; phylum Chordata; class Mammalia; order Rodentia; family Cricetidae; genus Arvicola; species Arvicola amphibius. The sequence goes on along the minus strand of NC_052058.2, from coordinate 25,646,342 downwards.
GCTTGAGTGAGCTTTTGCTTTCAGAAAGTTAGTCTGTGAACAGTTAGAGCCCAAGTCCTACACCACAAAGAGAAAGCAGAAAGCACACCAAGCTCACAGCACAGACAGCAACCAGGCCACTAGGCCTAATCCTCCCCCAGACAGTTCTGCCAACTGGAAACCAGCTATTCATACATGTGAGAAATTCCGGTCCCCTCATTGTGCTATGGTTGTTACATGTCTCATTTGAACCACCACACATAGGTGTGAGTAAAGCCCCAGAAGAAACTCTTAAGCTCTGGGCTTTTTATTTATAGACACATCTACTCGCATATTTAAATATGCACATACATAACACGTAATCCCAAGTATGCACACATTTTACAGCTTGCTCACAGAAACAAAGTATTTTCCACCACAAGAGGGATAACTTTCTCTTCGAGGGCTGACTTCTCCTCCATCACACACTTTCTAAAGCTGAGGAAAATCTAGATAAGGGGGACTGAATAAAAGTCCATTGGCTTTGCTGTATTGGGAGATACTTACAAGGCCCATGGTCGCCTCTGCTTTTGCTTTCAGTCCTAACCTAAGGGGAGATTCCAGGAATAGTCTCACTGCCTCTCGGTCGGCTCAGTGTCCCTCATGTGGAGATACAGGACTAACGCCTTGTCCTGATTTAAAAAAAAAAAAACCTGCCCTCCAGTACCCACCACCAGATACCTGGGAGCAGCAGAGGAGCAAGGTTTGAAGTGGGCATATTTAGAAGCTGCTAGTCTGAAGGTTATTGCTCCAATAGTCAAACATTTAAAACGTGTAAATGTAGAACATGTAAATAAAATGTAAAAACATGTAGATAAAGGTTGTGTTAGTCAGCTCTCTGGTCCCAAAACAATACCTGACATGTCCAACTTAAAAAGAGAAAACACAGTTTTGGTTCACAGTTTGGAAAGTTCCAGTGCCTGGTGGATGAGCCTTGTTGCTGTTAGATTTATGATGAGGGATAAAGTCATAGGAGTGCGAAGCAAAACAAAACCTACTCACCTCATAGCCAGTGAGCACAATGGAAAGCAAGGGGGACCAAGGCCCCCAAATCCCATTCTCTGGCAGATCTCCAGTAGCCCAAAGACCTCCCTACAGATCTCACCTATTAAAGATTCCGTCACCTCCCACGTTTACACAAAAACAAATAAATTAATAGAAAAATGCTTAAATATAAGATAATCTCATCGCTTAATTTTTTAAAAAATACTAGGAATTACCTCAAATTTGTTAGTAATTATAATCATCTACACTGTAATCTGTGATGAGCCATGATTGATATTAATTATAGTTTATAATCCATCATTAATAAATCTAAATTATCACTAATAGGAAGAAACTTGGATCAATCATGCTAAGGTTTCTTTTCTAACCTCTGCATAAAATGCTACTCACAGATGGTGAAGGAGGGGATCAGGATGTGCTGTAAAAACACCAGAGAGGAGGTCAGGCTGCTGTGTGTGACAGTGTGTTGTTCAGCAGCCTGTGGATCACTGGGAGCCTTTTGTCATTGCTTTTCCCATTGTAAATACATTTCTATTTGTGCTTTAGCTTGGGCTTTCTATTTTGATCTTTATTGGGGAAGAGGGCCCCCAAAATAAGTAAGGTCTTGGCCCCACAATAATTGAAACTTCTGCCCTTGACAGTTTAAAGAGGCTTAGAAATCTCCTTCTGCAATTCTCAGAGAAAACAGTACCACTCTCCCCAGTTTAGACGTTATCGTGGGTGTTTCCGTTCTCCCGGCAATCTGAAGAGAGCCTCCTGGGGTCTAGTGGCTGGTGTGAGGACTCATCACACTGTCTTAGAAGCCCACACCCCCAGAATCATCTCACCTGCCCTTTGACTAACCAGTATCCAGCCTGTTAAACACATGGGTAAAAAACTTGTTCCCTGGAACCCAAAACTATAACAAAACTCCTTCTTACATATAAACACATGTTTTCTGTACGGTTTAAATATAGACTGAGGGTTTATTTTTTAGGAGCACTACTAAGAAAGGAAGATCACATTTTATTGTGCTTGGAACTTTACCAACTGTTCACCATTTCAGAAAAATCTCATTGCTGACAAAAACTGGCTGTATCTGAAGGCCAATAGAAATGGTCAATGAAATCCTATAATACATATTCAGAGTTGTAGCATTTGAAGATATCACATTTATGGGGATTTTACATAGAGATGCAAACATCTAACTTTTTGTTTTTGTTTTTGTTTTTGTTTTGCTTTGTTTTTTGAGACAGGGTTTCTCTGTAGCTTTGGTGCCTGTCCTGGAACTAGCTCTTGTAGACCAGGCTGACCTCAATCTCACAAAGCTGCCTGTCTCTGCCTCGTGAGTGCTGGGACTAAAGGCGTGTGCCACTCCTGCTCAGTTTAGCTGTTTTACTGTATCTTCAGGTACAGGTGGATTTAAAATATATATTACTTAATGTAAGATCCTTTCATTTCTTTTTATATTATAGTTGATATACTACATCAGTTCCTAATTATCAATGATCTGCGTTACATTGAATTTCATTTTGGGTTAATAAAGAAAACATTTCAAGTAAAAGTGATGACATCAGACCTGATATTGTTGAAAGCTGCTAACTATTCATTCAGGGACCTCACCACTCAACCAAATGATCTTCTAGAATGCTCCGGATGACAAAGAAATTCATTTTCATTAAACTATAATACTGCTAGGTTCAGTGATGCATGTGTGTAAGCCCAGAACTCAGACATGTAGGGGGGTCATGAGTTCAGTTCACCCTGCGTTACATAGCAGATTCCAGATGAGGTTGGCCTACCTAGCAAGTTCCTGTTCCTGTCTGAAAAACACAAAATAAGACACCAAAGGAAAGGAAAGGAAAGGAAAGGAAAGGAAAGGAAAGGAAAGGAAAGGAAAGGAAAGGAAAGGAAAGGAAAGGAAAGGAAAGGAAGCTATGGCCCAACATTAACACCTAAGTTTGTCTGGATTACCTTATTCTTTTCAAAGGGCAGGATATCAAGGAAAGTTTTTGCCTGACTCAGGCCCTGCCACGAGTATCAAAGTGAGAAAGGTTGGCGAAGGAAGAGCAGAAACAAGGTGACAAAAATTCCCAAAATCAGCCGGGCGGTGGTGGCGCATGCCTTTAATCCCAGCACTTGGGAGGCAGAGGCAGGCGGATCTCTGAGTTCGAGGCCAGCCTGGTCTACAAGAGCTAGTTCCAGGACAGGCTCTAGAAACTACAGGGAAACCCTGTCTCGAAAAACCAAAAAAAAAAAAAAAAAATTCCCAAAATCCACTTCCCCAGCTCCACTCTTTTGATAAATGTCAAACTTGTGAATAGTCCTACAAAGAAAATAATCATTTACTACCTGACCCACCAGCGGTGGCTTCTCTGTGATCAATGCTTTCTTCCTACACTGAGTCTAAGCACCGTGGCTGGCCCAGGGTGCACAGAAGGAAGGAGACTTTGATGGTCACAAAGACCATTGTAGAAGCATTGCCAATGAGTTGACATTTAAGAGGACGCTCATGAAGATTGGCAGGTTACAATACTTATCTCAGGCTCAAAATATTAATCTCCCGGTGTCGGTGGCCATGTCAGAGAAGCAGCAGGTGGCAATAGAAGTTCAAGGTATTAGCCCACCAGGAGGAAACTCCATGATGGGTCAATCTCAGATAGGCAAAACACCGAGACCGCAGAACCCAGAATGTCTTTTACTTCTGTTGTGCCCTTACATGTTTGCTGCTGCTATCTTTCTGTGCTATCTGGCATGGTGAGAAGGAGTGTGAGGAGAGCCCCACTGCCTGTAATCCTGTGTGTTAATCTCATGGAAACATCCTGTTCTACTGGGCGTTTTTATCTCTGGATTTTTAAGAAGATGATTCCTTGCTAAGATGTACTGTCCAAGTGATAATAATAATGTTAGTTTAAATTGCATTTTATGATAAAAATATAAACAAGGAAGTGTCACACAACTAAAAACATGTTTCCATTGAGGAGTTGTATAGACTGTGGCTTGTGTTAATGATTAAGAAAAAACAATTTAGGGGCTAGAGGGATGGCACAGAGGTTAAAAGCACTAGCTGCTTTTTCAGAGGTAGTTGGTTCAATTCCCAGCGGTCACACTGAGGCTCACAACCATCTACAATGAGATTAGTGCCCTTTTCTGGCCTGCAGGGATACATGCAGACAGAACACTGTATGCATAATAAATAAATAAATCTTTAAAAAGAAAAAAGAAAAACAGTCAACTCCCAGAAGCCCAGTTAGCTTAAATTATTTTAACCTTAATGTTGGGAGATGAGTTCACAGGTTTCAGAGTGTATAATAACCAAAACAAAGCTTTGAAAATAACTTAAAGTTAAATTAAGATGTTTTTGTCAAATAGTTTTGAAGTGGAAAACCCAAGAAGATGATCCAAAGTTTTAAAAAGGCACATAGCTGAATGAGGAACTCTCTTAGGTCAAGGGAACAAGAACCAGGTCCTCTGCTGGTCCAGGCGCACCCAAGTCTGGGCCTCCAAGGGAGAAGATCAGAGCTAGAGACCTTTGCAGGAGCAGATCCAGATCAGGGACATTTGCAGAAACAGGTCTGAGCCGGCAACCTCAACCAGAGCAGGCCTGAGACCGCAAACTCCACTGGAGCAGAGCAAACCCCGGAACCGCTGAGCAACCTCCAGGAACACTGAGTTACCAACAGGGTAACTAAAACTGTGGCACTGACTGATCATAACGAACAACCATCTGAGCCTTGGATCCACTGGCACCTAGAAGATTAGTCACCAGAGTCACAGACAGTCCCATCCACACCAGTTAGAGGAAAAGATAAGTAGATGAGGTAAGAACAGACGCAACACCACAAAGAGCAACACAACACCAGTAAAATCTAGAGAACCTACAACAGCAAGACTTGAACAACCAATATAGATGAAGCAGAAGAAAATGACCTAAAAAATAACTTCAGGAGAATGTTTGAGACTCATAAACAGGAAATGAGAATTTCCCTCAAAGAAATGGAGGAAAAGGCAAAAAAAGGAAGACACCAGCAAATCCCTTAAAGAAAACCAAGAAAAAGCATTGAAACACATAAAAGAAACCATTCAACACTTGAAAACTGAAATAGAGACAATAAAGAAAATACAAGCCGAGGGAATTATAGAAACAGAAATCATGAGAAAATGATCAGTAACCACAAATGCAAACATAAATAGCAGAATACATGAGATGGAAGAGAGAATCTCAACACTGAAGATACCATAGAAGAAATGGACTCATCAGTCAAAGAAAACATTAAATCTAAAAAAAGCTTAACACAAAATATCCAGGAAATATGGGATGCCAGGAAAAGGCCAAACCTAAGAATAATAGGTACAGAAGAAGGAGAAGTTCAACTCAAAAGGACAGAAAATATATTTAACAAAATCACAAAACAAAACTTTCCCAACCTAAAAAAGGATATGCCTATGAAGATACAAGAAGCTTACAGAACACCAAATAGACTAGACCAAACCAAAAAAAAAAGTCTCCTAGCCACATAATAATCAAAGCACTACAGAGCAAACAAGCTCCACCAGGAGCAGAAGCCATGAACAAATCCAGTCCCAAGAGCCAACCCAGTCCCGGAACACTGGCGAATCAGGATTCAGCAAGCGACATACCTAAACATAATTAGGGCAATATACAGCAAGCCAACAGCCAACATCAAACTAAATGGAGAGAAACTCCCAGGAATTCCACTGAAATCAGGAACAAGACAAGGTTGTCCACTCTCTCCATATCTATTCAATATAGTTCTTGAGGTCCTAGCTAGAGCAATAAGACACCAAAAGAAGATTAAGGGGATACAAATTGGAAAAGAAGAAGTCAAACTCTCACTGTTTGGTGATGATATGATAGGTTACATAAGCAATCCTAAAAATTCTATCAAGGAACTTCTACAAGTCATAAACACTTTCAGTAATGTAGCAAGATACAAGATTAACTAAAAAAAAAAGTAACACTCCTGTACACAGATGATAAAAAGGTTGGGGAAGAAATCAGAGGAACATCATCCTTCATAATAGCCATAACTAGTATAAAATATCTTGGAGTAACTCTAAATAAACAAGTGGAAGACTTGTATCACAAGAACTTTAAATCTTTGAAGAAAGAAATTGAGGAAGACACCAAAAAGTAGAAAGATTTCCCATGCTCTTGGGTAGGTAGAATTAACATAGTAAAAATGGCAATCTTACCAAAAGCAATCTACATTCAACACAATGCCCATCAAAATCCCAGCAAAATTCTTCAAAGACCTCAAAAGAATGGTACTCAACTTCATTTGGAAAAGCAAAAAACCCAGGATAACCAAAGCAATCCTGTACAATAAAACAACTTCTGGAGGCATCAAAATCCCTGACTTCAAACTCTACTACAGAACTACAGTACTGAGAACAGCCTGATATTGGCATAAGAACAGACAGGAGGAGCAGTGGAACCGAATAGAAGACCCGGATATCAATTTACACATCTTTAAACACCTGATCTTTAACAAAAAAGCAAAAATATCAAATGGAAAAAAAGAAAGCATATTTAACAAGTGGTGCTGGCATAACTGGATATCAACATGTACAAGAATGAAAATAGACCCATATCTATCACCATGCACAAAACTCAAGTCCAAATGGATCAAAAACCTCAACATAAAGCCAGCCACATTGAACCTTATAGAAGAGAAAGTGGGAAGTACACTTGAATGCATTGGCACAGAAGACCACTTCCTAAATAGAACCCCACCAGCACAGACACTGAGAGAAACAATTAATAATTGGGACCTCCTGAAACTGAAAAGCTTCTGTAAAGCAAAGGACACGGTCAACAAGACAAAATGACAGCCTACAGAATGGGAAAAGATCTTCACTAACCCTACATCAGACAGAGGTCTGATCTCCAAAATATACAAAGAACTCAAGAAATTGGACACCAAAAGATCACATAATCCAATTTTTTAAAAAAAATGGAGTACAGACCTAAACAGAGAACTCTCAACAGAGGAATATAAAAGAAATGTTCAACATTCTTAGTCATCAGAGAAATGCAAATCAAAGCAACTCTGAGATTTCATCTTACACCTGTAAGAATGGCCAAGGTCAAGAACACCGATGACAACTTATGCTGGAGAGGTTGTGGGGAAAAAAGGAACACTTCTACATAGCTGGTGGGAATGCAAACTGCCACAACCCCTTTGGATGTCAGTGTGGCTATTTCTCAGAAAATTAGGAAACAACCTTTCTTAAGACCCAGTAATACCACTTTTGGGTATATATCCAAAGGATGCTCAATCGTGCCACAAGGACATATGCTTAACTAAGTTCATAGCAACTTTGTTTGTCATAGCCAGAACCTGGAAACAACCTAAATGCCCTTTGACTGAAGAATGAATAAGGAAAATGTGGTACATTTATACAGTGTATTACTACACAGCAGAAAAAAATAACGACATCTTGAATTTTGCAGGAAAATGGATGGAGCTAGAAAACATCATTTTGAGTGAGGTAACCCAGACACAGAAAGACAATTATCACGTGTACTCACTCATAGGTGGTTTTTAAACATAAAGCAAAGAAAGCCAGCCTACAAACCACAATCCCAGAGAACTTAGACAACAATGAGGACACTAAAAGAGACTTACATAGATCTAATCTACATGGGAAGTAGAAAGTAGAAAAAGACAAGATCTCCTGAGTAAATTGGGAGCATGGAGACCTTTGGGGAGGGTTGAAGTGGGAGGGGAGAGGCAGGGAGGAGAGCAGAGAAAAATGTAGAGCTCCATAAAAATCAATAAAAAATAGAAACATGAAGTAGTGAACCAAGTAATTCTGAAGTCCTTTTAACTCAAAATGATGACTAATTATCAGATTGGCTTTGCACAGTTCGTACACCAATGAATTATGCAAGTAAGCAGGTGTGCTTATTGGAGTGTGGAAGAGAATGGTGTTATTTTTATGTGGTTCTGTATTTACATATCATAGGATACGATGCAGGATTATTATATCCAGGTATTAGCACTGTCAATAACTATGACCGGAAGCATATTCCAACAGGGGGGCAAAGCCTTGGCAGCTTAGAGTCAAGGAAACTGAAACACTACAATTAAATATCCAGGAACATATTACAGATCCATCACAAAATGCACCGCTGATTTGCTTAAGAGTGTTTACTATGTAATTTGTCTCTACTTGTTCCCCAAAACGGTGATTTCTTGAAAACCTAGGTGAAGGATGGCATAGGACTGTGCTCATACCTTAATGCTCCCTACAACATCGGTTCTCA